>NC_056743.1:404851415-405181415 GCF_019279795.1 Protopterus annectens | reverse complement strand
TTCACTTGTTTCTAACTTCAGAGTATCTGCCTAAATACTTCATCCTTAAATTTTCAGGTTCTGCATATTAGTATCCCCTCAAGTGTTTGGCAGTCCCCCTTTACAGACACAGACACCTTGAGTGACATTTTTCCTATAAAAGCACTATTAAAATTTCACCAATAACTAGTTGCACGCAAGACAACTAGTTTGCAGTGACACTGTCCCCAGGGTTGTCAACCAGATACTCCTGACATTGCTTTATATTCTCACTCCCAATCGTCTAATAAATAAAAAAAGGGTCTACTTCCATGCATATGAATTTTCCCACTATCTCCGTTACCAGCTTGGTGGATGTGGGCATCTTGAGGCAATGTAGAAATTGCCTCATGTTTACTGACAACCAGTTAATTCTAAAACAAACTGATATGGTATTTACCCAATGTCACTGGAAGCAAAAGTACTCCTAATGTCAATAAGGTTGGCAGTAGTACACATGCTGCACCCATCACACACAATTCAAAGCATACATATAGATCCACATATGTTGAGGCATTTAACTGTAACCTTCCTAAACCCCAAAGACCTCCTAGATGAAGTACACATAACAAATGCCCTCAATAGCCCCAAATGCACTCTTTCAAAACAACAGCCACATCTCATGGAGCCTCTGCCTCTAAGCCCATAAGTCAAGCCACCACACAGTCTCACAATCCAACATTCTGATCATTGGAGATTCCATTGTGAGAGACACTGATGTCTCTCTCACCAGGCTGAGTAAGGAGAAAGTCACAGTCAGTTGGTTATCAGGGACTAGGATCTGCCACATTACCCATGCACTCAAGTCATTGGACCACGAGTACCAGTATCACTCAGTCACAGTCCATGTGGGAGTAAATGACCTGAGACATACCTCCCTAGACTATATGGAGACAGACATCATGGAGCTCTTGGAATATGAGTCTCAGGCTGGTAGAACCTAGCACTGAGCAGCATTTTACCTTTTCCAAGGATGATGCCACAATATGAACAAAAGATTACTTTAATAACTGGCTTAGTTTTTGGTGTCATTCTAAGGGGTTCAATATTTGTCGGGATGGAAGGAGATGGTCAACAGACCATGCTGCATTGCCAGGGATGGTCTGCACCTCTCCCTCTAGGCTTTCAAATATTAGCTAAAACACTGTCTTCCTCCATAGTGCCTTTTTTTAGGCAATGCCAAACTGAAAGCACTTCTGACATAGCAAATCAAAACAATGAAAATCTTAAGGTATTACTACTCAATGCTAGGAGTCTAAACAAAAAAGTCCACTCCCTAGAAGCTCTCTTCGCCCTAGAGAATGCTGATGTCTGTGGGGTCACTGAGACATGGTTTAAAGCCGTGGACAGCACACCAGCAGTGCAAGATTATAATGTCTTTCAAACATTTAGACCAGCCACTACACAAACATAAAGGTGGAGATGTCTCGATTTACATCAAAAATACATATACCTCAATGCTGGTCAAACAGGATAATGCATTTGAGCTACTCCATGTTGAAATCACCAAAGGCAAAATCTAATACCACTTCCTTGTAAGCTATAGATCCCCCTCTATGACCCACAAAACATATACCATGTATGTAAACTTATTGGAAACACTCACCATCCAACCTAATACCATATACATGGCTGACTTTAATTTCTCTCACTATTAAAAGGGAAAGATTTGGGAACACAGGTTGACAGCAACCTTAACTTCGATCACCATGTGTCCAGAGTGGTAAGGAAAGCCTTCTATGTTGCACATCTTATAAGTAAGGGCATGGGATCCAGAGCAAAGGATGTTACAACACCCCTATACTCATCCCTCATCAGACCACTAATAGAGTACAATGCTCCCTTCTGTATGTACCTCACCAAACACCTGCAGCAGCTGAAAAGACCTCAGAGGTTTCTCACCAAGAAAATTCAGGGCCTTCAACACATGACCTACATGGACAGACTGAAGGCCCTGTCATTGTACTCTGTATCTTACAGGCTGCTGAGAGGCAGCTAGTACCTGGCCTACAGAGCCATCCCAGATCCTGCCCTAATGGAAATGCTGCACATCTGCAAGTCAAATGAGACAAAATTCACTCACTCTAGGGATCTTAACCTAGCCTGCGACATTAACAGGACATGTTGGAGAGACAGATATGTCTCCCAGAGATTGCCACTCCTCTGGAACAAACTCCCACTTCACATAAAACAGACCGTAATTTACCCCGGGCAGGGTGTCGCCTACATCCCTCTTGGATAAGGGCAGTCGGTGCTGATCACAGACTCGTGCTGCAAATATAGACCATACAACTTGCTCAATAAGGGAACAAGGTTTTAACATGGCTAGGCTTATAAAAGCTCTAGGGCCAAATAGCCTAGTAACCTCCTATGAAACTATGACACCAAATGTACACACTCAGAGATTCCTTGGTTTTGTTAACACAAACTCCCTCGACCAGATTGTCAATGCACCAACCAGGGGTGCAACCATACTGGATCTGGTCCTCACTAATATGGGAGACAGTTGCACACCCCCTACTGTAATGTCTTCCCTGGAAAGTTCAGATCACAAAATGGTCTCCTATGCAGTAAAAATAAAACCTGGACCCCAAGCTAAACCTGGAATATTCAAGAACTACTTTAAAGCTAGCTTCCTGCTATTAAGTGATAACCTGCAAAATTTCAAGCCTATAAACCCTGAAAATACTGCTGCCTATGCAGAACTGTTCACAGAAACCATGTGCAAGCAAAAAAAAGATATATTGTGTTTCTTTGTACTTCATTTCGCTGTTTGTGCTTAGGTGTTCAACTGCATTTAGTTTGCCGCATTTGTTACTGTTGTCAGTAGCCTGATTAAATTGATGACCGTATTCTACTGAATTGCTGCTTTATTTGAGATGTTTTTACTGTTGTGATTGTGATCTAATTTATTACATTTGCACTGCTTTAAAGCACTTTACTGATTAACTGCATTTCATTGCTGTTTAACTGTATTTCATTACTATTTACTGAAATTCATTACTGTTTAACTACATTTTACTGCCTTTCATTACTGTTTAACTGTATTTTTTCATATGGAGTGTTCCGTTTTTCCTCTGTAAGTGGTTAATCTGTGCTTTTTTGTGAGTTTTACTGTGTTCTTATTCTTAAATTCAGTAGCATAGTCTGGATACAAGGTTTGCTGCATCCAGGGCTTTTGTTTTTGCCTTCTGTGTTTCTGGCAGCCATCTTGTGTTTGCCTTCTGTGTTTCTGGCACCCATCTTGTGTTGGTAGGGGTCTATCTCATCTGCTAGTAAGAGTAGCAGGGCTGCCTGGACCTTGTTTGGCACAAGCTGATTGGTGAAAACAGCAGGGACTAGCAGGACTAGCTGCATTTCTGTGTTACTAGAATCTTCTATTTTTTGTGGTATTTAAACCCAGAGTTTGAGCTGGTTTGGGCTTGTTTACACATCATGCACTGCAGCTGCACTGTTTTAACTCATTGTGAGGTATTCCAGCTACAAATCTTCCCTTAGTAACACTTGTGTGACCACCTAGTAGTACTCCTCTTAGACCTTCCACCCTTTACCCTTAGATCTCTCTGGCCTTTCTCCCTCAGATTCTGACAAATATGGATGGGCAGTTTCCTATGGTTTCTCCTGCCAGTCTGGTTGGTATGAGCATCCTGAGACAGTATAGCAACTGCTTCATTTACAAGGAAAACACTTTGCTACTACCACCTAGTAACACAATTTGTGAGAGATGCAATTACATTAAGAACCTAGAGTCTATGATCTCTCCCTCACAAGCCAGTTTATCTAGCACTGAGAAACTTGTCAACATAAAACACCACCCATGTAGGTGGAAGTCCTCAACAAAAACATACCCAAACAAAAGAGACCTCTGAGGCAAAAACACACGCGAACTCCACTGCCCACTACACATACTCCACACACCTGTGTCTCACAGCCACTGAGGTCTAAACATAAACCCAACATATTAGTCATAGGATACTCCATTGTGAGACACACAGATGTGCCCCTCACCAGGCTGGATAAGGAATCATGGTTACTTATTTGTCAGGTGCCAGAATCTGCCATTTCACCCATTCACTCAAGTCTCTCAACAACAGGTACTGTTATGACTTTGTCATAGTCCATGTTGGCATGAATGACTTGAGATGTACTTCCCTGGACTATATGAAGAGAGACATCATCGACCTTGCTGAATGTGTCCCAGGCAGGTATATTCCTAGCCTTAAGCAGCATTCTACCGTCACCCAGAATGATGCCTCAATACAAACAGAAAATGACTGACTTTAACAAAACAATCTGGTGTCATTCCAAGGGGATCCAGTACCTGACAGCCTGGGTACACATGATCGACAGACCACGATGCTTTGCCAGAGATAGCCTGCAACGGTCTCCCATGGGCTTCAGGTTTCTGGCAAAGGCTCTTGCCTCCCACGTAGTGCCTTTTTTAGACAATGCCATGAGGTCAAAACTACAAACATGAAAATTTCATCAAAGGTCATGCTGCTAAACGCTAGGAGTCTAAATATGAAACTGCATTCATTGCAAGCATTCTTAACCCTGGAAGATGCTAACATTTGTGCAGTCACAGAAACCTGGTTCAAAGCTGCGGAGAGCACTTCAGCCATACCAGGTTACTCATCCTATCATACATTCAGACCCCAAACCATGGGCGGCAAAGCAAAAGGAGGTAGAGTTGCAATATATATTAAAGACATACACACCTCCAGGCTGGTCAAACATTATGATATATAGGAGACATTCCAGGTGCAGTTAACTGTTGACAAGACCCCTATTCAAATCATAGCTAGCTAAAGGCCCCCAACTTTGACTCAAAGATGTCCACTTCACCTATCAGGACCTCTTCGAATTTATCAAGATTCAAACCTTTAACCTGATCCTGGGCAACTTTAACTATCCAACCATAGATTGGAAGAACTACAGATGCCAAAACACAAATGCCCAGAGATTCATTGTTTTCGTCAATGCAAATGCCTTGGACCAGCTGGTCAACACCCACACTACAGGTGATAATATCTTGGACTTGGTATTAACCAACATGAGTAACCACTGCAGCATCCCTCCAGTGTTATCCTCCCTGGTAAGATCCAACCACAAAGAGGTCACATTCGAAGTCGCCATCAACCGTGCCCCCCCCCCCACCCCAGCTAGGGTCAAACAAAAAAAAAAACTTCTCCAAAGCTGATTACAACCGCCTAAGAGAAGGTATAAACAGCTTCACAGCCCCCTTCCCCTCCACAGGAACAGGCACATATGTCCAAACCTAAACCAAAGTACTATATGAGCATTTATATAACTGCATGGAATCAGGAATACCCAACAGGACAAAATCCTCCTCCTCAAGGAACAGTAATCCTGTCTGGTGGACATCTGCAATAAATAAACTCCATAATAAAAGGAAACAAAAATGCTGTCCAGGACCAAAAAGGAACAGGTGTCTAACTGGAAGCAATCTGTCCTTAGCCTGAACATGCAAATAAGAGCACTAGTGAAATCCTCTAAAGCAAACTTCAAGTCCAAACTAGCCACATCTACTAAAGACAATCATAAGGCCTTCTTCACATATGTCTGCAACCTCAAAGGAAGCACTTAGATCTGCTCAGAACTGGTGGTCAAGAACACCACATACACAAACGCTGTAGATATGGCTAACCTGCTCGCAGACACGTTCAGTGAAAACTTCACCCCTCTGTCCCCCCATCAGTAAATCAGGACATCCCCAGCACCTGACCTCTTCCCCTTATATCCAGGGAACAGGTCATCACTGTCATCTCAAAGCAAAAAATATAGCTTCCATGGGACCCAATAACATCCCAAGCTGCATCCTACATGAACTCAGGCAGGACCTTGCAGCACCATTAGGTACCCTATTCAACCAAAGCCTGAGTACTGCCTTCATCCCAGCTGAGTGGAGGACTGCCACTGTCATCCCTTTGCATAAAGATGGAGTGTCCACTGATCCACGAAATTATAGACCCCTTAGACTAACTAGCCTGATCTGGAAGGCCATGGAATGGATTATCATGTACCTCATTAACAAGGACATTGGCAACCTCAAAACACTTGATCCCACACAGTTTATCATCAAGGGGAGGTCATTCCTTTTAAATTTGATTGACTTCTTTGAGACAGTCACCAAAGCCATGATATAATTATCATGGAGATGATCAATAAAAATATATTAAACCTCCAGACACTAGAACCAGCCCAGTTTGGTTTCATCAAGGGCAGATAATACCTACTTAACCTGATGAACTTCTTTGAGAATGTCACCAAAGCAATGGATGAGGGCAAAATCGTTCATACTGCCTACCTTGACCTGGCCAAGGCATTTGACACAATACCCCACTCGGGCATTGTTGACAAACTCAAGAGGTTAGTTACAAACCTGTATGTCACCTGGTGGACAGACAACTGGCTCACAGGGCTCAGGAAGTTAGAATTGGGGAGTCCACCTCTACAAAGAGGGCATTCACAAGTGGAGTCCCTCAGGGATCAGTCCCTGGACTGCTCCTTTTTGGCATTTACTTCTCAGAAGTCAAGGCCAATGTCAGTGGTCTCTGGCTGACTAAATCTGTAGATGATTGCAAATTAGGAGCAGCCATTGAATCTCATACTGACACAAATGTTCTCCAGCAGGGGCTGCCGCAGACAAACAACTGGTGTCAGAGCCATGGACTAAAACTAAATGCCAAGAAATGCATAATAGTATCCTTTGGAAGGTCATCCATCCCTGGTAACTATCATATTGACAACACACCTCTTAGAGTTGACCCAGTAGTCAGGGACTTAGGGACACACACAGATAGTAATCTAGCCTTTGATCATCACGTGTCTACAGTGGTGAGGAAGTCTTTCTATGTTGCACAACTTATAAAGAAAGGTATGGCATCAATGTCCAAGGAAGTCATTGTTCCATTGTATTCGGCATTCATCAGACCTATCATTTAGTACAATGCCCCCTTTGGTATGCACCTAACCAGGCAAATCCAACAACTGGAACATCCATAGAGGTTCCTCACTAAATGAATACAGGGCGTAAGTAATATGTTCTATGCTGATCGCCTCAAGGCCCTATCCCTGTATTCTATCTCCTAAAGGCTTTTGAAGGGAGATCTATGCCTGGCATGCAGGGCACTGTCAGACCCCACTCTGATGGACCTCCTGATATCCACAAAACAAACAGTACCAGAATTAACCGTTCTAAAGACTTAAACCTTGCCTGTGATATAAAGAGGACCTGCTGGAGAAATAGATATGTATCCCAGAGACTGCCCTGTTTATGGAACAGGCTTCCATGGGAGGCAGAGTTCCTCCCTAACCCAATTCAAGTGCAATTTTGGACAACTGGATGGGAAACCGGAAATTCATCAATGGTTTGGCACCTATGTCTCTAATGCAAACAGGCAACCTGTAAATGGTCCATCTCTAAGGGCCCATGCATATACTTATCAAGGGTATCAAAACTTGTCAGAAATTTGGAATGCATGGCTAGGATTAAAAAGGCCCTTGTGGTCATTAGCCTAGTAAACACCTATGAACCTAAGATGGTGCACACCACTGACCTTGACCTGGCCAAAGCCTTCGATACTATTCCCCACTCTGGTATATTAGATACACTCTCTCAACTAGAACTCGGTCTGTATGTTACCAGATGGGTAGCAAACTGGCTCACTGATAGAACCCACCTATTCAAAATAGGAAATAAATTCTCCTCACCACTACTAAAGACACCGAGGGTAGACAAATAAACAAGGAAAAAGACCTTAGGTGTCGTCCACAGCTTCAGGCTTCAGACTGTTAAAACACAATTTATTAATTGCTTAAAAAGTGAAGCTGACAGAATGTAAACTTCACTAGAATATGATGAACTGAAAATAGTTAAATATCCAAGCAATTGTCATCCACAGCTTCAAACTTCAGGCTGTTAAAACTCAATTTATTGGAAGCTTAAAAAGTGAAGCTGACAGAAATGCAAACTTCACTGAAGTACTGTAATAATTAGCCTAGTAATTAACATCCACAACTTCAGGCTTCAAGTTAAAGCACAGTTAATAGATGCTTTGTAAGTAAAACTGACAAAAACATATACTTCACTGGAGTGTAAAAAGCTGATGAAACTGTCCAAACGATAAGCGCTTTCGGCAGATGCCTTCTTCAGATTGTATAAAAGTGTGGTTAACTCTTCCTGTTTATAAAGGAAACACAATCAAGAGCTGGTAGCTGATTGTCTTTGGTGTTCTTAAAGGCACAGGACAAAAATAAATGTTCAAAGTGGAGGTTTATCTCCTGTGATGTAGTTCAATGATAAAAATGCTAGAATCATGTATTAATGTTTGGTAGGTTCCTTCTAGATTTTAGAACAGGTCTGAGAGGTACTATTGTATTAAGACCTGGGGGTCGACTGGCTCTAAAATTATTGATCCAAAAGATCTCTCTCAATTCTGTCATGTTGTGGGCATCTCCTTCCCTGATGTTTTGGGTGACCACTTCCACAGCTTTAAACAAGAAATTATGTGTAGGATGGACCAATATGTGTGCTGCTAAGGCATTGTGTGGAACTTTCTGATCAAGGTCTCTGACATGTCGTAGAATGCGATCCTTTAGTCGTTGGTCAGTTTTACCAAGGTAAAAAGCTTGGCACTTGCGACAGGTAGCCAAATAGATTATGTGGCTAGTAGTACAATCAGCATAAACATCGAAATGAAAGTTACGTCCAGATACTGGATGAAGGAAAGTATTACTAGTATCTAGGTAAGGACAAGCTCTGCACCTGAAGCATTTAAAAGTACCTTTGCGGTCTGATTGTGGACCACCACTTTTAAAGCCATCTTTATGGCATTGTAATCTCTTGATATTCTTTTTATTTTTATAAAGGAACCTAGGTCTCTCTCCAACGATGTTCTTTATTTTGTCATCCGCTGTCAGAATCGGCCAAAATTTCCTGATCACTTCACAGACCTGTCGATTGTCTGAACTGTAAGTAAGCATACATCTAAGTTGTTTAGGTATTGTGTCCTTAGGCTGTCTTCGTGATGCTTGTTCAGACCTCTCTGAGTAATACGGTTGACCTCTTTGCTTTCTATAGGCTTGCACCTGTGAAATTGGTGGAAAATTATTTTCCTGGTAAGCCCTATCCTTCAGATATCTACGTAGATTGGATTGCTCTTCCAAGAATTCCTCCTCATCAGTACATAGTCTTGAGACTCTTAAGATTTGATTGTCAAAGATGTTATCAAAAATATGTCTTGGATGCATGCTCTGCCTATGTAAGAAATGATTTTGCCAGGTCTCTTTCCTATGCACCCCAGTAGAGAGACCTTGGATTGGATGTAAACGTATCTTGACATCCAAGAAATCTATGACTGAGGATGAGTGTTTCATTTTGAACTCAAGGAAGTCAGTGCTGTTGTTAATAAAGCTGACAAAAAGATCCAATTGGTCAATACCTCCTTTCTATAAACAAAAAACATCATCTACAAACCGCCCATAATAGACAAGTTCATTCTTCCAGATATTACTGTCACTGAAGATTGTTTTAAATTCCCACTCAGCCAAGACCAAGTTTGAATAACTGTTGGCACATGGAGTTCCCATGGCCACACCCCAGGTTTGCAGATAAAAGGTATCTCCATACATAAATATGTTATTCTCAAGGACTAATTCCAGCAGAGAACAAAGAGGTTCCGTTGTTAAATTATGTCTAGTCAGAAAATCATGTAAGGCCCTCAGGCCATACTCATGGGGGATCACAGTAAAAAGACTGGTGATGTCCATAGTTACAAGTAGAAGGTTATCAAAACCATCCAGAGATTTAACAGTGGAGAACAAGTCTTTCAAGAAGCTGCCTGTATCCTTTAGGACAGTGGTAGCATAAGGCAAAGCTTTCTTGAGTTCATTTTCTACATACATGGATATGAATTCAGTAATCCATCCTCTACCAGAAACAATGGGACGTGGGGGAGGGTCCAAGAGATCTTTATGTATCTTAGGTAATCCACCAATGCTGGGAAACATAGGATGAGGTGTTTCAAAAAATTCATATAAATCTTGACTAATCCTTCTTTCCATCAATAGATCATAGGTACTCCCTCTGATACGTTCAATTCTCTGGTTTACTTCTTTCTTACTCAATTTACGATAAGTCATGTTGTCATCCAACATCAGTAAAACTTTATTACGATACCAGTCTGCATCCATCACTACTATGCAGCCACCTTTATCTGCTGGTTTGATCACCAAGCTGTCTGTCCTTCTCAGTTGTTGGAGAGCCTCCTTTTCTTTCCTGTTTAAATTATAGAAACAATTCTTAACTTTATCTGTTGTACCTCTCACCTTATTTATCTCATCCTCACACAATTTCATAAAGAGTTCTACTTGAGGAGGAATAACTGGAGTAAATAAACTCAATTTCTTGTAGGTCTGCTGTTCTTTCATAGAACCTTCACCAAAAATACATTTCAGGGACACGTTCCTGCAGAACAACCTAACATCCATCATGAATTCATTCACATCAGAAGAAACAGCTGGAATAAAACTCAGCCCCTTGTTTAACAGGCTGATAACATTAGGATCCAGTGTGGTCTTGGATAAGTTGACTACTAAGTCATTACCCCCATTATTTAGTCCACAAACGTCTTCCATTTGCGTTCTTGACTCTGCGTCCTCTGTGGCCTGTATGAGTTCTCCCTCACAAAAACCGGCAACGGCCAGTTTACTGGTAGGTGCGTCGTCGCTTCTTTAGGTCTAGTAGCACAATTAATGGTGGTGTTGGAATTACTACCATCATTGGTATCGTTAGCACCAATACCTCCCAGGTCCCTGGTGACAATATCAGTGCTGACAATAGGAACCTCCTCTCCTATAGATGAGGAGGAATAGGGGAAGCTACCTCAAGCAGTAGACCCGTAACGAGTGATGTACCTAAGGGATCGGTCTTGGGGCCCCTGTTGTTTGGGATATATTTTACTGAGGTGCAGGCCAAGACCAGTTGGCTATGGCTAACCAAGTTTGCAGATGACTGCAAGCTGGACGCTGTCATCAATTCCCCTAGTGATGTGGATATCCACCAAGAGGGTCTCAGCCAAACAAATGACTGGTGCCAGAAACATGGCCTCAATCTGAAAGCCAAAAAAATGCATCATCAGCCCCTTTAGGGAGACTGATGTCCCCACAAATTATCACATTAATAACAAGGTCATAAGCACGCAATCATTTGTGAGGGACATAGGCCCCCAGGTTGATAGCAAACTGACTTTTGACCGCCATATTGCCTCCGTTGTACGGAAAGCTTTCTACATGGCCCACCTCATTAGTAAGGGTATCTCAGCCAGGGACAATGAGGTCATAACATCCCTGTATGCTTCCCTTATATGACCCATTATTGAGTACAATGCCCCTTTCAGCATGTACCTCACAAAGCACATGCAACAGCTGGAGAGACCACAGAGGTTCTTCACCAGGAGAATCCAGGGCCTCAAACATCTACCCTACACAGGCAAGCTAAAAGCCCTGTCCTTCTACTCAGTCTCATACAGACTCCTCAGAGGTGACCTCTGCCTGGCATACAAAGCAAGATCAGATCCCCACCTTGATGGGACTGCTGCATATCCGCAAGTCAAGCTCCACTTGAGTAACCCGCACACGTGACCTCAGCCTGGTCTGTGACATCAATAGGACTAATTGGCAGGACAGATTTGTGTCCCAGAGACTCCCTCTTCTGTGGAATAGACACTCTCTCCACGTAAAGCAGAGTACCTCATTAAACCTTTTGAAGTACAAACTGGATAGAGAACAGAAAATACACCCCTGGGATTCCACCTGTGTCCCAGCTGGACAGTGGCATAGGGTGCTGACTTGTTGGAACATGGGCTAAATTCCTGGCTAGGGCAATAGCCTAGTAACTTCCTATGATATGTTGATGTCTTTTATGTCCATTCCACAATGAATGGGACAGAAAAAGAAGTTATGTACTCACCATAACATTCCATGTGAGTTGTTCCATCTCACCTTCATTCTTCACTGATGGGTTCGGAGCCGAGGCCGACTAGCAAGCTCAAAGTTCTCCAGTAGCTCGATACCCAAACCCTTATCCCACAATGGACTGCTGGAATTACCTCAGATCTTGTTTGCTGCGTACCATACAGAAGTACAATAATTATTTTGCCTAGGAATGAAGACACATTGAAAAACCAGGATGAAGACAGCCTCCAGGTCAACTGCCGGGAAGGAGGGAGGGACCTGAAAATGAAGGCGAGATGGAACAACTCACATGGAACGTTATGGTGAGTACATAACTTCTTTATGTGAAGTTGTTCAATCTCGCCATTCATTCTTCACTGATGGGTAGCTTCCCTAGTACCCTGATCTTGGGTGGCTCATGGAAGTACACTCTTCAGAACCGTAGAACCAAATGAAGCCCTGTCCCTGGAGGCCTTATCCACTTTGCAATGAGTTATAAAAGTGTGAGGTATAGACCATGTGGCTGCTGCATAGATGTTGTCCAAAGATAATTTGGCTTGAAAGGCTGAAGAGGTAGAAACTGCTCTGGTTGAATGAGCCTTCACCTTACTAGACAAGGGCATGTTATGACAAGAATATGTGTAGATGATACAATCCGACAGCCACTTAAGACAGGGTTGTTTTGGCAACAGGTTTACCTTTCCTGGCCTCAGAAAAAGACACAAAAAGCTGATCTGATTTCCTAATGTCTTTGGTTCTGTCTAAATAAAATCTAAGTTGTCTATGAACATCGAGTTTGTGCAACATATATTCCAATTTGTTGGTGTGATTAGGGAAGAAAACGGGCAACTCAATGACTTGATTAATGTTAATCTCAGAACATACTTTAGGCAAAAAGGATGGATTTGTCCTGAAAGATACTCTATCAACATGGAAGACCATATAAAGGGGCTTGATGGATAGGGCTTGTAGCTCTGACACTCTGCAGGCTGAAGTGATGGCTACTAAGAAGATAGTTTTCCACGATAGAAATTTTAGTTCACAAGATGACGCAGGCTCAAAAGGAGGAAGAATGATGCGAGATAACATAAAATTCAAATTCCAGGGGGAGTAAGGTGTCTTCACTGGAGGCCTTATATGAAAGGAACCTTTTAGAAAAGCCTTAGACAATTGGGGAGCCATAATATTCAAACCATTGATTCATAGATGGAAATTAGATATAGCAGCTAATTGTACTCGTACTGTAGCTGCCGCTGCTCCTTTGTTGAAGATTTCTGTCAAGAATTGTAAGATAGAAGACAATGGTGCTTGTTAAGGGTCAATGTTGTGGGAAGAAGCCCAAATGGTAAATCTCTTCCACTTACTACGATACAATTTTCTAGTGGAAGGTTTATGGGAACAAAATTTGACTAGTGTCATGGGAAAGATTATAAAGCCTGGCTATGCGGGAATTGGAGCAGCCAAGCGGTTAGCTTCAGTGTCTGCAAGGATGGATGAAGATCCCCTGACGGATGTGTCAAGTCCAGAACTGGGTCAAGGATCCATGGTTCTTCCAGAATGTGATGGTAAAGAAATGGAAACCAAATCTGCCGAGGCCAATGAGGGGCGATAAGGATGATCGTCCGTCCCAGCAACTTTGCTTTCTGTAAGAATTTGGGTATCAAGGGAATTGATGGAAATGCATAGAGGAGACCCGGGGGCCAATTGTGGGCAAGAGCATCCCTTGGGGAGTGACATGGCGTGGGAATCGGGGCAAAATAGCTTCTGCATTTGTTGTTGATATGACTGGCGAACAGGTTGCAGGAAGGCTGGCCCCATTTGCAGAAGATCCTGTCCGCAATCTCTTGTTTGAGGGACCATTCGTGTGGCAATAAAATTGCCCTGCTCAGTCTGTCCGCTATGACGTTGGATTTGCCCGGGATGTGCATTGTTAACAGAAAGCGCTGGGATGATACTGCCCACTGTCATACTCTGAGGGCTTCTCGGCAAAGGGGATAAGACTTGGTCCCGCCTTGCTTGTTCAGGTACCAGACCACTGTCTGTATTGCAATTGTCCCTAGAGGAAGAGAGTCCTGAAAGTATTGCAACACTAGAAGTACTGCTCATCTCCAGAACATTGATATGCAGATGTGATTCTTGATCTGTCCATGTGCCTTGGACAGTCTTTCCCTGAAAAAGCCCCCCCCCCACCCTATCAGGGAAGCATCTGTGGTCACAGTGGCAACTGGAGGGGGAAGCATGAAGGGACATCTATTGTGACATGAAGAGACGTCAACCACCACTGAAGATCCCTCTTGCAGGAATTCGTTATCAGGATCATGTGACTCATTGGAAGTTCTTGGTAAGACCATTGCATGAATAGAAGCCATTGAAGGATTCTCATATGCATCCTTGCTAATGGGATTGCTAAAAATAGCTGCTGCCATCAATCCTAGAACTTTCAATACCTCTGCAGCTGGTGCTCTGTTCTTTGATATCAGGGACATGATGTGTTGGTGAAGAATACAAATTCTTTCTGGTGGAAGACGAAGAGTGGTGGTTGACGTGTCTAATTCTGTCCCTATAAAAACGATATGCTGCGATGGCAACAAGGCAGACTTTTCGAAGTTGACTGTAATGTCTAGCCAATCGCAGAGTATCAGAGTAGCCTCTCTCGCTTGAAGAAGTTGATGCCTGGTGGTGGAGGTAAGGAGCCAATCGTCCAAATACAGAAACACCTGGAATCCTAGATGCCTCAGGTGAGCCGTGACTACTGCCATGCAGTTGGTGAACACTCTGGGGGCTGTAGTGAGACCAAAGGGCAAAGCTTGGAAATGATAATGATTGGTTCCCAGCCGGAAACGCAGGTGATCTCTGGATGGCCTGGCCCATCTTTATGTGGTAGTACGCATCCTTGAGATCGATCAAGCACATCCAATTGTCCTCCCCTAGAAACGGGAGTATGGACTGTAGCGTGACCATTCGGAACTTCTCTCTTCTCACAAATTGAGTTTGCTGAGATCCAAAATGGGTCTCCAGTCCCCTGTTTTCTTTGGAACCAAAATGAATCTCGAGTAAGTTCCGAATCCTGTTTGGTCTGCCAGGACTGGCTGGATGACTCTTTTTCTAGCAATCGGCGTACCTCTATTGCTGCTTGTCCCATGTGAATGGGCGGAATGTCTTGGATTTTTTTGACGGGAAGGGGCTGGGTGGAGAACGGTATGAAATACCCTCTGGAAATAATACTTTGTACCCAAATGTAATTTGTTATATTTAGCCAGGCTTTTGGGTACAACGACATGCGACCACCGACTGCCTCCAGAGTAGGACAGCCGGGCCTCCCTTCAGGGGCACTGGTATGACTGACCAGAGAAGTGATCTCTGTCACCCTGGTGTTGCAGACCCCCTCTGCCACAAGGGCGGCGTCTTCCATTGAAACCCCCTCCTCTGCCTCTGGAGGGGGGCTCTCCACATGTGTCTTGAAAGGCTCCTTGGGCTTTCCAGAACCAGATCTTTCCTCTCCTCTGACCTTTAGGAAAGGGTCGAGTGGGGGTGGAAAAACAGACTCCAACAGCAGACAGTCTTCTTTCCTTCTTGCTCACACCTGGTCAAAGTCTCCTTCACCTTTGGCCCAAACAAAGATGAGCCGTCAAATGGGGTATTAGTAAAGGAAGACTTGAAGAGTTCCGCGAAAGAATAGAGTCGCATCTAGGCATGCCTACGAAGAGCAATTCCTGTACCTGCAGCTCTACTCGAACCATCAGCTGCATAAGATACGAGACGCATGGATGAGTTGACTATCGAACTGAGGGTAGAGAGCTGAGTGGCAATCTTGTCGGATACACTCGTAGCTACAGCACCCTGAAGAATATCTCCCAACTCCTTAAGGAGATCTCTCTGCAGTCTGGTAAAATGTGTCAAGTAGTTCTGATCTGAGTGAGAAAGTCGCTGAACTGTACATGCGTTTCCCCTATCTATCCATGATCCTAGATTCTCTGTTAGGAGGATGAATAGACGAGGAAGTCTCAGGCATTTCCTTTTTGGTGGCTG
Organism: Protopterus annectens; assembly: GCF_019279795.1. Taxonomy (NCBI): domain Eukaryota; kingdom Metazoa; phylum Chordata; order Ceratodontiformes; family Protopteridae; genus Protopterus; species Protopterus annectens. The sequence continues at coordinate 405,165,392 of NC_056743.1, read as the reverse complement.
CCGCCACCACCATGGCATCAACAGGGACTCCCTTGGTCAAAAAGGACTTATCCACGGGAGCAGAAATAAACTTATTAGGCCTCCTAGGAACAGGTTCCATAGATTCTGGTGACTCCCATGCCCTACGAGAGACCAGATCCATAAGCTCATCATAGGACAGAGATACCCAAGAGGTGGAAGGTTGAGACCCGAACGCCTTCAGGAGAACAGACTCGTCCTCAGTAGGGCTCTTGGACTGCCAATCACCCCTCTGCCTAAGAATTTCAAGAATCTCCGCAAAGGAGATGTCCTCAGAGGGGGATCTAGGGGACCCTTCTGATTCATCCAAGTCGGTGTCCGATGTGAGAGACTCCTGTGGGGAGTCCAAATGCCTCCTCTTGCATAATCTCTTCCTGGGAACCTCTTCAGGGGAAACTTCTGGAGAGGTCTCAGAAGAGCAGGGAGCACCCTGTAGAGCCCTGAGGCTCAGGGTCTCTACGCTTGGGATAACTGGAGGAAAATGAAACTGACAAAGGCACTTTAGGGGAAGAAGAGGCCAGACCTTGAGATGAGGAAAGTCTTAGGAGACAACACTCGCCTCATGGCTTTGAATGCACCTCGGCTCTGATGAGAAGGAGTCGACGGAGCCGCAATCTCCTCCCGCACCGAAGCTGTGGGCTCCGAGCCTGAGGTAGGAGCCGAGGGCCCTGAGAGGAAGAGTCCGCACTGACAAGTTGGTGTAGCTATCCTCCCCGGACCTGACCGGAGAGTGTCGGTTCCTAGAGTCCCCGGTCGGCGCCGAGAACATCCAAGCAGATGGAGCCGACGACACTGGAGCAGGTGTCGGCTTCAAGGGATCCACAATCATCAGGTCAGCCTCCTCCGGCTCTGAAGGTCCGGTATGGCTCGGAGGAGGAGCAGACAATTCAAGAGTAGTGGTCTTCGGCTCAGACGGTTGAGTCTGTGCCGATAGCAATTTAGCTAGGCCTGGTGCCTTTAAGAGTTTCTGAACCAGCTGGTCCATATCCAGATCAGAAAGGCTGACAGAAGACCTGGAAGAGTGAACAGATGGAGCCGATTGGAGCAGTATCGATGGAGGTTTTTCAGCAACTGGTTCCAGAGCAGTGTCCCGGTTCTAAAAATAACAGACTGTCGGCTCCGAAGGCAGTGGAGCCGAAGTCACCACACTTTGACCTTTTTCCTTTTTTAGACCTGGATTCAGAGGAAGATTTGGACGATTTGCTGGCCCCATCCTGGTAAGACAATGCCTCAGAAAAAGGGTGTATGATAATACCCCTATCAATTAACTTTCTCTTCCTTTCTGCAAGCACTCTGGTGGAAAAGGAGTGAGATACTGCATGACTCTTGCAGGTGCACCTCACCCAAACAGTAAACACACTGCACATGGGCATCCGTGACGAACATTTTCTGTCCGCAGTCTGGGCATTTTTTAAACCCAGACTTTGGATGTTTTTCCTTCTCTTCAGACATTTCACAATATCCAATAAAATGGAACATACTGTTTAACTATGAGCTATTTAAGAAGAAATCTGACTCACACAATACACAGACAGCCCAAAAGGGGCAACTAAGAACTATATCCTGATAAATAGGATTAAGTAATCCAATAACAAGAATCCCAAAAAGGGAACACTGACTAACAACTATAAGAAGAAATCCTAAGGCCAAAGGACCGAAGGCAAAGAAAGATTTTACTGAGGAAAGGGGTATGAACACAGAAAACAACTATTTACTAGCTAGTGATATCTAGTATTATAAAGCAATCAAAGATATATAAAATTGATATATAAAACTTGCTGAAAGTTGAAAACTCCCAATAATAGTCTCAAGCAACACTGGAAACCAAGAGATCTGTACCGTGGCAAACTAGATCTGAGGTAATTCCAGCAGTGCATTGTGGGATAAGGGGTTGGGTCTCTAGCTACTGGAGAACTTTGAGCTTGCTAGTCAGCCGTGTCGGAGCCGAACCCAGCAGTGAAGAATGAACGGTGAGATTGAACAACTTCACATCCCCAATTACTTTTATACTCGGGAAACCTCATGGAAGGATATTCCTGAGCACAGCTGAACCAAAGGAAGCTCTGGATCTGGAGTGGATATCCAACTTATAATGTGAGATGAAAAGTATAGATTTTGGCCAAGTAGCTGCAGCACATATATAAACAATTGAGACATTAGAGAAGATAGCTGTAGAAGAGGCCACAGATATTGTAGAATAAACCTTGGGGGTCGAAGGGAGTGATGAACCCTTGCCTTGGTAAACAAAGGAAATGCACTGAGCCAAACAACATGAAAGCATGACCTTAGAGATAATGGTTTCTCCAATTTGGCTTTAGAAAAAAATGCAAATAACTGATCAGAATTTCCAAAAGATTTTGTCAGATGCAAATAAAATTGCAATTGGCAGTGAACATCTAACAAATGTAAGATATATTCACCCTTGTTTGAGAAATTTGGGAAGAAAATGGGGCAAATTTATGGATTGATTAATGTATGATTCGGAAGCCACTTTGGGGAGGAAAAGATGGATTGGTTCTTAAGAACATTGTCTTTGTGAAAAACTAGATAGAAATGTTTTGAGGAAAGGGCATGTAATTCAGAATTTCTCCTGGTACAGATAATAGCCACCAAAAATAAAGCTTTTCATGACAGAAATGTTATATCAGCTTTAGCAGCGGGTTCAAAGGGAGGGCCTGTCAGAAACTGCAAAACAGTAGTAATGTCTCATGGAGGAACTGGATCTCTACATGGAGGGTGAACAGGAAAACTGCCCTGCAGAAAAACCTTGGAAAATCTAAGAGAAGCTATGGACAGAACAGTGGCATGGTCAAATGGAGCCCTAGGCAGGCTAATGGATCGGTGCCCCCAGCCGTTCCAGTGTCCTGTTACTTGGCTATCTATATCTCACCAGTTACAATAAACACTGTTCAAACCTGTCAGTGTGCATACAATTTTCTTCTTTACTTCTACAGTGATTGCAGATATCTGGATTTAATTTAAAACTTTTAGTTCAAATTTTATAGCACAAACATCCATTTGCTAAACAAACAATACAGTCTCACAATGAAAATAGACTTAGCATGAACAGTAAACTTCTCTGCTCTTCAAACTCTCATCCACTGAAATGGCATTGAAACCCTCATTCAAAGAATATGCATCTGGCAAGTGGAGGATTAAGTTGACCTTTGGGCTGTTTTCAAACCGTCAGCTCCTTGCACACATCTTTAGGACCATGCATGCATACATGCATGTGCTCTTTGATTCACCTTCCTGATTGTATTAAATTATACTCTTTGTATAATACAGCACCACTTGTTAGTGTGTGCTTCAAATTTGCATATTTTTTAAACATTTTTCCAGTAAACAATTAAACAAAATGTAAGAACTAATAATGACAAACTACCGTTTTCAGAACATTTCAACCATAACAGGCCACATCTGCCATTACAATCCACCAATATCAGTCAATATGCACAATCTCTGCAAAAGTAAAACTGATCTAAATAATTCCACATTAAAGAGACCTGTACCTAAGGAAGAGGACGCTACTGGAAAACAACTTTACATTTCAGTGCTCCATCTACAAATTCATTGCCTACTGCCCTTGAAGAATAAATTGCCTACATTACATTAAAAAAATGGTAAGCTGGTAGTAATGCAATAGTGAATGGGTGGCAAACTGAAAACAAGCTCATAGTTGCTAGGCTTCTCATCCAAAGGATGGACACACTCAAGAGAATGTCACCCCCCCCCATCTCCCCTTAAAGTGCACCATGGTATCAACAATCCATCTACATGGGGTGAGAGCAGAACCCACAGCCTTCTGCACCAAATGCAAATATTCTACCTGTTGTGCTACTAATACTGCTATCAAATTCTATAACACAAACACTGACTGACATCTGTTAAACAAAATAGTTGCACACTGAAAACAGATTTCGCATGAGCAACAGAAAACTTCTCTTCCCTTGAAACTCACAATTCTTTGAAAATGCACATAACTCAGAATTCCTTGAGCAGTCTGGTAGTTGATGTAGAGGATTCCTGCTCTTGTCTCCTGTAACCAAGGTACAATGGTTGAGTAAGTTAATTGACTAGCCTGCCATCCTTAAATAGGGCATTTCTTACCTACACACAAACATGTCAAGTCTGCAACTTACCAAAGAAGCAGAGCACTCGTCTCTCTTATGGCAGCAGCAGCAAGCAAGTGTAAATTCCATGTACAAGAAATTAAGCAGGAATGTGTTTATATCTGCTTTGGTGTGTGTCGCACTAAAGACACACACACATGCATGCAGACTGTGTGCGCGCATCTTCTTAAAGAAGGTATTGCATTGTTAAAGAAGACATTTTTTTTAATTGTTTAATTAAAAATTAAATATTGTGGCAGCCAACTGGGCATTGGGCTTCCACAGCCAGTGGGCCCCAGGCAACTGCCTAGGTCATCTAGTTCTGGATCTGGCTTTGGCTATGGGTGTGTGTTTTTCCCCATATGGAAAGAGGTGATGGCAGTAAACTGAACCTTGACAGTTGAATAGCTGCCTCAATTGAAAAAGGTATGCCAGAAAGTCTAAAACTGCAAGGAGAGAGGCTGAGGAATTGTCAGTGTTTTTCTTCACAGCTCAAACAGGAAAACTTTTCCATTTGCTCTTGTATAGTTTTCTGGTGGAAGGTCCTTGTGAGGAACATAGAATGTGGACAATGGAAGGGGAAAACCTGGAATGTTGAACCATCACTGGAACTGGAGAAACCATGTGGTCAATTTGATGGCCTGAATGTTCAGGTGGGGTGACCCGATAGGTGAGACAGTAAGTCTTGGTCCAAGCCCAGCCCCCAGGACAGTGAACTAGATGAGGCCAGAGACAGGGAAACCACACTTGTTGAGGCCAATAGGGAGCTAAGCGGATGACTTTGACCTTCAGCACTGACGTTTTCTGTAGGAACGTTTGGATCAATGGTGTTGGTGGCAGGGTGGAGAGGAGTCTTGGGGACCAGGGGTATGTTAGAGCAGCCCATGGTGACTCCCCCTCATGAGGTACTATGGCTTGATGGACCACTCATGAGGGAGTAGAATGCATCTTTTCAACCTGTCCACAAGAATGTTGAGACTTCCCCAGGATATACGTTGCTGTAAGAAACCAGAGAAAAAATATTGCCCATTGCCACACTGTCACGACCTCTCGACATGAGGGGTAAGATCTGGTTCCTGTGTTTGCTGATGGATAAAACCACAGCAATGTTGTCTGTTTGGATAAAGATCACATCCAAGGGGAGTCTTTAAAGGCCTGCAATGCTAGGAGAACTGCTCTCATCTTCAAAAAACAGATATGAAGGCTGGTCTCTGTTTGAGATCACTTGTCCCTGGACAGTCCTTCCTAGATAATGCCCCCCCCCCCCACCAACTGGAAGGTGTCACAGAGGCCTGTGTGTGTGTGTGTGTGGGGGGGGGGGTAAGAATGAAACTGTACCCCCTGATGAAGATATGGAGAATTTATCCACTGATGTATATGATCTCTGCAAATTTTTGTGACGATGCCTGGATGGGACAGCACATTTTTCTGATTGACCACTGGACCACCACGGTCCATTGGAGGACTCGTATATGGAATCTGGCTAATGGAACCAACATAATGGTGTTAGCCATGGACACTAAAAGGCAAAGAATCAACCTGGCAGGTAGCTTCTGAACAAGACTTGAGCTTGGTGGAGGGATGAAATCCATGTTTGAGGGAGTCTCTATCAGAGATTTTGAGTCTAAAAGTGCCCCTATAAATTCCAGATTCAACATCACATAGGTGGAGCTAAGAGTCCCTCACTTGAATGACTAGATCCTTATAAGGTGTGGTAATGAGCAAGTCGTCCAAATAAGGGAACACTCAGAACCCCTGCAGTCATATTCGAGATGCCACTGCTGCCATTTATTTGGTAAACACCCAGGGGGCTATGGTGAGTCCAATGGGCAGAACCCTAAACTGGAAGTGACTGGCTCCCAGCCAGAAGTGGAGTTATTTCCTGGATTGCCTGTCCATTTCTATGTGGCAGTATGCATCCTGGAGGTCTATTCAGCATATCCAGTCATTTTTCCTCAACAGAGGAAGAATGGACTGAAGCATGAACATCTAGAATGTTGACTATTTCACAAACTTGTTTAAGCAACTTAGGTCCAAAACTGGCCTTAGGACCCTGTTTTTCTTTAGCACTAAAGAAACTTGAGTAAATTCTGTATCCGGTCTGTTCTGATGGGACCTTCTGGATGACTCGAATGTTTAGAAGCTGTTTTATCTCTAAATTGTCCTCCTTTCATTGTGAGTGTGGAACATCATTATTTTTTTCTTGATTGTAACGGAGGGGAATGAAAAGGAATAAGGTAGTCTTTGGAAATGTTTCTCAACATCCACTTGTCTTGAGTGATGGACATCCAGGTCAGAGGATGTAGAGATAAGCACCCCCGACAGCTGCCAGAGATTGACAGCTGGGCAACCCTTCAGGAGTGCTGAAAAGGCTTCTCAGAGAATGGACCTCTGAAGCCTTGATTCTGTGGACCATCTCTGCCTCTCAGGCAATGTCCATTATATGACTTCCCCCTCTGCCACAGAGAGCTCATTCTCCAGGAGAATCAGATGAAAACTCCTGCGATTTTTGATACCATACTCTCTCTTCCCCTGCCTTATTGTTTCTGGAGAAATTCATCTGAGGGGTCAAGAATCTGATCCCTATGGCAGGTAGAGATTTTCTATCCTTTTTGTTCATGGAAATAGTTTTGTTCACTTTTGGACCAAACAAGTTTGATCTGTCATAATGAGCATTGATGAAGGACATCTTAAAGTGCTCCACAAAGTCACATAACTGTATCAAGGTGCATCTTCTAATAGAGATGCCCATTCTTGTTGCCTTAGACATACCCTCAGTAACATTAGAGATACAGTACATAGAGGCATTGTATAAAGATTTTAGGGTAGCCAGTTGAGAATCAAAAGTCTCTTTCTGATCTGTAGTCAAGGTCCCTGGGAGAGAAATGGGGATCTCTTTTACCAAATCGCTCTGAAAATAAGTGCAATAAGTAGAGTAATTAAGTGGTCTTATTGAGAAACTAGATGAAGCATAGACCTTCTTCCCAATTTTGTCCAAAGCATGTGACTCTCTGGTCATTGGATGGACAGAGGAGCTTTCTTCAGTGAGCTCCTCCTTGACAGCTGCCAACATAATCATGGAATCTACTGCTGGGCTATTTCTCAACTGTGCTCAGTCCTTCAGAGCAATTAAAAACTTAGCAGGCATCTTAGGGATAAGCTGAACTAGGTCAGGTTCTGTCCATGCCTAGGATGAGATCAAATCGGTCATCTCATCAGTGGGACTGACCGCCGAAGAAGTACATGGGCTTTATCCAAAAGTGTTGAGAAAGACATTCTTCAGGAGGAGGAGTTTGGGAAGACCAACCCTCTTTTTGTCTAAGAAGTTTGAGAACCTCTCCAAATCGGATATCCTCAATGGGTGATCTGAAGGAACCTGCTCCATCATCAAAATCAGCATCAGTGGTAGAGGATTCCTACAGGGCATCCAAGTATCTCCTTTTACACTTGAGTTTCCTATGACCCTCCACTGCACTTTGCTCAGGGGAGGACTCAGAAATATACAAGGTCTCTCTAAGGAGAGTAGGATTAAGGGTCTAAAAAATTTGGTGTTCTAGTGTGAGTAGGAGAGAAGGCTGCAGAACCTGGAAGATCCCATGGGGATAGGTTAGATCCAGCTCTGAGAGGGAAGACCTCACTCTAGGTTGGGAGAGTACTCTTTCAAAAGCCTTGAATTCGGGACCCTGAAATGGATCTGGGAAACATGGCCTTCAGACTGGAATCCCTTGGAGACAGCTCATTATTGGACACCATTCAGCTCCAGTTCAAAGCAGTCACAGCAACCAAACTATGTAGTTCTGAGGCTGCTGAGGGAGAAAAAAAATCCAAAGACCTTGGATCTGATTCTAACCTGTCAGAACCAGCACTTATGTTATGGCTCTAGAACTCCAATACCTCTGATAAGGTCAGGGCCAACTTAGTCAAAGAACACACTGGGGTTGAGAAGTATGCAATATTGGCGCCGATGCAGATCTTCACTGGGCAAGAGTCAGATCCAGGGGCTCTGATCAGAGAGGTCAGATTAGAGAAGGTGGGGAGAATTGGTTCTACCAGATCTGACAGTGGTTAGAGCCAGAAGTACCCCAAACTAGATTTGGGTCTGAAGAAAGTGCCACATCGTCTTGTCCATGTCTGCTTCAGTTAGGCTCCAAGATGATCTTACTGACCTAAAGGATGAGGCTGAAGAGGGGGGCTTAGATGAACATAGTGGTTTGTCTTGTAGGATTGGAGACCCAAGTCTAAAAGAGACTGGCTCTGGAGAGAACTTGGGAGGAACTGAGGGGAACAGAAATGGCTCTGAAGGTTTGCTGAGCTTCAGTGTAGGAGATGACAAGGTAGTCAGTTCCTGAAAATGTTCCCTAACATATTTTAGTTTATCATTCTCTTGAAGATTTCTGATTGCCCTTGTCAGATGCTTGTCCTGTTTCTTAGAAGATGAAGCAGGGGAAGAAGAAAATAAAGAAGATACTAGATTCCCTGAAGCAGAAGTGGGCTTTTGTTCCAGAAGTAGGTTGAAGAAGACCCTTAAGTATTAATTTTTGTCTCTCCACTAAAGCCCTTTGGCCAAAAGCCTTATAAATGAACAAGACACATCAAGGTATGATGGGCTGAAGCAATAAACACATTTATTGTGTGCATCGGAATTAGGGTGTTTGTGTGTACATGATGCACACTTTTAAGGCCAGCCAGACTGTCAGCCTTAATGACTCAGAAACACAGCTCTAACCATGTAAGACAGAAGAAAGAAATGTAACAACTATAACATTAAAAACAAAAACTACTATCCTAATCCTAACCTAATATTATACTAAATTATACTGTGCCATATTAATAGAAAAAGAAATTAATACAATTTTTGCCTAATAAAGGTTATAAAAAACTACAGAGAGGGAAAGAAATAGAAATAGAGAAGGCACTTATCTGAAGGAAATAAGATAAGATAGATTCTTAGATTACCAACACCTATGCCTGAGCACAAAAGATCTGTCCAGCACAGAAAGTGGCAAAAAAGATATGAGGTAGTGTGTTCTGCACATGGGGATTATGGGTAGGGGAGGAACCTGAGCACCTGATCCACAGATGTGAGGTAGCGAAAGCCAGATCCAAGGTTGGATCTGACACCCACCAGTTGAGGAATGGACAGGAAAGACAATATCAGACCTTTCATTTTAAAGTAACAAAGCATTTTTGGATATTTTTATTTATTATTGATTTATTTACATTTGTTGACCAGGCTAGTCTAACTGGATACATGTCCATTTTCAGTAGAGGCCCGGGGAGAAAAGTTCCAAGCATAGACAGAAAACTTATTATACAATATTAATATATAAAAAATAAGCTATTATCATGTACAGATAATAACAATATTTGAATATTTGTGAAAGAAAAAAAAACCCAAAAATATTGTGTGCCGAGTTATTTAGAGGGGAATGAAACTAAGATCAAATACAGAAGAATAAACAATATTTGACATGGAAAAAAAACACAAATAGTAATACATTTTAAAAAGTTATAAAAAGTTTTTTTTTTGTATGTTTTGTTAGTTTATTTGTTAGTACAGGTAGGAAACATAGTACAGCAAAAAGGACATTGAAAGGTTTGTGCAATATAGTACACCGGAGAAGTGAAGTAAAAGGGAGAGCAGGAATAGGTAAAGTGAAAAATCAGTCAGGGTTTGTGCAGGGACAAAGCCAGTGAGTTTTAAGATGCTCTTTGAGATGTTTTTTAAAAAGATGTGTGGAAGAGAGAGTAGAAGGTTCACTTGGAAGCTGGTTCCAGGCTTTTCCCACAGTGTTAGTGAATAGAGAGTCCCCAGCTTTGTTGTTAGATTTAATAGTGGAAACTAGAAACTTATTAGCCGAGCGAAGAGTTGAAAGGTTTTTGTAAGGGGTAGTCAGATTAGAGAGGATTGGGGTATTATTGGGATAGTAAAGTATCTTTTGGGTTATATTAAGTTGATGACAAAGCTGGTGCTGCAGTTCTAACCATCCCAATTGTTTGAGGTTGAGACAGTGGTGGGTTCTAAATGGGTTGCCAGTGGCAAATCTGGCTATGTTATTATAGCTAGTGGCAAGTTTGTTAAGGTTGTTTTTAGAAAGATTAGTATAAATGGCAGCAGCATAGAACAGGGTAGAGATCAGGTGAGTCTGGGTTACAGTGGTTCTGGCTGTTGGTGTAAGGAAGGGTTTGATTCTACACAGGGAACCTAGTTTTTTGTTGACAGATTTTATGGTAGTGTTGATGTGATCGTCATAGCTAAGGTTGTTGTCTATGGTTACAACCAGGAGATGGGTTGTAGTATCAGGGGATATGGTGGTTCCATTGTTAGAGGTTATAGTGAAGAGAAATTGTGGTGATTTTAGAGTAGGAGTAAAGAGTAATAATTTTGTTTTTTGGGGGTTCAGGAGGAGGCAGTGTTGCATGAACCAATTTTCAACAGTATGAAATACAGATTGGGTGAGGGTCTGGAGTGAGGTTGGGGACCTAGCTGAATAGATTAAAGTAGAATCATCAGCATGTTGTATGCAGGTGGCTTGAGGAATTTTAGTATTTAGGTCATTAATAAACACTGAAAAGAGAAGAGGGCCTAGGATAGAGCCTTGAGGTACTCCAATGTTTTCGGGGAGGGGAGTTGAAAGCTTATTGTCCCAAAGGACTGCTTGATGTCGGTTGTCTAAATAGGATTTAAACCAGAGTATTGCCTGTGCGTCCAGTGAATGGGCTTTTAATACCTCAATAAGCAGATTATGGTTGACCATATCGAAGGCTTTTGAAAGGTCGATAAAGCGGAGGAAAGAGAGTTATTGTTACGATTTTTGTTTATACAGTCAGAAAAGGATAACAGGGCAGTTGAAGTACCATGGAATGGTCTGAAACCATGTTGGCAGTTGGCAAGTAAATTGTTGTGGAGGAGATGGTCAAGTAGTTGTTGGTGGATGCATTTCTCCATTATTTTAGCTATAGGAGAGAGTAGGGCGATTGGTCTAAAGTTGGAAATATCAGTTGATGTCCCACCTTTATGTGGAGGAATGATGTGAGAGACCTTCCATATAAGAGGGATTTTACTTTCTGAAATAGTTCTATTAATAAGGATAAAAATAGGGTAGGCAATGGCTTTAGCTGCAATTTGCAGGTACTCTGCTGGTATACAGTCAGCAGAAGGGGTGCATGGCTTGAGTTTTTGAAGGAGGTTATAAATGAGGGCTGTAGGTACTAGTTGTATGTGAAAAGAAGGAACTGAATTTGTTGTGGTATTAAGTGGGAGGGAGCTAGTGGGTGGTAGAGTATTAGCTAGAGTTTGTATGGCTTCTATAAAGTAGTTGTTAAAGGAATCAGCTATTAGTTTAGGGTTATTGTGGGTGATTCATGATGGGGTGGGAGACTTGGAGTGCCCTGGGTGAAGTAATTTGTTCATAGCTGACCAGAAATGTTGTGGTTTTTGTTTGTGGGTTTGTTGGAGGTGAAGGTAAAAGTTTTTTTTTGTCTAGCAGAATTTATTTTTTGGTGGCATTTCTTAATTGTTTAAAGTAAAGGTGGTCAGAAGGGCTTTTAGAGGCTCTCCACTTGGCCCAGATTTTATTTCTTAGGAGGATTTTTTGCCTAGTTTGTTTTGTGAGCAATGGGGCAGTTTTGGTCTTTATTCGGGATGAGCGATAGGGGGGGCATGGAAATCTAGGATTTGAAGGAATCTAGTATTAAAGTAGGTGACTGCTTCATCAAGTTGAAGATGGAGCAGTGGTGACCAGTCACATGCCTTCAGTTCTGTTTGGAAGTTCTCAGGGTGAAAGTTTTTTTTTTTAGAACGGGAGGTTTTGAAAATAGTAGCATTGGGCTTATGAAGTTTTTGTTTAATTATATAGGTAAGAGCATGGTCACTGATGTCATCTGGAAGGGTTCCTGGTTTATAAGTAGTAGGGTGACTGTTTATGAGAATCCAGTCTAGTGTGGTTTCCTTACCACTTTGTTTGTGGGTTCTAGTAGGGGTGGTTATCATTTGTGAGAAACCATAAAGATTTATATGGTTAATGGGATTGGGGGACCTACAGGTAGCCCAGTCTATATTAAAGTTACCTAACACAATGGTTTCCAGGGGTAGGTGGGCAGATAGGCCAGTAAGTATATTTTCTAGAGTACTGATATTGTTACTGGGGGGAAGATAGGAACAGATTATATAGATGGATTTATAGTTATTGATTTGCAGTTTGGCTAAAAGGGTTTCTGCAATGGAGTTTTGTGGGAAGTGGCACATTGAAGGGCAATACTTGGAGTTCTGGGCGTGTCAGAGAACTAAATGAGGAATGGCTGTGATGCCTTATAAATACAAAAGCAGAACAGTCCTTTTTATATGATCTGAGGAAGGCTTATTTGCCGAAAGTGCTTATCGGAAGACTGAAGACTGCTTATTTTATGTTATATTCTTTTTATTAAAGTTTTGATTTTACTATTAAGTTTTACTGCCATGGTGGACATCAGGAGTTTTTAGTAGTTTTTTGGTAATACGGTCTTTTCTCAGGATGTTATATCCTGGGGAGGTAATCTCATGGTCTTTGGTTGAAGGTTTAAGCCAAGTTTCAGTAATACAGAGGATATCACATTTGTGTACATCTAGGAGTGCATGAAGATGGGATATTTTATTGTTAATGCCACAGATGTTAAGGGGAGCTATCAGAAGGGAGTTAGATGAGCTTGTTGGGGTAGAGGTGGTGTGAGGTTTTGGTTAAGTGGGTCACTGGGAAGACTTGTATCGGGGCCAGGGTTTGGATGGGTATCACCATCTAAGAGGGGATGTTGTTGAGGTTTTTGTATTAGTTTTATGAGTTTAAAGTAGTTGTAAGGGTTTTTGTTGTCATGGAAGTAAGTGATATGAGTAGATCTGTGGTACTTTGGAAGGGTATAGCTAGACGTAGAGGTTATGTTAATGTGGTTAAGGGAATTTATATGTGAGAATGGTTGGGTTTGTTGGTAGTGGTGGTGCTGTTTTAGCAGAGAATAATGTTCAAAGAAGGATAGTGTGAATGCTAGAGTTAGGGAAGCTAGAATAGTAGGTAAGAGTAGGAGGTATGTGTAAATAGATTTATGTTTAGAGGCCATTGGGTTGAATAGGTAAGGATGGCGCGAGATGAAGGAAGGTGTCTTGTATTGTGTAGGAGTAAAGGTGTCTAGTAACAGGTGAAAATAGAGATGACAGAAGGAGGGAGAGAGAATTGCAAGAGGTAGAGTGGACTGAGAGAAAAAAGTTTAATATGAGTTGTTATAGGGTTACAAATGTGAAAAGGAAGTTAAGTTTAGTTGGTAAAACTAGAAAATAGAGGTGACAGAAGGAGGGAGATAGAGTTGTAGGAGGTAGAGTGGACTGAGGGAAAAAATTTAATATGAGTTGTTATAAAGTTACAAATGTGAAAGGAAGTTAAGTTTAGTTGGTAAAAGCAGGAGGTAATAGTAAGGACAGGTAAGGGGGAGGGTGTAAAGGTTATTAAGTACTGTTCAGGAATTATTGTTGTAGAAAGTGGGGGTGTCAAGTGGAAGTAGATTGTGATAGGTAGTTGAGGGGTAGGGGGTGTGGCTATGCAAGTATAAAGCTAACAGCACTGGGGGTGGGAATTGGGGGTAGGGTAGGGGGAGTGGAGTGAGCCCGCAGGGCAAACAGAGCGGGTTAGTGCAGGTAAATGAAGAGTTTGCAGAGACAATCAGAGAGTAACATGTTCCAGGTGCAGAGGTGGTGATCAGAGGTAAGTAGAGTTTGGTACAGCAGGTTGGAGGTAAAAAAGGATAGTGGAGTGGGAGTAAAAATAGTAGAGGTATAATGGAGCTAGATGGTGTGAAGAGAAAGGGATAAGAGCAGCAGAACAATGCAGAAAGATTCTCAGCTAGGCAAGGGGAAAATATGAGAGAAGATCCAGAGAAGAAAAACTAGGGAAAGTGGGGGGAATAATTATAGCCTAAAGCTAGCTTGGAGCGCCACCTAGTGGGCAGAGAGTAGAATACAACAAGGTAACTGTGATAGAAGTAGCTGGTAGGGGTGAAACAGATAATGGGTCCAGGGGTACGGAAATATGCAGTAGGAACACAGATAGAGAGGCGTGTGACTGCTGGAATCCTGACTCAGAGGCTTAAATACTATCTATACTTGGTACAGGATAACTTACACAGAAGCAGGTTACAACCTATACTAGGTAAAGTGTAAATTAAACAGATACACTTAAGTAGGACTTGGGTGTAGCATACTTTCGTAATCCGTTAGAAACAGGGAAGAAAATCAAATCACTGGGCAGCAGAAATCTTTGGCCAGGCGTTGGAATGGCTGGAATTGGATGAAAGGGGTCTTTACAGACTAGGCAGGTCCTTTAGTGCAGGATAGGAGGTACAGAGCTAGGAGGAATTAGAATGATAAAAAACATAAGAGTAAGTTAGGGGTTAAGGCAACACAACTAATAGTAGTACAATTAAAACAATCCTTAAAAGAACCAGTTCAAGCAGTAAATGAACAATATATAAGAAATATTATAACGACAGTCTACAGTTACAGCTTCTTGGTCGACAACTAAGGCATGCAATAAGTAAACAGTACTCAGTAGGTATGTAAATGGCTGGAATTACATTCAGCAAGTTAAATGGCAGACTTATTACCTGGATATATATATATATATATATATATATATATATATATATATATATATATATATATATATATATAAGCTACAACCTAGGCAAGCTATACTTAAACAAATCAGTCAATACAAGCTACTAAAAATAAAATGTGCAAGGTAACAGCTACGTGGAAATAGGTTATGTCTCCTACTGGGGTTACTCAAAAGAGGACTACGTAGATAGGGCACTTAGACAAAGGATTTTTGTGTTGAGCGCTAGGAAAGGTAAGCAGGTCTAGTTTAAAGGGACAGTAGTCAACAGGGGTGCTAGACAAATGTCAGAGTAAGCAGGCATTAGCAGTAAAGTGTAGAACAATTACTTAAACATGTAGAGCGATTGGCCCAGTCTGTGTTCAACATTGAAAGGGTTTTGTTAATCAGAAAAAAGCCCTTACAAGTAGCCAACACTAGCTGCAGTAAAGCAAATAAAGGAAAGAAAAATTATATGGGCACGCAGTAGGAGTGTATACAACAGAGCAGGGTGCCCAGGTACTGAAGTAAGCACTCCGAAAGGGAGTTTTGCTATTTTTGTCCTATGCTTGTTTCAGGTAACCATACACATGCAGGATAGTAAAGCTGCATCAGGTTGATATAAGGGTAGGACGCCTAAGCAAAAAACGCAAGAATATGTACATATATTAGGGCAAGATACTTGAGCTAAAACGCTATTAAGGTTGTTTCAAGCACCAACTGTGGTTGAAAAGGAGTGCACGCAGACGTTGTGTAATTACAGCAAATAAACAGTGCTTTCTACGCATAAACAGCACCCTACACTAAATGCTGTTAATAATAAGGTTAGGCTAGCAAGGGTAACAGTATGCTATGATACAAGGCACACTAAGCAGGGGGGAGAGATGACCACGTGGGAGGCGCTTCCTATGTAGGCATTAGCCTTAGTAGTGAAACCAGCTACATATCTCTAAATCCCTTGCATCTCCAGCCTGTTTACATTTCCCTTGAGTGTTTTTTTTTTTTTTTTTTTTTTTACTTTTTATAATGTGTTTGTGGCTTTGGTGCTTGTGGGGAGTGTGGCTAGTGGATTTCTTATTGCTAGTGCAAAACACAAGTGACTCAGAATGCAAGTTTTTATTCCTAGAGAATCATAATTACTCTCTGTAATTGAACTGAGAGTGGGAAACCCAGTGGGCTCAGCTTCTCTATGCTCAACTTCACCCTCCTACCCTATCCCCAATTCCCACCCACCCCTTACCATTCCCCTATATGCATTTCACCAGTGACACTCATTCCCTAACTCTCCTCAAACAAATATTATCATCCAAATACACCTGTTTGTTTTCCTATTTCACAACTTCCATCTAACATTTAGCATCATTCCCAATAATTTTTATCCCTCCCATACTGCTTTGCACTATATCCATTCATGCTCAGACCCCCACCCCAACAGTACATATCCATTATTACAATAAATCTTCTACTTTCCCCAAATAAACTCTCACTGCTTCCTGTCTTAACCTCATCCTCATATCTATACTTCACACCCCTCTATGTTTTATCTTTCTGAAACTTAAGAGACAATACAAGAGCAACCTGACTTTACCTTTCATAGAAAATAATTCCTTCCTACCTACTTTCTACCAGCTTTCATATTCCACCACCACTAAATATCCTACAGCCCTGCAATGTCTTGCTTCCTTCTTTTTTCCTATTTCCCCTCTAACCGCCATCAAGAAAATACAGATAATTTGACTTAATCATACTACTGTTCAACTTATCCTGTATTCTTCTCCTCCTACTGAGCCATCTCTCATCCTACCATGACTCAGTAATAGCTCTCACCATATCTCCAACTCTGTCCCAATCACCTATCCATATGTCCTCCTAAAACACTTTACACAGGGCACCAAACATATTTGACACCTATTATCTTTAACCCAAATAATGACTGATCAACTCCATTTCAACTCAAACTAAAATACAGTTAAGTGGAAAAATACTCTCAAAAAACAAGAATCAATAATATACCAATATTCAAAAATCTATGTAGGAGGAGACATTCACCCTAATCTTAGCACTACCAACCAACATCAAGACAATTCCCTTCCACTCACTAGTCTAACCCCAAAACATTCTGCCCCCTACACCTGTAATTTAACTTTTACCATCATAAATATTAGAAACATAAGAAATAAAACAACTTAACTACACATATGGATTACCAATACAAGCCTGATACAATTGGTATAATTGAAACTTGGCTTAACACCAGTAAAAATGACTTCCAGCTATAATATCATTCGTAATGACCATATAAAGAGGAAAGGTGTTGGTATTGTTCTAGTATTTCCTATCAATTACCACATTTCCCCCTACAACAAGCCAGTACCAAAACTGGTTTCAGCAGAGCTATTACTTTCCTGAAAATAGCAAATCTAAAGAACAATGTATGACTGTCCTTTACATCCCTTCTGATGACAATACAGCTGCAATGGAAGATATCCAAAACTGGACATCCATAACAATTCCACATGAAAAAAATACTGCTAGGTGATGTCAATATCAATTAGTTGGACATAACATCTAACTCCCTTCATCTAGCATGAACTTATAGTCCAACACATTACAATAATATATCAAATTCTTTAGATCCTAGTATCAGACACTAGCAAATACATCACCTCAGGTACAATGTCATACTCTTTCAGTGACCATCTCCCAATCTACACAACTAGACATTTCACACATCCACATAATCAGCATGTTTATAAAAGAACACACAACCTGTCCAGGTTTATCCCAGAAATATACATTACTACCCCTATCATATATTAACTGGAACATTCTAAAAATCCTCCCCTTAGATGATGCTGTAAATGGACTTAACTCAACTTTCCTAAATATCCCTGTGCCCACTAGAAGAAAGAAACTAAAACAAATAATGCCACCTGGTTATCCAAAACAGTAGAATGCTAATGCTGGATAGAGAAAAAGCATGGCAAGAATAGTAAAAATATAAATCATCACAATATTTCAAAACCTTCCGAGTGCTCTGCAACTGTACTAAACAGCAAATAAATGAAGACAAAAATATATATACAGAAATGACTTCTCCTTTAACCTTATAGTATAAAATATTTTATGTAATTCACTAAAACCCCCCACCGTATATTCAAATACATAAATATTCTGCATGTATTTTTTCCTTAATTCTGTGTCAGTAATGGCTTCTCCAACAAGCTGGGGGACATAAACGGCTGTTTTTCTGGCCAAGTTACAGTTATCTGTTCATTAACTTGAGTTCATTTATTTGAGTTTGGAAGTTTGCAAGTTATGTTTGTTTATTTTTTGTATTTATGTGTTTCTGCATCTTTTCATTTTTACCTTATGGCACAAGCATCCACTGTGTGCCAAATGTTGTTACATTGTGCTGCTTTCATCACCAATGCAGCATATCAAGTATGATTGTTCACTGGTTCAAAGGTCATACGTAAATACTTGGCTAGCTGTCTTTGCAAGCCATTTTAAGCCTAGTCAGTTTCCCTTTCTAAGGTGAGAATCAAACCCTGTAAATTGTGACTGCAAGGTAAATATCTTAACCATTATACCAACCCATATGTATGTATAAAATACTATAGCAATAACCGGCCCAAACAAAGCTAACCATGGGTAAATCTAGTATTACCCACACGCAGCCGTGGGTTATTGCTATTATACAGTGAAATTATTAAAGAAAAAAAATTAGTTATTTTTCTTAAACAATACCCTTGTATAAGGGCGGCGTGCTGCTCCTCTGCATTTTTCCCTGGTCTCCTCGGGCTTTCCTTATGTACTGCCTTGCGCATGCGTATGGGACATTCATTCTCATGCTTATGCAGTACATCAGTGCTGTGTAATGAAACAATGGAGAAAGGAAGATCGCTGTTTATTTTTGTTTTTAATTAAAAAAAAAGAACACTATATATGAAAGAGTTGCTACCATGGCAGTCCGTGGCACACAAACCACCAGTGAATCTCTAGAATTGGAACGTGTAAAGTCTCTCTCAATAGGTGTACGAAGATTCTGCTCCACAAAGTACAGATAAATCAGTAATACATTTTGCTGTAACTTACTGATTTATCACATTAGTGGTGTACTTTGTGGAGCAAAATCTTTGTACATATATCGAGGGAGACGTTACACCATTCAATTAATTACAGTGATTCATTGGTCTGTGTTCCTCAGACTGCTATGGTAGCAGCTCTTTCCTGTGTAGTGTTAGCTGTTTCTTTAGAGCTTCCAGATCCTTTCTGCTGTGTTTTTTTGGTTCTATTAAAATAAAAAAAGAAACTGGGAGACTTTCAACATACAGGAGAGATGGGACAGAGAAAATAAAAGGATAATCAGATATGTTTCTTTAGTTTTGTATAACATACCTGGTTATCCTTTGATTTCTCTCTGTCCTGTCTCTCTCATTCACTTGAAGTCTCCAGTTTTGTGAATTTATTTATTTTTTTTTAAATGAAAGAAAAGTAACATTTTTACAGCATATATTAATAGAAGAAAGGCAGAGTGGACCTTTTTCCACTGGTATATGCTTGATTTATAACAGGCATGTTAGTTGGACTGACAGATCAGCATGCTTGTTTTCGAATATTAATGGCCAGTAATTGTATAATAATATAATATTGTGTGTCTGTACATGCAAACATTTTATGTATTTAATGTATGCACGGTTTTATATGTGTCAGATACATTACAATACAATGTTATGTATAAGGATATGTAATATGTGTATGAAAACACCCAGATAAACTTAAATGACATCACTTTTATACAGAAATATATGGACAAAGCAAGGAGAGAGTTGGCAGTGAGAGAAAGAGAAGTGTAACATGAAAGTGATAAGATGATCTCTGAATACAAGCAGGGTGGTAATAGATGGGACAGAACAAAATGTAGACTAACCTAGAGACTAATGGACACAGACTAATGGACACAGACAGGAAAGAAGACAAGAGTCTAGGTTCCACTGTGGTCAAGAGCAACATGGTATGAGGATAATTAGTGTGAAAAATAAAACAACCTGTGTGGGAATAATGGCTGATGAAAGGGGAACAATAATAATAAAAAGTCTGTTTTTAAAAGAGAGGGCTGCTGGTTACCAAGGTGAAGTCTTCCTTGGATTTGTGTGCCACTTCTTTTAGTATAAAAATATCCTGTTAGCTAAGACATAGATCATTGACACAGTGGTCATGGGTAGTGATGCGGAATGCAGGGACTTGAGTCTGCATTCCTGGCTGCATTGTAGTGGCCAGACAGACATCCCAAAAAGTATTCAATGTAAATAACTGTACATTTCCTGCAAATGATACCAAAAGTGCATGAAATCTCCTTGGTGATGAGGCTGACATATTGGCCCTTATCCCTGAGCAAAGTCTAAAACACTGATTATTAGAAAAACATCAGACGTGATTGGGTGATCATATAAAAGTAGACTAAGGAATCTGCCTTTTCATTTTGTACAGATTAAGGAGGAGTGACCTATGTGTCGTGCTTAGAGATTCTTAACAGCAATTGTTGCTTGATTCCTTGTAGTTAGTTTAATATTGTTTGCCAAGGACAGTCATGTTCATCTCTTAATAGTTTAAGAAGGAAAATGAAGCAGAAAGACTTTCAGAATTATAGAAAATAAGTGTTATATATGCTTAGACCAAGTCCTATTTCCTTGTTTAGACACAGCTTACATTACTTTGAGTATCAAAAAGAATATACCTTCTATCACAGCAGACAAATTTCTTGGTTGTATTATGTTATCATACTGTGCAAATCTGTCTCTATAATTTAAAGTTATCTTTCAAAAGGAACAGAAAAAACCCACTGCCAAGCAGTGTAGAAAAACTTAAACACAACCTGCTATTTACTCTGATTTGCTTTTTAGTAATTAAGACATTTATTTCTTGCTCAAACTATGTTGTTTTGTTTGTGATGTTTTAAATAAAACCCACCACTCTATCAAAAACGTCAAGGAACAGGATCCTTAGCATACCCCAACAACATTCAGATGGGACCTCAGAAGTTCGACACCCTCCCCAATACGCGCGCGCGCACACACACACACATGCACACACACACACACACACACACACACACACACACACACACACACACACACACACACACACACACACACACACACAATCTAAGTGTGTCAGATTTGCTTGCTAGCATAAGCAGCCTGCTTAGCTTGTTGACAGTTTTTACATTTAACAATGGCTGATAACTAAAATCTGCTGCCTGTGCCCCTTACACCATATCGTTCCTGTCCAGGGTGACCCCATTCACATATCTTCTTTATTTCTACCCCTCCCATGATCTTTTACTCCTATTTGATATCCCTCGTTGTCTCTTATGAGAGGAGCTCTGTTTCCTCTTACCTATGACAATTCCCTCACCCCTATGTCCAGTGCACTTTTTCACAGTGACAATTCCCTCACCCCTATGTACAGTGCACTTTTTTATTGTAATCATTCCCTCACCACTATATCCAGTGCACTTTTTTCACTGTGAACATTCCCTCACCCCTATGTCCAATGCACTTTTTTTTCACTGTGAGCATTCCCTCATCCCTATGTCCAGTGCACTTTTTTCACTGTGACCATTCCCCCACCCCTATTGTCCAGTGCACTTTTTTCACTGTGACCATTCCCTCACCCCTATGTACAGTACACTTTTTTCACTGTGACCATTCCCTCACCTCTATGTACAGTACACTTTTTTCACTGTGACGATTCCCTCACCCCTATGTCCAGTGCACTTTTTTATTGTGACCATTCCCTCACTCCTATATCCTGTGCACATTTTTCACTGTGACCATTCCCCCACCCATATTTTCCAGTGCACTTTTTTCACTGTGACCATTTCCTCACCCCTATGGTACAGTACACTTTTTTCACTGTGATCATTCTGTAACCCCTATGTCCAGTGCACTTTTTTATTGTAACCATTCCCTCACTCCTATATACTGTGCACTTTTTTCACTGTGACCATTCCCCCACCCCTATTTCCAGTGCACTTTTTTCACTGTGACCATTCCCTCACCCCTATGTACAGTACACTTTTTTCACTGTGACCATTCCCTCACCCCTATGTCCAGTGCACTTTTTTATTGTGACTATTCCTTCACTCCTATATCCTGTGCACTTTTTTCACTGTGACCATTCCCCCACCCCTATTTTCCAGTGCACTTTTTTCACTGTGAGCATTTCCTCACATCTATGTCCAGTGCACTTTTTTTCACTGTGACCATTCCCCCACCCCTGTTGTCCAGTGCACTTTTTTCACTGTGACCATTCCCTCACCCACCTGTCCAGTGCACATTTTTCACAGCTTGGTGTCTTTCTCTTTATACTGCCTCCAGAATTACAGAGAGAACTCAAGACAAGACTTGACCAGGAACCAGAAGAATGGGAACTTCAAGAGCTTCCGAGCTTCAGGAGTATCCCTCCCAAGAATGTATCTTACCATGTTGATCACCTCTCAGTGTTCATTTACTGCCTCACTCCAAGTGTAATCAGCAGCCCAGATGCTTTTCTTTTTCTGTTGTCATCAATTTCACTCTCTCAAATGTCGTTTTTATATACTAAGCCTCAGTTGCTACCTTTCAGCGCACTTGGTTAATTTTTCTACGTCATTCCTTAGACTCTTCCTCCATCTTGTATTGCTGACAGTACCTTTGTGTCATTGGTGAGGAAGCCGATCCGTTTCCACATTCACCTAGACATAATCTGTTTTTATTGTCAAAGTACTTTTCTTACAGCCAGGGTTGTGGCTGAAAAGGGTCATGTATTGGTGCACTCCCCTGGCCAGCATATGACTAATAGCTAGCTAGCTAGATAGCTAGATAGATAAATAAGGAAACCCATGTTATTTGACCTGCAGGAAAGTAATGAGCCTTTCCCACTGGAATCTTTCCATGAATTTCCCTATTGCTGCTTTTAGACTAATGAGCCTGTAGTTCTCTGGATCTTTCCTGACTCTCCTTGCACATGAGCACTATCATTTGCCGTCTTCCAGTGTTCAAGGACTTCTGCTGTGGGCAGTGGACTGTTGGAAAACTACAGCAGATATAACAGCCCAAGTGCCAGGTTGTGGAGGATCCTGGGAAACAGCCCACCCTTCATTAGAGATTTCTGTTCTTCTGAACTTCCTTTCTCTCTATACTGGTGCACGTTCAATTGCTCTCCCCACTCTACCATACTTCTATACCAGCATGACACCTTTGCATCCTTTCCATACTACTATGCCAGCATGACACCCTTCCGCCTTTCCATACTATTATTCCAGCATGATACCCTCTCCCCCTTTCTTTACTACGATTCTAGCATAACACCATTGCCCTCTTTCCATACTAATATTCCAACATGACACCCTCTCCCCCTTTCTGTACTACTATTCCAGCATGACACCCTCTCCCCCTTTCTGTACTATTCTAGCATGACACCATTTCCCCCTTTCCATACTACTATTCCAGCATGACACCCTCTCACCCTTTCGGTACTTCTACTGCAGCATGACACCTTTGCCCACTTTCCATACAGCTTTTCTATTGTGACACCCACACCCCCTTTCTGAATTACTATCCCAGCATGACACACTGACCTTCCTTTCCATATTACTATTCCCACATTAAACATCTTTTTTCTTTCTCTTGCAGACTGAGGCACATCAACTACTCAATACCTGTCCTTTTTGCCCATCTTCAGTGAACTATCGTCCATCCTTTATTAGTATGACCAGGTCTAGCTTTCCCTGAAGAACTGAACTGTAGCACAGTTGAAAGGTAGGCAGCACAGGGTTGTGCTGAATGGGACACTGACAACAGTCAGGAGAGTGACTAGTGGGGTACAACAAGAGGTCAAGTCCAGGGCCCAGTAATCTTCAGTGTGTTCATTTTAGGCATATCTGAGGGAAGAAAGAATATTATTAATCTATTTATTTTATTGATTTTATTTTACATTTGTTGACCAGGATAGTCCGACTGGATATATGTCCACTTTCAGCAGAGGCCCGGGGAGAAAAGCTCCACATACCAAAAAAGAGACAGTGCATACATCACTGAGTGATAAACTCAGGCAGACATGTTTAGAGAAATATAGACAAAGAATACAGGCGGATATCAATATACACAATGTGCAGGCTTAGATCTGATTGGCAAAGACGTATCAGAAAATGTGAACATATAATACAATCAGATCTCATAATTCACAATGCTTAGACATTCAAATGCTATGAGGCACAGATATTTGGCTAAACAGCAGGTTGAGTAGCAAAACATGTATTAGTGAAGTTGTTAGCCAGCTTTAGAGCAAGAGCACAGCCAATGAGAATGAGGTATTTTTGGAGCCCTCTTTTAAATAGGGGTAGTGAGGCTTCCTTGGTAATGGTAGTAGGGAGTAGATTCCAGATTTTACCGGTTGAGTTGGCAAATATAGCATCGCCTGCAGAGTTGTTGGATTTTTGAGTCAGTATCATTAGTTTATCAGCTGAGCGTAATGGCCTGGGGGCACTATGAGGAGTGAGAATATTTTTGAGGGCAGGGGTGTTATCAGGTTGGGGTATTTTATGCGCTACTATAAGCTGGTTGAATTGTAGAAGGGTGGGATACTCTAGCCAGCCCAGTGCTTTGAGGTTCTGGCAATGGTGGGTCCTAAAAGCCATGGCAGTAGCGAATCTGGCTTGATAATTTGTTGAGATCACTTTTGGATAGGTTGGTGAGTACAGGGGAGGCATACATTAGGGTAGAGAGAAGGTGTGATCTTGCAATAGCTACCCTAGCTGGGGGGGGGGGGGTGAGGAAAGGTTTGGCTCTGTACATGGAGCCAAGTTTTTTGTTGATGGACTTAATAGTGTGATTGACATGTTTATCAAATTTAAGGTTGTTGTCTATTATTATGCCTAGAAGCTTTGTATGTCATCAGGCGAGATAATGGTGTCATTACTAGATTTGATGTTGAAGGAAGGAGGAGAAATTCTACGGTTAGGGGAGAAAAGTAGTAGCTTGGTTTTGTTAGGATTTAGAAGCAGGTGGTGATTAGCTAGCCATGTTTCTACCGTGCTGATAGTGGTCTGGATGAGGGTTAGAAGTTGTGTAGGAGAGGAGGCGGAGCATATAAGCATTGAGTCATCTGCATATTTGATGCAGGTGGCTCCTGGGATGGTGGTGTGCAGATCACTGATAGTGATAGAGAAAAGAAGGGGACCTAGTATGGACCCTTGTGGGACACCTAGGTTTAGAGGAAGTTGGGATGACAACTTGCTCTGCCATAAGACAGCCTGTTGTCTACCGTTTAGGTAGGAGTGAAACCACTGTATTGTGTGTAGGTCTAAACCGATGGTTTGTAGGGTATTGAGCAGTAGCTGATGGTTGACCATATCGAAAGCTTTTGAGAGATCTAGGAAGAGTGCTGAAGATAATTTGTTGTTACGATGAAGATTGAGGACAGAAAAAGACAGAAGAGCCGTGGTGGTACTGTGGAATGGCCTAAAACTGTGCTGAGCGAGCTTTCCGTTTTGAATAAGAAAGTGCATGATTTGTTTGTGTATGCATCTTTCCATGATTTTAGCTAGTGGTGAAAGAATGGCTATAGGTCTAAAGTTAGATAATTCTGTGGAACTTCCTCCTTTATGGAGAGGTATTACATGTGATATTTTCCATATTGCTGGGATGGATCCTGAGCTGGATCTGTTGATCAGAATAGAAATGAGAAGTGCTATTGCATCAGCTGCTTTTTGAAGATATTCAGCTGGGAGGTGGATGGCAGCTAGTGTAGTAGGTTTTAGCTTTTTGAGTAAGGTCTGGGATCAGGTTGGTAGGTACAGTTTGAAAGGTAAAGGTGGGTTGGGTGCTGGGTGGATCAGGGTTAGATGTGCCAGAGCTTGTGTTCCCATACATGTCAAGCAGAGAACCTCACTAGCCCTATTCAAGCAAAATCTTGATGAGTGGATGGGAAATAGAAAGTTCACCCTGGGGATCACACCAGTGACTCTACTTGATAGAGGCACTGGGAACTAACAATGGGCGGCACAATGCCAGGGCACTTCTATGGACTAGGCTTGTAAAGGCCCCAAGGCCATTAGCCTACTACACACCTATGAACCTATGAACTGACACAAAAGTACAGCTTCTGGCAGACCGATGGATGTAATGGTCTTTTTAAGTATGCAAATATGTTATGCCCAGCAAATACATCACACAAATGCCATACAGAATGAGGGAGGAACAGAGTACTGGAATGGATGGCAACAGATGAGGAATGGGATCTGTGAATGTTCTCCTTAACCTAACCTGGACAACAAGAGTCAAGTGAGAGAGCAGCAGCAACAGTAAACAGAGCGATGGGATGTATCATGCATGGTGTACATTCCAGAAACAAAAAGATAATGCTCACCTGTACTGAGCTCTGAGCAGGTCATATGTTGAGTACTGTGTTTGTAGTTATGGAAGCCATAACAGGAGATGGGGAGTCAGGTTTTTGAAAAGAGTTCACAATAAAACACACCAGAAGGGTGTCTGCAGTAGACAGGAAATGCTATGACTGTAGACTAGAGAAGTGGGAAGGGTATGACTATGGACTGTTGGAAGCTGGAGCTCATCCTAGAAACCAAAACAGATGGGGAGGGGGAACAGTGTATGTACACCATTCTTATCAATGAAATGTGAAGGGGTATCCTGAGCAGGAAAAGACGGCATAAGCAGCAGGTTGCAAGGACAAATTAAATCCTGGGATCCGCTAAAGTAATTTGTCACAGAGCAAGTAGTGAATTAATGGAAAAGACTGCTGGAATGTGTGGTGGAGAGACTCCAAGGAGGCATGTAACAAGGCTTGGGGCAGGTAGGGAAAGGTTGGGGGGACGCAGTACATACTAACTGTTAAAAGTCACTTAAAGGCAGAAAAGAAACTTGCTGTCCACTTCTTCCATTAAGCAAATGTAATACAGCTTTAAAAAGTCATTGTTCTTGATTCCTACAACTCCATTTCAACCTGGGCTTTTGCTGTCCCACCAACTTTGTTGTCCTTGACTCCTTGATCTGTGGCTCAAGACGCCCACTCTCTTACTTTCACCTTTTGATTTGTTTTGTCACAAACACTGGCTTCTAATTTTTTTCTGGCTTTACCAGCCTTCTTTGTTTTTTATTCCTGACCCTTCATCAATAACTTGTCTATTACCTTAAGTATTCCATCCCTGACTCATTGTCATAGCTTGTTTTTTTGGCTTGATCTACTGCCAGACCGCTAATCCATGTTTGAAATTTTCAATCAGCTTAGCAAATTTGTTCTTCTAAAATCCCTCACCACTGTCTTTGTATTCATATCCCTGGCCACACTTGAAGCCACGCAGTTACTTTCACTAGGCCATCCCCTTTCCCTCCCCTTGTTTATGACCACATTCAGAATTGTTTGTCTTCTGGTACAATCCTACACTAGTCAGCTGAACTGTTCACAGTGTACGACCACACATTCCTCCACCTCTCTCATTTCCCTGGAGCTGAGACCCTCTAAGTCTGCTCTTACCACAGCCATCTTCTAACGTCACTCCTTTAGTCCCCACTAGTCTTTCATTCTGCCATGACATCAGTAGGTCACACTGCCCCTTAATTTAATGTAATCACCATCACACTTCATGTATGTTATAGCTCTGCTTCCTTCATTGCCCCTTCACAGGGAGTTGTTCCTTTTCTCAAAGATTCGTAGGTCACTCATAGGTGATAGACCATTTCAGCTTTCTGAAATTCACCCATTGCAGTGTTACTGGCATACCTAACTAGTTGTTCCTACTGTCTGTAATGGATGGGCTTCATCTGCTCTTTCCCATCCATTTGTCTAGGCTAGCTTTGAAGACAGTGAAGCACGTTTTGCTTTACAGAAAGTGTGAGCTTGTCTATGAGGTGGGAAATTCTTTGAGAAAGATACCTGTCACGTCAACAGTCCTGTTTATGTTGAAATACAGATGTAGGTTTCTTATGTTAGTGTAACCACCAGTTTTGTGGATATATAGTAGATAAAGAAGGACTGAATCATTTTCAACATTCTAGTCAAGGCATAAATTGAGTCTGGAGACAGTACTTTTATAAGCTCAAGGAAACATAGGGAATACATTCATGAGATTCGTTAGTAAGAAGACACTGGGGTTTTAAAGCTAAGTTAGGTTTATGGACAAGTTCATACTAAAGGATGCATTATATATAAAAATATAAGATCCTATGACTTTAAAGACAGACTAAGAACCTTGACGTTTGTCAGTATTTTGGAGCAGAATTTTAACATATATTTCTAAACCTGTCCTTTTAAGCAAAATAATTAAAGGTATCAACAACTTACTTGAA
The DNA here is from genome assembly GCF_019279795.1 of Protopterus annectens. NCBI lineage: Eukaryota > Metazoa > Chordata > Ceratodontiformes > Protopteridae > Protopterus > Protopterus annectens. Next base: position 405,137,294 of record NC_056743.1, on the reverse strand, counting down.
AGAAGACTGCTCTGCACTTAATCTGGAATTTCCATTTAGTTTGATGAAAGTGTTTTTAGCTTAAATCTGAGAATTTTCAACTGTTGTTTTTATAAGGTACTTCCACAGTGCCACTGCGTTTTGAGTTTCCAAATAAAACAATATGTCATAAAATCACATTCTTAAGATATGATGCTTAGAAAATATCTTGTCAGAGAGAGAATTACATTCATCCTAGAATTGTGCAAAAACATTATTGGGGGTAGATTTGGCATAATGGTTAAGGTCTTCACTTCATAAACACAAGGTACAAAGTTTGATTTTGAAATCAGATAATCAGCTAAGCTTAAAATGGAACTTCAGGACAGTTAACCTAGAATTCACCTATAAACCTGTGATCCTATAAATAGTACAACAATAATTTAGTTAGGCCTAATATATCGAAATCTTGAAAATTTTAAAAGCCAACATTCACCAAAGTGAAAGCAGACTCATAAAATTTGTAGTAGTTATGATGTACCATACCTTAAAATACCCATCTTGGGTTTCTTCTTCATGACCTATGACACGACAATTGTACATTGTGATTCCAGATTATGATCTGATTGTCACTGAAATCACCTTAGTGCATAGTACTGCTGATGACTGTGCCAGTGTTACAAATACTGACTTCCACAGAGTAGGCATGTTAAAATGATAGGTTCAGAATACTAAGAACTAACCTAGTTATGATATTCCATGAAACTACCATTTCCACAGATAAGTTGCATATGCATTGACCTCACTTCGTGTTTGACTCCTATAAAGTAAATATGTGCCTGAAGAACAGCAGGCTGCTAAACTTCGGAATGACTTGGATGATTGAGTTCATCATTCCAAGTATGGGTTTTGAATTACAGTACTCTTGAAAAATGCAACAGCTTTTGACTTGATATTGGCAGATTATTTGCCTACCAGTGTCACAGTGGAGATTACTGATACTGATGGACTGGACTTCTCCATTTTTGCAGATCACCTTTCTTAATTTTAAGATTGCTTGCTTGAACTTTCCAAGAACTGTTTAGTTTATTTTGGGGAGCACTTATGGTGGAAGAACCACTTCTTTTTTGCTATACAAGGGTCTAGTGGGAGGTGGAAAACTTCAATTTGTAGATGATTAGTGTTTTTAATGGATTTGGTGTGAGTTTGTGTATAAGTGTGTGCCAGCAGAGAGAGAGTGAGTGAGTGAGTGAGTGAGTGCGCGAGTGAGTGAGTGAGTGAGTGAGGGACCTTTTGTATATGTAAGGATGTCAGATGCTTGTGAAAATTCTTTTAAGTTGCATCAACTTTCAGTTATCTTTCACCTTTAGCAGCAGATATGTAAACTGTTGGCTGCATATGGTAGCTGTGATTATTCAGGGTTATGGTTTCACAATCCACACTATTGACCACCAAGTAGTATGTGATGGCCAGGCCTGTAATGCCATTTGGCCAACTACACCACTGACCATCAAGTAATGACTTAGAGGCAGGTAATGCAGGTAATATGGTCTTGTAATTCACATCAGTGACTGCCAAATTATACGATAGGATCTTAAAAGTGCACAACAAATGCACTCCTCTACCTTGGATTATGACTAACCTCTGTACCAAACCCTATAAACCTTATATTGAATAGGAGCAAAGCAGAGTTACAATCTCCATCTGCTTCCCAGTATCTCATATACCTTGCTGTCACAGTCCAATGCCTTCCACGGCAATCTTGCCAATACTGAGACTTGGGCCAAAACTGACTGATACATATACATACACACACACATACTATTTCCCAGGAAGGGCTAATGAGACCATTCTAATGGCTGTAAACTCTTTCTGTCTTTATGGTAATGCTGATATCAGCTAAACCAATCTCGCACACACAGTACACAATTACTGTCCTCTCTTAAAATGAGCCATCTACAATATAGTTATTTTGAATCTATGCTAAAACAGTCACGCTTTAAAAAGTAAATGCCAACAGTTAGTAACTCAGTAATACTGCCCCATACCCTTATGTACTAACATGTCAGCAGCAAACTTTTGTAACTGAATAAAAAATAGAAACGATGTAACAGAGTTTGAAAAAAAAAATAAATGTAACAAGCATGTTGCACAGAGAATAATGGCATAATAGTTTTTAAAAACAGTAGATAGTAATAGAAAAAGACCAACTACAACTAAATGATCCTGCTCCTACTACTAACTGAAGAGTATAGCAGTCCAACTACCATCGATTTTTTATTATCCCTAAACAATACAAAAGTCTGATCTCACTACATCTGGAAAAGTAGGCTGCATTCCTTTTCCTCTGCTAAGACAACCACTGGCAGCTCAAGCAGGCTGAAACTCAGAGCCAGAACAGTAATATACCAAAAAAGTCAGCAGAAAGAACAGCTCAAGAAAACTTCCAGGTACTTCACAGATTTAATGTATAAACGTCAGAACAACTAACTCAACAGCTTTCACTCAGAAGCATGTTGTGTGAAAGCTGTTGAGTTAGTTGTTCTGACATTAAATCTGTGAAGTACCTGGAAGTTTTTTGAGCCATTCTTTCTGCAGACTATTTCCTCTGCTTTTTATGTAAAGATGTTTACTTCATCCAGGCTTGTTTAACCTCAAACGCCTCCAGGTGCATCTACAGTTAAACTCCTACTGATGTCTCTAGACGTCAAATATTGCTTGTTCATATTTGCATCAATAATTACAAAACCATGCTACACACAAGGTTTTAAAAAATTTCGTCAAAGCTTATACAATGGCAAACTCAACTGAATTAATAACGGATATCTGTCTAGTGCAGGTAAATAGATATTATACAATTCTTCCTCTAAAACGTGCATGCTGATTGGCCAGCCCAACCCGCGTGCCCGTTGTAAATCCCTCAATATACTAACGGAAAAAGGTCCGGTCGCCCGGACTTTTTCCGTTAGTATAAAACACTGTCTCGCTATGTTAAAAGAGTTTAACATAGCGACACAGGTTTAAAAAAAGCAACGCAGATTTCCGTTGCTTTTTTTAAAGCTGTCTCGCTATGTTAAACTCCTTTAACATAGCGACAGTAAAGCAACGGAGATCTTGCGATCTCCGTTGCTTTTTTTTAAACCTGTCTCGCTATATTAAATGGGTTTAACATAGCGAGACAGCTTTAAAATAAGTAACGGAGATCTCCGTTGCTTATTTTAAAGCTGTCTCGCTATGTTAAACCCATTTAACATAGCGAAACAGTAAAAAGCAACGGAGATCTTGCGTTCTCCGTTGCTTTTGCCCACAGCTCTGATGTACTGCGTAGGCATGCGCAGTACATCAGAACTGCCGCGGAATACCAGACAGCTGTGGAAAGGCAGCAAAGAGGCATTATACAATGCCATTACTTAAGAAAAGTAATTATTTCTTTTCTTAAATAATGTCATTGTATAATAGCAATAACCCACTTCTGGGTGTGGGTAATGCGGGATTTAACCACGGTTGTCTTTGTTTGGTCCCTCGGGACCACACCACGCCAACCGTGGTTAAATCCCGCATTACCCACACCCAGGCGTGGGTTATTGCTATATTAACTGTTGTTTTTATGATATTAATTTATACAGATATAATTTTCACATTTTTCTTAATATCTCAACAACCAAGTAACACAGACAGAACTCCTTAGTCTCATATGAAAGCACTCAGCTAGATGAATACAATGCTGCTCACAGTATGTGTGTAACTTGAATGGTTGTTGGGATATTCTAAGTTGTTTACAAAACATCACAAATGTAACAGTTACTGTGTTTACTGTGACTTATAAAATTTGGTTCAAGACCTAGAACCCAAAAAATACTACTGCTATAAAATAGTTTGCGCTGAACACTTTGCCATTTACACTTCTTTCATAACCCCTATGGTTCCAGAGATATGGACATTTGTTTGAAATGTAAGGACATAATTTGATTCTATCAAAAGGCTTAGGCTCCGCCCACTGCATGTTACAGTGCTAACTTCCTGAGCTCCATTGGAGTGAATGAATTAAAATAAAATCCACAGTCCAAACAAAGATAAAACTGTAATGTGTCTAACACCACAAGTCCTGAAAGTTGGAAGTTTCAAGTCTAAATAACAGTCTAAATCACATGTATCAAAAACAAGGCCTGCGGGCCAAATCCGGCCTGCCTGGTTGTTTTATGTGGCTCGTGGTGAGGAGAGCCGGACGGGAGGCGTGCTGTGTCAGCGTCATCCCTGTGTGCTTGAATGGTGCGTAACATTAGATTCTAATGTGGTGGCGAGGAGAGTGATGCCAGCTGTGTCAGCGTCATCCCTGTGTGCCTGCACGGAGCAACACTACCCCACCAATACCCAAGCCCAACATCTGTGAATCTAGCAATCATCCCCAAATGTCCAAGAGAAAAGTTGATGCAGGGTGGTGCACTTCTTACCTAGTTTGTAGATAGAAGATGCTGAAATGGTAACATCAGATTCTTATGTGGTGGCGAGCTTCATCCCTGTGTGCCTGCACGGAGCACCTCTATCCAAGGCCAACATCCGTGAATCCGGCAATTAAATTGTTCAAGAGAAAAGTTGATGCAGATGGGAGACAATTTAATGAAAGATAGGAAAGCGAATATATGTTTATAGTTCGCGAAGACAAACCAATGTGTATTTTGTGTTATGAGACGGTGTCATTCATGGAGTACAATATACATAGGCATTTTGAAACCAAACATGGAGCTAAGTATATAAATCCAAAAAACACGGAAGCAGTCCACCAGCGATGACCAACTCACTTTATTACAGGTACAAAAAACAAACCACTGCAAAACGTAAACGCTATTAAAATCCACAAATGCGTTTTCGTCTCCACAAACATGTAAGACTTCTTCAGACTAACAAGTAATATTTGAAAGCACCTAATATACTCACATGTGGTCTGTACCAACCAATAAAATTCATTAAATGAATAATTAACATTAAAAACATCTGCTTGCAAGGCTCATTTGAAATTGCTAAAAACACATTTCGATATTCAACTTTAAAAGAACTCCATACCTCATTAATTTAAAATTCATAATCACTCAATAAATTATTTAAAACACATTGAATACATAAATAAAAATATAATAAAAACTACTAAATATTTATTCATTTAAAACCCTTTCTACTTTTTATTTCCTAAAAATTCATTCCTAGCCTACTAGCACCATCTGCTGTTCCTGAAGAGCAATTACTGATAAAACTAAATCTTGGCTGCTCTTAATTTTAACACTGAAGTTAAAGAAATGTGATCATTAAGCCCTGGGGAATTGGTTGCATCTAATAAAATCTGCCACCAGAGCACTTTAAATTCTAATTTTTCTTCCCAAGGGCCTCCTCTTATTTCTTTTTTAACCTGTTCCAATACAAAGAAGGTGAATTTAGCATTATTGCAATCTAGCATGTGTTTGAACAGAGCATTTGTTTCTTTTTTCTTAGATATCTCGTAAATATGCTCATAAATTCTCTTCTTTAATGCTCTCTCCGTCTTCCCCACATAATACGACTTACATTCCAAACACGTGGCTAAATACACCACACCTTGTGTGTCACAATTAAAGTATCCAGAGGCAGTAATATTAATGTCCCTTGTTGGCACCAAAATTTCCATTCTGTTACTAATATGTGGGCACTGATTACAGTGTCCACATTGATATGTTCCATATTTTCTATTTTTGTCATATAGTAACATTTTCATAGAAATTTCATTGTTGTTACTTACTTTATTATTTTCCAACAAATTTTTGATACTTCTGCCATTTTTATATACAACCTTGGGCATCTCTTTCTTATTATTCAGGATGTCAGTGAATGAAACAAAATTGCTCCATTCTTTCTGGAAAATCTTTCTTACTTTAATATTCAAATTATTAAATTCCATCACCAACGCTGAATTATACTGTCCATCATTAACTACATTGGTTTTATTATAGTTAATAAAAGATGGCAAGTTATCATTATTTACAGTTAATTCTATACCTTTTATAGGTTTGTATTTACCTGGTCTATTTTCCTCTACCTCTTTTCTAGTTCTAGAAACAAATTCAAATGGGTAGCCCCTGGCTAAAAACATTCCCTCCAGTGTATTGCATTCCTTAATGAAATCATCATCTTTACTAGTCATACGACACCCCCTCACAAATTGTCCCTTGACAATATTCTTTTTACAATGCGGGGGGTGCGCGCTAGTAAAATGTAAATAGGAATTACAGAAGGTGTTTTTTCTAAAAACCTTGGTTTCAAAATCCCTATTGTTCACGTTCTTATATATTTCAACGTCCAAATATTGTAACCTATCTGTGGACGTGGTGAACGTGAATTTTAAGAAATTAGTAGTATTCTGTAGATAATTCATAAATTCCAATAATTTCTCACTACCCCCAGTCCAAAAAATAACTATATCATCTAAAAACCGCCTGTAGAGAGGCCAATATTGGGTGTATCCTGAATTATGGACAAAATTGGACTCCCAAGCTGCTAACACAATGTTAGCATATGTGGGTGCGCAAACCACACCCATTGCTACTCCACTAATTTGCTGGTAATACTCATCATTGAAAACCATAAAATTGTTCCTTAGTACAACGTCAACCAATGCTACCACTGCATTCTTCTCCAAATGTGACAATTTTTTGTCAAGAAAAATCATGTCCTCAAATAATCTCATGCCTTCATGGTGGGGTATGCATGAAAATAAATCAATGACATCAATTGTCACAAAAATGAGATCATTTGAAAATAACTCAGACTTAATGTCCCTCAATAGGTCCCAAGAATCCTTCAGTATATATTTGTTCATGGCCCAAATGTGTTTTGCTGTTATATCCACATATTTGGCCAAGCTGGTAGTCTTGGAACCGTCCGCTGAAACTATCGGTCTTAACGGTGGGTCACTAACATTCTTATGTACCTTTGGTATCCCAAAAATAATGGGTATCCTTGGTTTAGGTACATACAAAAACTGATGTAATTTGACATCTATTATGCCTTCCAGTAGCAAATTGTCTAAAATATTATCTATTTTTTGGTAAGCTAGTTGTACTTCATTTAAGGAAACTATTCTGTATTTATTGCCATCACCTAAGATCGTATTCATTTTACCATCATAGATAATGTTTTCCATTATAACCACCCCTCCCCCTTTGTCAGGTTTCATGATCCTGACTTGATTATTAAACCTTAACTCATTCAATGTTTTGTATTCTTCTTTTGTGATATTATATTCTTTCTCCACAAATTTAAATTCTTCTCTAATTTTCTTCTCTAATATCAGGTCAAGGTTTCTAATCTGGGGGTGATATGGGGGATTATATGTACTTTTCCTGATGAGCATATTTTCCTGGCGGTCTGCATCCAACACCCTAGGGGGTAGTGTGACACGAAGATTCACTTTCCTTAGGAACAACTTCATATCTATTAAGGACTGAACCAGGTCACCTTTCATATTAGGAATGAATTTGAATCCTTTACTTAAAATATCAAAATGTGTTTTGTTAATGCAAATATTACTAAAATTATAAATAGAAAAATTGTCAAGTGAATATGTAGTTCCTGTGTGTAGGATACCTGTACTTAACTCATCCTCCACTGATAAACTAGTATCAGGGCTCACTTGTTGTGTCAAAATTTCCGTCTCCTCAGGGGAAAAAATATGGGTGGGTCCAAGGGTATTAATAACTGTATTTAATATCTCCCTCTCCCCCTTCTCCCTCCCCTCCATTGAAAATTTTGATACCTGTTGTTATTTACATGGTGCTTCGTTCCATTTAATGGTGGAAATTCAGTATCGTAATTAATCCACCCTTCTTCTCCCTCAGGAATATTACTAGAATCATACCTAATGTTACTCTTCTTATAGCCTACTCTGCTATTGTGTTCCCATTTTATAGCAGGTGGCTTGGGGTAACTAACATCATTCTGGTATTCCTCAATATCTCTCCTTAATTTCTTAACTTTTCTTTGTTCTAAAACGGAACATTTAGCATCCACTTCTAATCCCATACTTAAATATTTTTCTTTTTCTTTTTTAACTTCAAACAGCATATCCTTTTTAATGAAATCATCCAGGACTCTAATTTCCTCTTCCAAACTTTCTAATTTTCTATTATTTTCTTTTATAATGAGCCTCAATATACTAATACCACATTCATTGAATACATTCACAAGTTCAGTATGAAATAGTGTACCGGTTTCCACATTATTAGGGTATTTCCAGACCCTTAAACCCTTTGGTATTATTTTTTGTTTAATACATTCCTTGAGATAACAATTTTCTATGTTCATTGATTTGTATCTATACATCATACCAGACAATTTGTTAATTTTCATAGCATAAGAGTCACCATCCACTGGTGCACCTTCTTCTGCTCTGTACAATTTAGTGTCCATAGGATTTTTTAGCCATTCTAATATATCAAAATTGTCAGTAATGGGAAGAACAGTACCTGAGGCTTTTAAGCCTGAACAATTACTCTTGCGATTCCGGCCAGTTAAACCCCGACTCTCGTTGCTACTCATACTCATACTCATGGAGCTAAGTATACTCTTCACGAAAGACATAAAATTGTCCAAGAATTAAAAGGAATTTGTAAGGAAGCTTCCTTTATGTTCTTTGTGTTAGAATTCATTCCACAAGATATTAGGGGAGGTGATTGGGAGAATACGATAGAAGTGAGGGAACTTTACTGGCAACTTGTCCTAGAAGCTAGCAGAAAGCCAGGGATTAATGAACATGTATCTATGGTACCTGTTTTAAAGTTAAGAGCTGCTAGATTATGAAAGGTGCACAATTTTATGTTTATATTAACTATGAAGTATGCTAAGTAAATTTGTGTGAATACATACAGAATGGTTTGTACATCTGAATTATTGATGAGCTTTCTGTTAGTGTAAAGACTGATTACATTTTAGCAGATACTTGTATTGAAAAGTTTTTTTTGAAAGGAATATGAGTATTTCTTAGTTTGTCACAAGATGGTGTATTGAGCTGAATTAGTCACACATTTTTAAGTGTATATAATTTGCACATATTTATTATAGTATAACTGTCTATATAACTTGATATTTTACATTTATAGAAATAATTTATTGCATTATAAAAGATTTATAATTTTAAAAGTTTTAGATCAGTTTTTTAACCTTGATATTTAAGCTGTAATAATATGCAATGAATAACCCTGTTAATGCAATGTTTAAACTGATTGGATAATTAAGGAGGCAAGTCCGTATGTAATAAGAGGCTGTATGTAATTTTTATGCTGAGGAAGTTACACTGATAACGAAAAATGCGGTGAACAAGTTAAGCGTTTATCATTGCTATTGTAGTTTTAACTATTTTTTCTAATAAAGTCGTGTTTGAGTGGTTCGTGGCTTCAGGTGCTTCATTCATACTATTTGTGGTCTAGTTCATTTTGTGGGGCACCCTTTCTTCATTTATTGTGGTCGAGTATACTTTGGGAGAAAATGGAGCCAGAACGAGAGGAGGAACAAGACTTGATGGAGGCCAACAATTCTGTTAATCTGCGTGAGGCAGTCGGCCAGCTTACACAGGTTGTAATGCTTTTAAACAGTAATATTTCCCAGCTGCTGAATAACAGGAACAATGGTTCATTGCCTGGTAACCAGGAAAGACTGGGTAATTTGCGAGTGACGTCATTACGGAAGATGCAAGCAGACGAGCCGTTAATTTTGAAGCAGAAGGAAGGAATGCGATTAATGGGAGCCTGGAAGATATTCCTAATGTTTTTAGAAGTCGGGACTGTTTCACACAGTGCTGTTGGTACGCAAGCACAGAGAGATGTGAGACCAAAGGAAAGGCGTACGAACGCTACTGAACCTAACGCAGGTAACCAATGCGTTGAACATCAATATGGCAGGACTGGTTAAATGAATCTGATAGTTTAAACTATAAAGGCATTCAAAGGAATGAGTTTGAAAAAGTTAATACTTACAATGATAATGTTTATTTATTACAGGACTTGATGTTAAAATATAAAACATTGCATTTAGATAACGTGTATTTGAAAAAATGTTTATCGTTAGGCATTGTACCTAAAGGGTTACGGGTTTATAAGTACCCGAATAATACAAAGGAAAGCAGCATCAAAGATTTAATACAAATATTTGATGAATGTAGGTTTGGAATTATGAAAACAATAATTAGGGATAATGAAACTGAAATGGAACAGCTAACAGATGAAGTAAATGAAAAGATTTTAAATGACCTGTTGTTTACAGTTGAAAATGAAAAAGCTAAATATTATAACATTAAAAAGAAAGTGGATGAGAAATGTTTTAATAATTCTAGAAGAAAAGCTAAGAAAATAGAAAGGGATGTATTAGAATACAAGGAGGAGAAGTTGCCCTAAAACTAAAATGGGGGTAGGTATGGTGGTTATTAAGGTGCATTTAATAATGGTGGATTTAATAAGAATGGTAGATTTAGACAAGGTGATTCAGGCTCATATAATCATGGTTTTAACAAGAATGAATGGGAAACCAGGGAGTATAATGACACTCATACCAGAGTTCATTTTAATAATAGTAGATTAATTGAAAATGAACAAGATTTAAGTGAAAAAGTGATGTTCGTGTTTATGACTTGAATGACCCTTTGGATTTTCCCCTACCGAGACGTTCGGAGAAGATTCGGAACAATTCAATACAACAGCTAAAGGATGAATCTTTGATTAAAGATATAAGAGATGATAGTAGTAAGGACATAGTGAAAATCAATGAAAATGTGTATAGATATCAGAACTTTAATATTTTTAATTATAGTAATATAGAAATTAATGAATGGCATTTTAGGCTATTTATGAAAGGCCTAAAATGTGTTCCTAAAATGAAAAGTGATATTAGTAAAACTTTAATTGATTTGAAACTATTCATTAGAAAGAAACATTTTGAATTACTATTTCAAAAATAATAGTTCTGGTAACCTGACTCCTTCTTTTAATACTGTATCACTTAGAAAGAAAAGCACTGCTAAACCTATCATACATCCCCAACTAAAAAATTTTGGGTGGTTGTAGAGAGGGAACTTAGAGAGGAGCTTAAGAGCTCAAAAATGAGACCAAATTTGTTGTGGCAGGAAAGGCAATTGTTAAACAATTTAAGAGAGGATAGAAACATAAGAATTTCAAGGCCTGATAAAGGAGGAGGGATTGTTATAATGGATAATATTATTTATAATACCAAAATGGAAGAATTATTACGGAACAAAGATAGATATGAGGTAGTATCTATCAATGAACTAAATATAGCTTACTCTAAAATTGAGTTTGCCCTTAAAGAACTATTGAATGATGGGTTAATTAACGAGCATATGTTCGAGTATCTCTATGTTGAGAAACCACTTAAATCCAGTTATTTTTGGTATTGTGAAAGTGCATAAAGACAAACAACCCACCAATCAGGCCTATAGTTTCAGCTAATGAATCAAAAACTTATCCATTAGCTAAATTTGTGGATGAAAAAATCAAGAATGTAGGGATAGATATAAGGTTTTTTAAAGGATTCATGGGACCTATTAAAGAGTGTTGACCACCATTTATACAATAAGGACATCACCTTTTTAACAGTGGATATAATAGATTTATTTTCAATGATTAGAGTCAAAAACTTTTAGGAAGGAGACATTCTCCAATTCTTATTTATATTATACTAGTGCCCATCCCTTTAAACAAAAAAGGAACTTAGTCAAAGGACAGTTTATAAGAATATCAAGAATGACTACAGTTCAGAGGGTGTATGAGGAAGAACGTATAAAATTGAAAGAAATGTTTTTAGATAGAAAGTATCCAGAAATGTTAATTGATGAAATCATGGATGAAATAAAACAAAGACGGGCGGATAACTTTTGTCCAATGTTAGGGATGGGAGTACAAACGAATGTGATAAACATGGTGGAAAAAGATAAAAGTACATCTAATAATAGTAATAGGGATTATAATAGTGCTTATATTATGAATTTCAACTGTGAATCTGGGTTAATAAGGCAGATTATTAATAAAAATTGGAAAATGTTTTCAGAATTCCCAGACCTCACCACAATTTTTAAACAACCTACTGTTTTTAGTTATAGAAAAAGATAGAAATATAAAAAATATGTTAGAAAATAGGGTTGGACATAAGGAAACAAATTTTAGGAAAAAAGGCACTTTTAAATGTGGTAAATGCACACAATGCAAATATGTAATGAACAAGGAAAGCCATTTAATGGCTAGAGATAGATTGTTTATTAGTAGATCCTATGCTAATTGTGACACAAAAGGAATAATATACCTGGCGGAATGCAAAAAATGCACCTCCTTTTATGTGGGTAAAACCGAAAGGGCTTTTAAAGAAGAATATATGAACACATATATGAGATTAGCAAAAAAGATGTTAATAATGCCCTTTTAAAACATACTACGGTTTGTAAGGAAGCTTCCTTTATGTTCTTTGTGTTAGAAGTCATTCCACAAGATATTAGGGGAGATGATTGGGAGAATACGATAGAAGTGAGGAAACTTTACTGACAACTGGTCCTAGAAGCTAGTAGAAAGCCAGGGATTAATGAACATGTATCTATGGTACCGGTTTTAAAGTTAAGAGCTGCTAGATTATGAAAGGTGCACAATTTTATGTTTATATTAACTATGAAGCATGCTAAGTAAATTTGTGTGAATACATACATAGGAAATGGTTTCTACATCTGAATTATTGATGAGCTTTTAGTTAGTGTAAAAAGACTGATTAAATTTTAGCAGATACTTGTACTGAAAAGATTTTTTAAAAGGAATATGAGTATTTCTTAGTTTGTCACAAGATGGTGTATTGAGCTGAATTAGTCACACATTTTAAGTGTATATAATTTGTACATATTTATTATAGTATAACTGTCTATATACCTTAATGATATTTTACATTTATAGAAATAATTTATTGCATTATAAAAGATTTATAATTTTAATAATTTTAAAAGTTGTAGATCAGTTTTTTAACCTTGATATTTAAGCTGTAATAATATGCAATGAATAACCCTGTTAATGCAATGTTTAAACTGATTGGATAATTAAGGAGGCAAATTTGTATATAATAAGAGGCTGTATGTAATTTTTATGCTGAGGAAGTTACATTGATAATGAAAAATGCAGTGAACAAGTTAAGCGTGTATCGTTGCTATTGTGGTTTTAACTATTTTTTGTAATAAAGTTGTGCTTGAGTGGTTCGTGGCTTCAGGTGCTTCATTCATACTATTTGTGGTCAAGAATTAAAAGGCATACTGCAATCGCAGCAGAACATGTTTAGTAAAGCTACAGCAAAAAATGATGCAGCAGTGAAAGATAGCTATATTGTGGATGAAGAAATTGCCCGAGCTTCCAGGTGTTTTTCAGAGGGTGTCATTTTGAAGCAATGCATGCTAAAAGTGTGTGAGCAGGTGTGCCCCGACCAGATGCAGACTTTCCAAAATGTCAATTTGTCAAGAAATACAATTGCAGATTGAGTTCGAGATCTTGCAGGAAATCTAACAACACAGCTGGCTGAAGAGGCAAGCAGTTATCTAGCTTTTTCATTAGCTGTCAATGAAAGCACAGACAATACTGATACAGCGCAGTTGTCCATTTTTATACGAGCCGTGAAGATGGACCTCTCTGTCACTGAGGAACTCTTGGGTGTAGCTGCAATGCATGGGATGACAACAGGGAAGGAAATTTTTGAGGTGGTGGAGAAATCCATAAATAATATTAAATTACCCTGGGAAAATTTGTTGGGGCTAACTACCGATGGCGCACCTGCAATGTGTGGAAGAAAAAAGACTTTGTTGGACTAGTGAAGGAGAAAATGCTAAATAATGACTGCCACATGCATCTGATTACCTATCACTGCATTATCCATCAAGAAGCTATGTGTGGTAAGGTTCTTGAAATGGATAATATAATAACCACAGTCACAAAAACAGTAAACTTTATACGAGCACGTGGCCTGAATCATCTGCAGTTCCAGCTGTTTTTACAGGAGGTAGGTGCAGAGCATGGAAATGTGCCATACCACACAGAAGTAAGGTGGCTTCGCAGGAGCAAAGTCCTCAAACGATTTTTTGAGCTCAGGGAACAACTCGCTCTTTTCATGCAAAATAAAGGAAAGCCCTTGCCTAACCTGTCAGATCCAACCTGGCTTTGTGATTTTGCTATAATGTGTGATTTAACACGGCATCTCGCCCAACTGAATCAGAGGCTGCAGGGATACAAACAAGTCATCACGAAGATGTCGGATATGATTACAGCATTCCAGCGTAAACTTCTCTTATGGAAGTCCCAATTAGAACAGGACAATCTTGCCCACTTTCCTGTTTGTCAGAGTATCTCAGCCTCCTTATCCACTGCTTTTCCTTGTGCTCGGTTGGCTACTAAAGTGAGCCGGTTAATTGATGAGTTTGATCGGCACTTCTCTGACTTCAGAGCACAGAACTGTGGCTTTGACATCTTTGCCAATCCTTTCACAGCCGATATCAACAGTGCACCCCATCACCTTCAGATGGAGTTTTTAGAGCTTCAAACCGATAGTGGCCTGAGAGCAAAGTTCCAGGATGTCCAGACAGAGGCATCTACTGCCCCCTGACTTGATGCCACAGCTAAGACTTCATGCTGCCCCATGTTATGTCCATGTTTGGGAGCACCTATCTGTGTGAGCAGATGTTTTCAATAATGAATCTAAACAAGAACATGCACAGATCACGCATAACTGATGAAAACCTCCACGCTGTTTTGTGGGTTGCCACAGCACAAGACATAAAACCAGACATTGACTCACTGACCAGGGGAAAACGGTCTCATACATCTGGCCAGAAAGCAAGTAGGTGAGCAATTTCAAAACCTAAATTTCAATGTATTAAAAAAAACATTTTTGAACTTTTTTCCTTATAGTACACTTTGTTTTGTGCTTGTTATTTTCAGAACTTGATTAATGCACCTTGCTAAGGCACACAGTGATGGCGCTGATGGAATTCAATGCTCTGTGCACTGATTAATGCACCAGGATGGCGTGAGATATGGTCTATCAGGATGATGAAGGATCTTTACTTCTACTAGTTTTAGTAGATATATCTTAATAAAAAAATGAATAAAAAATTTGGCCTGCAACTTAGCCTATGTGTTTTTATTTCGGCCCCTTATGTGATTGAGTTTAACACCCCTGGTCTAAATGGAGAGAAAAGTGCAGTAGTCTTAAATCAATGTTTCCTGCCAATTAGAAGCTTCAGGTCTAACAGATATTTTACCTTTTTTAGAACAAAACTGTTTAGAAGACATCTAGTTTCATTACAAATACAGCAGTACAACGTTTGGCAGAGAGTAAGGCTGTTCTAGTATACACAGTGCATCGCTTTGGAACAGCGTTTACATTTCACACATCTTTTCTGTACTTGACATTTTTGCTCTCTCTTCTTTGAAAAGTTACAAGCTTTAGAAAACTGACATTTCACTGCCTTTCTAGACCACAAACTGAACTTTACTGAGACACCACAAAAAAACAGAACCAAAAGGTGACTTCCACAAACTCGATCAGATTTTATTTAGCTGAACGTCAGCTTCCACAATGACATCACAGTGCTGTGATGTCATTGCGGAAGCTGAAGTTCATCATGGTGGATTTCTGACTCACAGAGGCAACAATGGAGATGTTTGCTATGGTTCAGACCTGAATTCTATCTGTGAGGATGTTTCTGGCGTCAATGTAAGGTCTCCGAAGGCAGCTAAAGTTTTAATTATTCGGAAGAAGTCAACTGATATATGCTGATGAACACGCTGAATAAAATCTGACCAAATTTGTGGAAGTCAACTTTTGGTTCTGTTTTTGTGTGGATTTTATCCTGTACTGGTTCCTGGTTTTATTTGTGGACTTTACTGAGACACCTCCATGAAATGTAGCTTACATTGAAAGTTCCTCTTGGCACCTACTGTCACATCAGTGAAATGCCCTTCCAATTCTGACTGATGCTTATTCAGCAAAACAGCAACAAGTGCCATTAATTTTGGTCTAATAGTATATTCTTGGGCTCTTGCTGTCTAGTCATTCTAATGTAGATTTTTTTCTGTTATCCTTATACTGAGAGCTCATCTGCTAACACCATGAGTTCCCAAAGTTCAGTCTTGAAATTCAGCATACACTCAACAACAGACTTCTTCAGGGAACCACATTCATCCTCTGACTTGTCACAAATTAGGTCTAAAGGTTCATTCACCCTTTGTCCATAAAGTAGCTTAAATGGTAGAAGTGAAACTGAATTTTAAGCACCACTCCATATGCCAACAGAAGACTGGAAAAAGACACCTCTCTGTATGCCAAGGGGAACCACTCCAACTAAAACTGGTCAGTGAATACTCTCAGCATGTTGTTAAGAGCAGAGTTTAATGTCTGCTGCAAACCATTTGTTTGTGGGGTCTACTTCTAAATTTTGAAGTTTTAAAACTTTGAATTTCTTATCCTAACTGCAATAACGAAAACCCACTTCAAACTAGCCAAACTATATCTCCACAAGCTCCACCTGGATAAATATACCAAAATAAACTAGCCAATACCCTACTCATCCCTTCCCTTCTATATGGTAGTGTAATTTTTACTAATCTGCACACAACCCTTAGTAATAAATTACAATACTGTTACAATAAAATAGCCAAATTCACCTCCGAAAAACCACACCATTTTCATCACTGCCATGCTATCACCGAGTTAAAATTACTAGAGTTTTCCCATCATCTACAATACATCCAACTAACCTTAGCCCACAAACTAATTTCTAAATCTAATGACTGCCCTGCCCTCAACTCAATCCTACAAACATACAAGAACACTACGATCTTCCTGTAATCTGATGCCTGCTGTAACTAAACCCAACAAAAGAGCTGGACAATGTTTGTTCTCCCATACCATAGCCAGACTATGGAATAACCTTCCATCTGAAATAACCCAAACTGACCACCCTAACAGTACTTTGCACCAAACACTAACATGACAAAACTTTGCAAAACTCAGTCTTCACTTTAATCTACTGTATTTCCTACTATCGCAGGATACTGTAATTCTTACCAATGAAAGTATTTGTTTATTAGTCCATTCTATTTCTATTGATGTAACTTTACAACCTACTGTAAGGATTTTTCTAGTTTAGTTTAATGTAATCCCAAAAAATGTAAATTGTAATATGTTCTCTGCCTGCTATATCTGTTATACTTTAAATTGTATTTAAACATTTGTCATTCTCTGTAGAGCTTGCGGAGCTTTTCTTCCCGGGCCTCCACTGAAAATAGGTCTCTGACCCAATTGTCTTTCCCGGTTAATAAATGTTAATAATAATAATAATAATAATAAATAACTGACTGATGTAAATAAAAAAGGATTTGAAATCATCCTTGGCTTCTGATACCAGCTTAAGTTCACTAGGAAGCCTTTATTTTCCTGATGGTATTTTTCATTATCTTTGGTAAACTTTTGATATTGACCTTGACTTCTTGGTCTTTAGTTTTGCTATATGTTCTAATAAGCTTTTTCCTTTTATTGTGTTATTTATGTATGTGGACCACACAGTTGATTTGTTTTACCCCTCTGTTTTGTTTAGTTTTAGTATGGACTGATTGGTTTTAGTTTTCTCAGTGGGTGACGAATCTGCATACCTGCTTGCTGTGTCAATCTTTTGAGAGTTACAATTATACTTGAACTTTGAGACTTCTTCATAGAATTGCAGGAAGTCTGTAAATTTTAAGTCTTTGGATACTATCATACTGTTTTCTACTGGTGTAGGGTTTTAAAAGAGGTTGCCATTTTGTGGTTGGACTTAACTGGGGAAGAGTAAACCAGTGGGAAAATGCATATGGATAATATATTTGTAAAAAAACAGGTCAAAGGCATGTCTGTTCTGTGGTGGGCTCATTAACTATTTATTGCAAGAAATTCTTGTTTATGAAATTGTGGAATTTTTGGGTATAGCCTACATTTGAGGTATGTCTTCCAGTTTATTGACGGGTAGTAAAGTTACCCAGGTTGATGGTAGTTTTGTGTACTTGTTCATTCAATGTGTTTATGAAATGGACATGGGTTTCTAGTTTCATCACGGGGGTCCTGTAACCTGTTATGTTTTGATAGTTGGTTTCATTTAAAGTTAGTTGAAGCTCAATACGTTTGCTTGTGATATTTAACAAATATGGAAATTCAGTAATAATACACACACAAATGTGCTAGAAATGCAGCAGGGCTTCAAGATCAGGCTATTTGTTGTTTAGATTCCTAGTGCTGAGCTGCTCCATGTTTACATCATCCAGTGCTTTATCTGTTTTGTTTTTAGGTTGGAATTTCCATTAGCTGGACTTTGCCTAAAACAGGTGCTAGGGAGGCAGCAAAGGCATGTGCCAGTATGCAGAAGCCCTGGAATGACAGGTGCAGACCACCCTTGGCAAAGCAAATAGGACTGTGCAGTAGTTCAGCCCAAGCTGATGCATACTGGATCCCTCTCAAATGACACCAGTTATTCAACCATTTGTCTGAATCAATCGTCCCTTCCTTGCACCTTTGCCTATTTTTTTTTTGTCCAGGTTTTATTCTACGCACTACCAGAGTCTTTCCTGTATTTGTGACAGGCATAGAAGTCCTGGAAATGCCTCTTGGCTTATCCCTTAGGGATTTCTATGTCACATTATTTACAGCAACACGATCTACCACCTTATCGCAGTCGTACTTGTTTTTCTTGAGGGCCCTTGAAATTTCTGAAGGGCAACTCACCATCCCCCCTATGTTTGTCCATACTTATGACTGTAGAGGATTTGTCAGACATTGCTTCTCAAAATAGTTTTAGTTGTAGATGAGATTTGTTCAGAAGTACACCCCACCCCATCTTTTCTGATGCTTGGTCTGCAGTCAAGGCTGTAATTGTACACTGGAAAGAGGTGATGTAGAGAGGAGATATTTGTTTTAAGCCAATACTATGTACTGGCTAGAAGGTCTGGGTTGTGAAGTGATATTAATGTCCTAATCTGGTCTGTTTTGTCTTCAATATTTTGTGCATTTATAAGGTAGTAGGAGAGCCCAGAAATACCTGGGTTACTTGTAATGTTACCTTTGAGAAGGAATAGTAGCAAAATAGATTATATTTTATAAATTCTTGGGTATTTTGATATGGTATTTAATAGGCAGAATACATGAGTGTGTAGCCTGTAAAGAAAATAAGGTGTTTTGTGTGTGTCTCTAGAGAAGGGTAGGCAGACATGAAACATCACGTTGTATTATAAGGTTTGTAAAGAGTATGGTGCTGGAAGAAACTGAATGGGAGGAGAATGTGCTATTAATAAAACAGTGCCAGTCTGAGGTGGGGGTACACAGTGAGTGAAAGTGGAGAAGGGGGTGAAGTTTTTGTAGGTGTTGATGTGAGACATCAGAATGAATATGAAGAAACTGCAGTGGAGAGGGCAATGATCGATGTCAGTAATGAGGAAACTGCAGAGAGGGGAGTAACTAGAGTCACAGTAAGTTATGTACTGACAGGTCTGGGGGTGTAATTGTTACATTTTTGTTGTGTTTGAGGGTTAAATAGTGTGTTCTCTAACTAATCAGTAGTTTATTGTGGGAGCTGTGAATGTTTGCCAAGATAGATTTATATTTGTGGCAGCTTGTTGATCACTCAATAAAGAGGTAAAAAGCTATGTCATATGTAGAAGGAATCCAGTAGTAAGATTTCAACTAAAACTGACTCACTGCCCAATAAACTTCCCCCAAAAGTTGCTCCTTACAATTCAGAAAGTGGAAGACATTCAACAGAAGACTGTCTAAACATTTGACTAAGTGTATTACTTCAGAATAAAATTATCAGGTCAGTTGGGGAGGACATAATGCGGCTAATAATTAGATGCCAACACTGAACACACAGTACAAGCTGCTACACAACTAATTGCAACTCTGAGTAAGTTTGAAACCAGAACTCTCTGGCTAATTACATTGTTTATATCCTAGATAAGTCAGGTACAATAAAAGCAATTTGCTTTTCTTTTTACTTGTCAACGTTGATAATTACAGGCAATCTATGTAGTACATCGGTATGGCAATAATATGTGGGTTAAATGCAGGATGCCGCAGACCCTTTTTGGTTAACAAAAGGTAGAGACCAGTTCATCTGTCTCAGAGCTGAAAAGTTTATTTTCCAGTTATGTGTTAATCCAGTATGTAATATGACTGCTGATGTACATCAGATACAATGAAAACAAAATAGGACCAAAAATCAGCACATCCATGATTACTGCCAAGCATTAGACCAGACCAGCAGAAGATAAGGCAAAAAGCATATTGTAGCAACTGATCGAGTATTACATAAACTGGCTATCAGAGTGCCTGCCCTTCAAAAGTGAGATACTAAGTCAAAAAGTAGCCAAGAAACCATTTTAGTTTGACTGCTACACACCAAGATACTCATAAAGCATCTATAACAATGTCTGAATGTGCAGCATGTGTTCCGACACCTTTACAATAAATTGCACAATCAATATTGAACAACCACTGCTGACTTTCACCTGCTGAAATGGCTATAGCTCCATGCAAGGTGTCAGAGAGCAGAAATGTGCACAGTAGTTCTAATAGCAGGTTCTGGGACAGTAGTACAAATGTGAATTTAAATGTAGGTATTGTAAACATCTACATGGAGAATTATCCCCTCAATTAACTGTGCAACTCTAACCCTCCCACCCCTTGTAATGTCATGAGCATTGCACTACCTTTGTTCCTTTTTCCCTTTATGCTTAAAGGGTCCCTTCCTGGATTCCATCTGCTATTTCACTCTCTAGTTTTGCGCTACCAAGTCTAACTACCGTTGTTATTCTTTTCCATGGCTTTCTGTTGGTCTTGCATGTATTCTGCTTTCCTTTTTATCCTCTAAACTATCCTTTCTTAAAGCAAGATGTCCTCTTCCTTCTTGTTTTACACTTTTGTGCTGACCCTTTTCTGCTGATTGAGCCTCAAGCTGTTTGCTTCCTCTGTCCTTCCCCCATTTCTGGCTCACAGTTTTCACACATCCTGCTCTGCTCTGCAGATTGTAACCAGCAGCTTGTTGCTCATTCTTTTATTTTCTTGATTGTGAACCATGCTGTGGTAGGATCACCCTAGTCCAACAGTGATCATAGCTTTAGGTCTGTAACTCTTCAATCCATGAATAGTACTATGTTCATATTTATTCCCTTTCTTGTGCCTTCTCAGAACACTTGCGGAATACAAATGATTTAGTATTTCTATAATTTTTCTTTTTTTGTTTAAATGCGGGGATACTGTACTCAGCCATTCTGATTTGGTCTGTCATAACCAAAACTTTTTTTTCTGCTCAACTTTTTCAGTTTTTTATTGTCCATTTGACATTGCTACTCTTTTTGCTCGTTGCTTGATAAATCCTTCTTGTAGATTTACCTATAAAACATTTTCACAGCTAGAACAAATAGCAACATACACTCTTCTATTTCTTCTTTTGTCTGCTCCCATTAGGGGACGCCGCAGCGGATCATCTGTTTCCATTTCTTCCTGTCCTCTGCATCTTGCTCTGTCACACCAACCACCTGCATGTCCTCTCTCACCACATCCATAAACCTTATCTTAGGCCTTCCTCTTTTCCTCTTACCGGGCAGCTTCATCCTTAGCATCTTTTTCCCAATATACTCTGCATCCCTCCTCACCACATGTCCAAACCAACGTAATCTTGCCTCTCTGGCTTTGTCTCCAAACATTCCAACCTGGGCTGACCCTCAAATATACTTATTCCTGATCCTGTCCACCCTTGTCACACCCAGTGCAAATCTTGACATCTTTAACTTTGTCACGTCCAGCTCTGACTCCTGCCCTTTTGCCAATACCACTGTCTCCAACCTATATAACATAGCTGGTCTCACTACCCTCTTGTAGACCTTCCCTTTCACTCTTACTGGTACTAGTCTGTCACAAATCACTCCTGACACTCTTCTCCACCCACTCCATCCTGCCTGTACTCCCTTCTTCACCTCTCTTCCACACTCGCCATTACTCTGAACTGTTGATCCCAAGTATTTAAAGTCATTCACCTTCGCCACCTCTACTCCTTGCATCCTCACCATTCCTCTGTCCTCCCTCTCATTCACACATATATATTCTGTCTTAGTCCTGCTGACCTTTATTCCTCCTCTCTCTAGAGCATATCTCCACCTCTCCAGGGTCTCCTCCACCTGTTCCCCACTCTCACTACAGATCACAATGTCATCTACAAACATCATAGTCCACGGAGACCCCTGTCTGATCTCGTATGTCAACCTGTCCATACCTGTACTACTGCAGTTTTATCTGCCTTTAATGTTGAAACTTTTATTTAAATGACTAAAGATTAAATGATTGCAGACCAATGTACTGCCTTCATTAACTTACCTACACTGTATACAATAGTGGCATAGGAATTTACCATCCCTCTTTCTAATGTTAATTCTAGTAACATGGTTGTTTTAATCCTTTTTTTTTCTTTTCTAACAATGATTTAATATTGCCTTCTTTTTACATGTGAAACTAGGTTTGGAACCTAGTTGCTGTTGTTGTGTCTTTCGGCTTTTCCCGGTTTGGGGTCGCCACAGCGGAACTCCTGTCCGCTAATGACTGGCAGTTGATTTTTACGTACTGAGTTGCCAGCTCTGCCGCACAACCTTCAACGAAGGTACGCCCATTCACGCATGTCTCCACGCAGAAGACGCTCTAGCTGAGAATCGAACTGGACAGCGTCTTACTGTGAGGCGACAACGCTACCGCAGCACCACCACCGCAGTTAGGTTTGGAACCTAGTATCTTACACAAATCAGTGTTACTACATACAACCTTCCAATTACTGGAAATGACTTCTTTGAGCTCCCTGCTGTCAATGGATAACAGAATTGGAGAAGAGAAAACTCCTGAGATATTTCCCTTGTTTTCATCCTTACTGATACCCATAGAAGCTCATTTAGGCCAGGATGAAAATAAAATGTCTTTTAGACTTAATTTCGTCACAAATCTTACTTCATTAAGAATATAATTTTATTGTTTCTGGAATACGCTACTTCTGATTTCCATCAGGCCTGCCCTCATTCCTGAGTTTGTTCTCTCTGACTGTCTCTGTCAGTAACGTACCCAGTCATTGTTTCCAAAATACGCTGCTTCTGATTTCCATCAGGCCTGCTCTCATTCCTGAGTTTGTTCTCTCGAACTGTCTCTGTCAGTAACATACCCAGTCATTGTTTCTGAAATACGCTCTCTCTGATTTCCATCAGGCCTGCCCTCATTCCTGAGTTTGTTCACTCGGACTGTCTCTGTCAGTAACGTACTCAGTCAGTGCTTCCAAAATACGCTGCTTCTGATTTCCATCAGGTCTTCCTTCATTCCTGAGTTTGTTCTCTCGAACTGCCTTTGTCATTAACATACCCAGTCATTGTTGCTGAAATACGCTGTCTCTGATTTCCATCAGGCCTGCCCTCATTCCTGAGTTTGTTCTCTCGAACTGTCTCTGTCATTAACATACCCAGTCATTGTTTCTGAAATACGCTCTCTCTGATTTCCATCAGGCCTGCCCTCATTTCTGAGTTTGTTCTCTCCAGGCTCTGGTTGGTTACAATTCATTGTTCGACACAGCCCACTAGCATTGTCCTCACTGCGTGTTTTATTCTCTGGATGCTTCAGTCTCTGGTCACTAGTCCTTCTCTACCTCTCCTGCTCTTCCCTCCCCCAGGTACCTGTTGTCATGTTCTTCCTTGTGAAATCTATCTCCCATCCTGTTGCCTTTGTCAGCAGCACTCTTCCTACTTATCCTGCAGACTCCTTGCTGTTCTGGCCTTTCCTGCCTACCAGTGATCATTCTTCCTCATGTTCTTTCCAATCACTGTTAGCTTTACTGTTAGTGTTAATATCATCCTCTTGCGTTCTGCTTTGGCTGTCTCTGATGCCCTTGACCAGCATGCATTGCCTTTTTAAAGATGTCATCTTAGACTTGTTTTTTCATGCTTTAAAATTATTGCTATGTTTGAATATGACAGCAATAAATATATACGTATACATATAGTCAATTTCTAACCGGGAAAAGCCGAAAGAAGACTACTACATATAGTCAATTTCTAGGAGGCCCGTACATCCTTCAGACTAATGATGTATAGTCTTGCCATGGACTTGATTTTATATATCATTCGATATCCATTAATCAGTTTTCTTGTTTTGTCAAACTGATCGAATGGCTTTTGGGGCTAGTCAGTCACACCAAAGCTGTAAGACAGAACAGATACAGAAAGCTGATTTATAGCTTGAACCTTATTCCTAGATGTCAACACAGTTTTCAATGTTAACATTCATCTTCTAAAGTATTCTTTACTAAGCTTTGTTCTCATTTGTCCCTGTTCTTTTCCTGGGCCTTCATATATTAAGTATTCTTTACTAAGCTTTGTTCTCATTTGTCCCTGTTCTTTTCCTGGGCCTTCATATATTAAGTATTCTTTACTAAGCTTTGTTCTCATTTGTCCCTGTTTTTTCCTGGGCCTTCATATATACCCTTCTTCTTCTTTTGTCTTTTCCCGGTTAGGGGTCACCACAGCAGATCACCTGTCCACTCAAGATTGGCAGTGGAGTTTTACGGTGTCGAGTTGCAGGCCGGCGCCCAACCTTCCACAGGAGGCACACACACACAAGCACTCATGCCTAGGACCAATTTAGAGTGTCCAATCCACATACAGCATGTCTTTGGGATGTGGAAGGAAACCAGAGCACCCAGAGGAAACCCACGTGACACAGGGAGGACATGAAGATTCCGCACAAAAGGCACCCCAGCTGAGGATCGAACCAGAGAATCTTTTGCTGTGAGGCATCAACGCTAACCGCTGCACCACCGTAGCCGCCCCCAAATATTAAAAAACAGAGACACTAGTGGTCTTAAAACTTCATTGATCAGCTCAGTCACAATAATTTCCAAAAATCATGAAACCCAGGTAGTATTCCAAAGCAACAAACCTTTATTCTTTACAGACGAGCAATCTTAGTAGCAAAAACTCAGAAATATTTTAACAATGCTAAATATGTCAGCTTTTATATGCTTAGAAGTAGGTGTGGAAAATAAATGCATTGTTTAATTTTAAACTAACCTATTCATGGCAAACAATATAAACAGGACTGTAAAAGTACATTTTAGAAGAGCAAATACCCAGCCCCACACACTACTACTGATTAGATCAAACTAAATCCTAGTTAGGGAAAACACTACCTATCATTTTGCAACCCACATTCCAAGAGCAGGTATAAAGAAAGGCATAAAATAGACATAAAAAGACTTAACTAAAATAGCTTTCTGCTAAATAATACAATAAAGTCTTCATCAGAGCTGTGACATTTACAATAATACTGACAACAACAATCTGAATGTTGAAGCTGGTAAAGTGGATGTTATGAATGAATCGTTTTTTCACAATGTGAACACACCCACCGGACCAGACAGACAAATGAGGGACAGACAAAAGGAGGACCGACCAACAGCATCCAGTACCCCTCTGACCCCTCAGACGGACATGAGAGCACACCAGAATCCTACCCAGCCACAATACAACTTCCAGGGCTTATATCACCAGAGCCCAGTATACATAAACAGGAATTACCATTACAACAATTACAACTACAACCAGAGATACAGCCCACCAAGGTTCCAGAGAGAAGAAGCAAACTATCATCTGAACCCAAGGGGGGAGGGCCAAAACAGCTGGAGGAGGAAGCAGTGGACAGGGGTGAGAGAGCTGAGGTACCTGGGGAACAACAATTTCTACTCATCAGGGACACAGACCTGTAGATGGAATTAGCCCCAGGATCTGGAATCCTTCAAAGAAACCACTGACAGCACTTGAAGAAAAAGTGCTTAATAGCAGACTTACATTCACACCTCAGGGAAGGAGTGATGAGACACAGACCATCACTGATTTAAAAATGTATGTGAGAAAGCTGAATTTGAAACTTGTACTTCACAAGAAAAACAACATGGAGGAAGATAAACCCACCCAAGAAAAAAAATTAAAAGACCCAGTAGTTTTTGCCCCCCACTGCATCTTACACTTGTAACCTTTGAGGCAAAATGTGAGCTCAACATAAGAAAGGCTCTCAAAAACACCAAAATGTAAGTTTTATATTTCAAAGGATGAGATATTAGCATTTAGAAAATTGAGCAATGATAGAACTAGACGTGTTATGAAGGCTGACAAGGGTTGGGGTATACTTGTTACAGATACTGACAGTTATATAATGAAAATAGACAACATGCTGAACACACCTGTGCTTTATTTTAAACGTTCCTTTGAGGAAGTTAAAACTGCATATATAAAATGGAAGTATAAGTTAAGCACAATGCTTAATGAAGAACCTATTACTGAAAATTGTTTGAGTATTTGAACACTCCTCACCCCAAGTTAACTTGTTTTTTCATAATTTCCAAACCCAGTAGGAATAGGGAAGATCCACCTTAAAGACCTCTTATTGCAAATGGAGGTGCCATGTCACAGGCCACTGCCATATACTTAGATTTTACTCTTCAGCCTCTTGATGAAAATAACTCATCTTTTAATTTAGATTGACTTGATTTTTTTAAGAAAAATAAAACAAGTGTATGTGAATGAACAAAGCATTTTGGTAACTATTGACAATGACGCCATATTCACTGTGTTACCATACAAATACTGTACTAAAGCAGCCACAGAGGCTTATAGCAGAAATAAAAATGCTACACAAGGGCAAACTGAATGCTTGGGAAAGCTAATAAACTTAGTGTTGAGTTACATTTTTTTCAGTTTCAATGGCCAAGTTTACAAACAGATGAGGTAGACAGCCATGGGTGTGGCTATGGTCCCTTGTCTGGCCATTGTAGTCTTAGGCAAGTAGGAGAAAGAATTTGTACTGCAAAGTGAATACTGGAGTTTTATGACCAGCTACATTCACTTTATTGATGATGTATTCATAGTCTGGCAAGATGAGAAATCTAAACTCAATGAGTTTATCCATTACAGCAATAACTTCACCTCCATCCTGAAATTTACCACATCCATCAGCTTGGAGTCAGTGTAGTTGCTTGACATGACTGTCAGTACTGATTGATAGATAAAAATGAATTAGTAACTTATACAGGAAACCAACAAGTGTGCACTACTTACTTTACAGAGATAGTATGCATCCAGTATAAACTGAGCACAACATAATAAAATTACAAGGCTACATATTAGCATGCATTTCCACAGATTTGGCCCCTTTTTCGCAAAAATATGAATGATCTTGAAAATTATTTCTTAACCAGAGGATATAAATCAAACATGTTACATATAATCCTGGATCCCATTAGAGATTCAAAAACTAACAATGATCTTACGCAGACTAGGCCTTTTGGTAGAATTAAGCAACAAGGACACCCTAACCCAAAAGAAGAGAAAAGTAAGGACAGTTGCATTCTAACTTAAACCTGGGATTTCAGTACAGTTAAAGCCATTATTAAGGAGAACTGGCCATCCTCACTGACAATTAGCAGCTTGTAAGGATTTTAGGAGATCAGCCTATTTTGTATATAACAAGAGCAGAAACATATGTAACTATGTGGAAAAGAAAAACAAGGAACACCAGGAGGACATGAGCACTAAAATCTATGGGTCACCTGACTGCACTTTTTGTGAATACTTGATGGGGTGCGACTCATTTGAGTCCCCCTATTTTAAAAAGATGGTGAAATCTTCAGCAGGTGGTAACTGTAATACTGAAAAAAGTTGTATATAAGGCCATGTTTAATGACTGCCCTGCATTTTATGTGGGTAAGAATAAACTGAAAAGAAAGATTTCAGGTCATCTATCTGACATCAGAGTTAAATGCAAGAGGGACACCTAATCCAAACATTTATTAGAGCACCCCAGACATTCTGGTTTTAAATTTATCATTCTGGCCTGTGTGGAGATGGATGAGCTTGAAGGGGACCTCAATTATGTCTTGGAGGAAAAAAACTATGCTGGAAGTAAAATTAAATGCATTCAGAAAACCATGACTTAACTTCTGATGCTCTAATAAGAGTGTATTGAATTTAAGTAAGCTGCCACACAATCTGTAAAGGTCTTTTAGGGATTTTTTTTGAGAAATATTTTTATGTACTAAAAGTATACTAAATAATAATAAAAATGATGTGTAGAATGTTTATAAATATATATACACACACACACACACACACACATATATATATATATATATATATATATATATATGTGTGTGTGTGTGTGTGTGTGTAGTTATTTTAACCTCTGTTCTGCTTTGATTAGATTTATTTTATCACACCAGGGTTTTCTCATGACATTATTACCATGTAGTATTGGTATAATTCCCCCGTTTACCATACTGATGGAAGCTCATGCACACACCTGCAAACTTTTATACATTACTAGTTTACTTTATCCACTGTGCTCTGTATATGTTTGTGTTTTTTTTCTGCTAGTTGTCACTGTATAAATATGTTTTTGGGGCTGTAAACATGAAAACAGTCATGACAGAGTTTTTTTTTTCAAAGCACTGACATTTTTTCTGGGCTGTTAACTTATTTTTTTATGCACACTAATACACATGGATGGATATTTACTAGACAGTGTTAGAGAAACGTATTTTTATATTTATAGTGTTCTAGACTGATTATGTTTATGGTTGGATAGCTATGTGTTTTTCCTGATTTTAGTTCTTGTCACAGACCTGATGGAGGCTTTATTGCATTAGTTAGCCAAAAGTGATTTTAATTAAAACTCTGTTTATGAATATGTTTTGCTTTTCTTATTACCTGATCTTGGAATGTGGATTGCAAATAGGTAGTGTTTACCTTAACTGGGATTTAGTTTGACCCAATCAGTAGTAGTATGTGGGGGTGGGTACTTGCTGTTCTAAAATGCACTTTTATGGCCCTGTTTATATTATTTGCTGTGAAGAGGGTGGTTTAAAATTAAACAATACATGTATTTTAAAAAAAAAGTGGCTGACGGGTGGAAAAAATCTGCGTCCCAATCCAAATAAATAATGAATCAACAGAAGAACAACTGAGGACGCAGAGCTTGGCTAAAACATGATATCTTTAATAAAACAAAAATATATAAAAACAAACTGTAAACAGACAAGCACTTTCATACCTAATAAGGCTCTTCCTCAGGTCCTTAAACAGTTCTACAAACAGGTTAATTCACATAGGAAAATAAATCAATCAACAGTTAACAAATAATCTCATCAAAATATGACCAATGAGGATAGAGTGGAAAACATGTTACCCTATGATCTAACATACATTCTTCAATTCAGATAGAAGCAGCAGCAACAGAATAACTGAAAAAAGCTCAACTTCCTATCTGAAAAAGCCATAACTTAGAGCTTGGATCCATCCTTAAAACTAATAAAATCGTAAGCTTTCTGAAAATAAACAAAATCAAACCTGCCATCAACAGATCAACAGACAGGGAACCTGAAAGAAACTGCACACTCAAAAAGAACAGCAACATTAAATAAAAAAAAAACTTTTACTGCAAATTTCTCGTGTTGATATTGAGAATATCTAATAAAAACAAGTGCTAGTAAAAACTTAAGTGCATGCAAGCAATGAAGCTCACTAACTGAAAATCATTAAATTCCCTTAACTTCTGCCTCATCTCTCTCCAATGAATGAAAATTGATGGCTTTATGCTCTAGACATAAAAACAAACCTTCCTGCCAGCTGCTTTCATTTTAACCTTCGAAAATGTACGCTAATGGAATTAATAGAAAAAAAAAGAAAACTAAATGTGGTCAATAGGTGAATGCTGGCTCTATTCACTTAAGATAAAAGTGTATTTTGTAGCTTCCCTAACCAGTATAATGGACGGCTAAAAAACTTGGCGTTCAGCAAAAACCTATGCAAATAAACTTAAAAAAATACACCAACCAGCTGACATAACAAAGAGAGCCTCAACTACCAATCAAAATGAGGGACAAGTAAACTCCAAGCCAAGAAGTTAACTTGTGCATTGTTCAATGTCACTCACAGTAAATAAAATAAACTATAAAACTAGACTGCATCTATATCATAACATCGACAGCTTAGGTTGTCGAATCCTAAAACATCGACACCTAAGCGTCGAAAGCTAACAATAGCGAACGGCCACATCACTGAATTCTTTCCTCGGGAAAGAATCCGGGTGGCCGTCTGTAAACAAAATAAACACGCCCAAACATAGTGGGGGGCTGTGCCCCCCCACATCCCCCTAACTAAATATACCAACTCTGAGATTGCTCTACATTGGGGGAAAGGGCAAATCCCCAATAACAGCCATGCAAATTCTTTCCCCGAGGAAAGAATTAGATGATGTGGCCATTCGCTATTGTAAGCGTTGGCTTAGGTGTCAATGATTAAGCATTCGACAACCTAAGCTGTTGACAATTCAATAGGAACCCACTAAACCCATTACAATGTTGCCCTACAAAGGATAACTACATAAAATATATATTTTCATAAACTAAATTCATAATACTTCTGACAAACATCTTTAGGAGCACCCTTAATCATTAGACAGCAAGACTCCTCCACATTGCAGTAGTGAAAACATCCCTCTGCTAACATTGAGAGCTCTTAAAAGACCTCAAACAACTGTAGAAACCTATAGGGTAGACTAGAAAGGTTTTGAATCATAACTTAGAGGCAAACACTCATTTTTCAAACAACATCCTACCTAGCTAAGACTATAAGGGTTCAGAGGCTTCTGTTAGCACCCAACATCTGAGATATCTATATGATGAGATTCAGCCAACCACTAAAACCTCACCAAACTATTGTAAACAAAATTTAAATATAAACACAGTATACCTGCTCCCTCTTGTAGGGAAAAAAAATGAGAAGAAGAAGAATAAAGCAAAGATCTCTATCTAAAAAGTGGATGTGGTTTTAAATGTGGTTTCAAAGGCACTGTCTCGTTGAGACCAAAGCCTTTGTCAGTTTGCAGAGAAATGATCCAGCTAAGTTCACTAAATTCTGTATTACTAACTAGATCACCCAATCTCAAAACATTCCAACAAACTTGGAATACTATAAAGACAAAAGAGTGAGATGGCCCACAGTTAATAATATGTTTTGCTACAGCATTTCTAGCATTAGCCATTTTGATCTCATAAAAGTGTCTCGCATCTACTCCCTCCATGAACAATTAGACTTCCCAACATAAAAACATTGGCAAAATATGCATCTCACCAAATATACTAAGTTAACAGTAGAGCAGTTGGCATAGAGAGAGAACCTATAAACCCACCCTGAAGAGGGATACTTGAAGAAATTAGCATTCACATCAATAAACTTACAATAATTACACGACCTACAAGCACAGGCATCTTGTCGATCAGATTGTGCAATACCAACCTGATTGGACCTGTAATAACACAACCGGCGTTTCAATGATTTACTGTTCCTAAAATAAAACTGTGGTTCCAAACCTACTCTTTTACACTCTCATCTGCTAACAAAATATTCCCATTCCTCCTAAAGACATCACACATCGTTCTGACATTGGAAGAATAAAACAATGGGAAATCCAATCTAGATCTAGCCACTTCAGAGCTGTTACTCTCTAATGGCAGCTATGCTCTGGAAAAGGATGGTTTGGCCCGGCCTGTTCTAGCTATATTCTCAGGTGCCAGAGAACAACTGACTTCAGCCTCCGCATAGCCCCTAAGCCTCAAATCATATTTGAACTGAGGTAACTGTTGATCAAATTTGGTATCGTCACAATCAAGTCTGGAAATCCTCATACCCTGAACTTTCATGATGTTCTTGTAAATATGCCTTTGATGCATACTGCCCCCTAAATCAGTTTCACATACTGAATATTTCACTGTGAAAGAGAAAAAAAGATGTGGAAGCATTTATGAAATCAACAAATTTCAAAAGATCAAGGTTTGATCCGGTCTATAAAAGGACATCATCCACAAATCATTTATAATAAAGTATGGAATGACAGATCTCATTGTCTACCAATACTCTTGTAGTCTCCCAATGTGCCAAAACAGCATTATCATCGTTATATTTAATTTCTGCAGATAAACTTAATAATGTGTTCCTCTTTAATAATAATTAAGAATTAATTCGATAAATAAGCATATAAGGTTAACTTTTCCTTTGGAATAGTCAGTATTGTAACACTCTCCCAGGCCCATGCTTACACTTATCAAGGGTATCAGAACTTGTCGGAGATTTGAGATGCATGACTAGGCTTAAAAAGGCCCTTGTGGTTGTTAGTCTAGTAAACACCTATGAACCTATAAGAAACTGTTTTGTGAACTCAACCCCTATATCATTAGGGATAACAGGAAACAGAGAAAATCACCAGAAATACATCACTATGGTGGGAAAGGTTAGACACAATCAAAAAAAGATGGCAAAAACTGTTTAGTGTCTCTCAACGCTGTTGGTGTACTATCCAGTACTGGTCTGATCATTTTCTCAACATAGATCGATAATGTTTCTGTCAACCAGCCTCTCCCAGAGACTACTGGTTCCATAGGTGGATTCCTTGGATATTTATGAACCTTAGGGAGGCCACGTAATACTGGGATCACAAGACTGTCTACCTTTAGATAATTGTAGAGCTCTCTAGTAATGCACAGACAAATAAAGCAATCGTATAGTTCATTGTGTACCCTTGAAATGAGATCTTTCAGTTCCTCCTCTGTTACCTGAACATATGTAGAGTTATCAGATAACATATTATATATGCTGGTAATATGGACATCAATGTCCAATGAGAACAACTGCTCTGCCATTGTCTGCAGGAAGTATGATTAAAGTACTCACGTTCTGTAATTCTGAGATGCTCACAGTTCCATTCTGCTCAGACTGGCATAATGATGACCACTCCTATCTGAGTTATTAAACCTTTCTGCTAACTCAAGTTCACAAACTCTAGTAAAAGCTTCTAACAAAGGATGTAGGGATGGTATGAAGGTACTAAGTTTCTTAAAGCTTTCTGGCATCTTATTTTATTTTTTTTATTTATTTTACATCTGTTTACTGGGAAAGTCAGACTGGACACAGGTCCATTTTCAGCAGAGGCCCAGGGAGAACAGCTCCAAATACCAGTACAATAGAATAGAGACAATATAGTCAACATATAAGAAAAACAATGTCATACATATTAAGAATACATATGAGCATAGATAACATAGATTAACAATATCTAAATGTTTGATAGAAAGCCATATCCGTAGATATAAGAATACATGAGAGTTGAGTTACTTTATTATCATTAACATATGTGATGTGGAGGACCACAATTTGATCCTTAGCAGAATCCTAGTAACAGTGCAGTGGGATGGCTTAACCTGGGGAGTGACATGAACAATGCCAGTTATTTAAGTAGTGAGTTTTGAGAAGGTTTTTAAATTGGGAAGTAGAGGAGGTGGCAGTCAAGTGCCCTGGTACAGAATTCAAGGTTCTGGCAATGGAGCAGGCATAGAGGGATTTACCAGCGTCAGTTCTATGTTTCATGACCTTTATGTGGTTCTGATAACTAGATCTTAATGTTCTAGTGCTAGTATAGGGGAGAATTAGATTATGACGAGCTGGGGGTTTGTCAGGAAGGTAGTAGAGTTTATGAGCTATTGAGAGTTGGTTGAGTAGGAATAGTTGAGGTAACTCAAGCCAATTTAATTGTCTGAGGGCTAGACAGTGATGTGAGCTATAAAGAATATAGCAATTTGAGCATGACATTCTTTGTATAAAACACAGCATCACAAAAATTAGAAGTCTTCAAGGGTCTACACCTACTTCTAAGTAAATAAAAGCTGATGTTTAACATTGTTACAATATTTCTGATATTTTTGTTACCAAGGAACGCTCGTTTATGATGAATAAATGCTTGTTGCTTTTGAACACTACTTGGGTTTTATGATTTTTGGAAATTATTGTGGCTGAGTTCATCACCAAAGTTTTAAGATCAGTAGTGTCTCTGTTTTTTTTTTTTTCCCTCAACACTCATGGTGGTGAGGATGGAACTAGACAGATTCCTGTGCTCAATAATCTATGGGTGTGGGATGCTCCCAAATGTTTTTTTTTTGTAATCTGTCCATAATATATTTAGATCCCAACTTTTTTTTACAGGTCTCTTCCATGGCTTTAACATGATCCTTTCTCCATACGATTTTCTATTGTTACTTTTTTGTTCAAATGCCACAACTGAATTTGTTTCTAAGTGAGTACAAACTCTGTCAGCATCAGTTCCCATATATAATCTATTTTTGTCAGAAGGCAAGTTATTGGCCTATAGGATGGCTTGCAGGTTCACTCTTGGGGAGGAGTATATTTTTTCATGTGGTTAATCAGGTCAGCTTTTGTTCAGGATGTGCTTATAAATACTTTGAACTATTTTTTTCTGCAAAGATGTTTGTACATTCAGCCAGAAGTTAGGTACTGTATCTGGACCTAGAGTTTTCTAGTTAGGAGCCTTTCTTAGGAGTATTTCTTAATTTTGTCTCAATTTCTTTGTTACTTCATCCCATTTCAACTTCTCTATATTAAAGCTTCTCACTGCTTCTTTTAATTCTGTGTTCTCCTGGTTTAATTTCAACAAGTTTTTTGTTTCTAATACCATGACAGAAATGGAACCCATTCCTGAGTCAAAGAATGATTAAAGTTCATGAAATTAGTATTGTTTCAATCTTTGATTTTAGCCAGACATGCTCTTTGCAGCATCTACACTGTGCCCAGAATTGGCTCCTTCTGCAATTCATATGGCGTTACATGTATCGGTAACATATCTAAATACAACTGTATTTTTTTTTTTGAGAGAACCATTGCCCCTACAACTATTGGAACTGTCTGGGTATCCTCCTTCCACATTGTCCTAATTTCTGCCTGCAAATCCTGTTTTTTTCTTTGTGCCTCTCTGTACATAAGACAGTGTAATCACTGCTTGTTCTGGTTTGGTCTTGCTGATGTTTAGATTGTGCCTCTCTATGTAAGATAGTGTAATCACTGCATGTTCTTTCTTTCTTTCTTTTTTTTTTTAATTTCTCCATGTCTTTTGGGTTTCTAATACCATGATGGGAATGGACCCCATTCCTTAATCAAAGTATGATTAAAGTTCATGAAATTATCATTGTTTCAATCTTTGATATTAGCCAGAAGTGCTACAGCACCCACAATGTGCCCAGTAATGACTCCTCCTGCAATTTGTATGGAGTTACTTGTATCGCTAACATATTTAGGAGGTACAATTGTAAATTTTTTTTATAAGACCAGTTACTTCTACTACTACTGGAACTGTCTGGATATCCTTCTTCTACACTGCCCTCATTTCTGCCTGCAAGTCCTGGTATTTTATAACTTTGTGTTTCTCTGTACATAAGGCACTATAATCACTTGGTTTAGCAATTTCAATGATCAATGCTACTTTTGTCTTCTTTTCATGGATTACTATAGCTGGTTTTCTTACATTTGTTTTTTGAACTGCTGGTAATGGATGATCCCATGTGATATAAACTTCATTTTCTATAATGCTGTGTGGCTCATGTTTCCAGTGTTTTCCTGCCACTTCAATACCATAATGTTTGCACAATCCTCAATTTTATTTTTATTTTATTTTACATTTGTTGACCGGGCTAGTCTAGCAGGATATATGTCCATTTTCAGTAGAGGCCCGGGGAGAAAAGCTCCAGTATTTATTACAGTTTTAATATAATCGTTAAACAATGATTATAGTAGCATGAAACAGGTAAAACCATACATAGTAAAGTCATACATAGTAATTACAATAAATATAACAAATTTTGCTAAAAATGCTTTAAGGTGAGTAGGGAAAGGTATTAGTGTTATAGGGAGAGTAGAAATGAAAAGAGAAAAGAAAGAGGAGACAGGGCTAGTACAAGAGCATAGCCAGTGATTATTGAAATACAGTTTTAGATTATTTTTAAACAGTGGGAGAGACGTGAGAGATGTGATCTCAGTGGGTAGTTTATTCCATATTTTTCCAACAGCATTGGAGAACAGGGAATCACCTGCTACATTGTTAGTTTTAGTAGTATTGATCAAAAGTTTGTTTGAAGAGCGTAGGTGTCTCAGGTTATTGTATGGTATAATGAGACTGGTAAGTATTGGGGTTTTGTTAGGTTGGTAAAGGGTTTTGTGCACTATAGTAAGTTGCTAAAGTTTGAGGTGGTTAGGGAGTTCATGCCATTCTAGTTGTTTTAGGTTCAGGCAGTGATGGGTTCTGAAGGAGGATCCTGTAGCAAATCTAGCAATATTATTATAGGATGTTATTAGTTTATTGAGGTTATTTTTAGAGAGATTGGTAAATATAGGTGAGGCATAGAGTAGAGTAGAGATTAGGTGCGTTCTAGCTATTATGGTCCTAGCTAGTGGAAGAAGGGTTTGATTCTATATAGCGAACCTATTTTTTTGTTAACTAATTTTACTGTATTGTTGATGTGAGAATCAAAGTTGAGACTGTTGTCAATGATCCCTAATAGCTTAGTGGTTAGATCCGGAGAGATAAGAGTACCATTGCTGGAAGTGAGTGAAATGAATAGGGGTAGACTTTCGGCTTGGTGAGAAGAGTAGCAGTTTAGTTTTCTTAGGGTTAAGGAGCAGGCAGTGTTGAGAGAACCATTGTTCAACGGTGTTAAAAGCTTTTTGGGTAATAGACTGGAGTTCAGTTTGAGAGGTGGCTGTACAGATTATTGTAGTCTCGTCTGCATATTGAATGCAGGTAGTGTTTGGGATAGCTGTTTGAAGGTCATTAATGCAACAGTCTTGCCACATTATTATACCTTTCAGTATACAGTCCTTCTGCCATTAGTATATCACAACCAACAACAAGGTGTGCGACTGTTTCCAATTCTGTTTTAGAAAACCTACATTTGCCTGTTTCTCCCACATGTTCAATGAAATTTTGTAAACCAGTGTTTATGTAGTCCACTGTCTTGGGCCACCAATATTAACCTTTTGTCTTTTGGTTTAAATTCACCTCTCCTTAACCATTCCTGCATTCGATCCTGATCAACATGAGGTTGTTCCAAGAGTTTTCTATACTTGCAACTAGATTTATGCATTTTCCACATTTCTTGCCTTCTCATCTAATCCTTCACCTTATATTCTTTCGTTTTTTGGCGCTTTCAGTTGCTGCCTGATTTTTATCTACTTCTGGTTTGATTTCCATTCCCGCTTGATGACTGTATGCTTCTGCAAAACTAAGCACAGAAGTCATTTCAGATTTCTCCTCATGTTTCAAAACTTTCACTACATTTCAGTCTTGTGAGGTCAGCATATATGTATGCAGTCCCACAGTAGCAGATCTATACATGTAATCAATTTCAAGGGGACCAATATCTCCTTCAGAACAGACCTTGGTATACACTGATTTTTATAAATCATTTGAAGAGCATGAAGTATCTTTCTTGTTTTCCTGTCCAACCTACCCAACACCTTTTGGGGCCAGTCAGTCACTCCAAAACCGTAAGTTAGAACAGGAAGAGCAAATTGCTTTATAGCTTGGACTTTGTTCCTAGATGTCAACACTGTTTTCAGTAGTAATTTAAGTCTTCTAAAATATTCCTAAGTTTTATTCACATTTGGTCATTGTTTGTTTTATTGTTGATCTTTCATCAATTCCTAAATATTTATACATTCCCTCTTGCTCAAATTCTTTTATATCACATTCTTGTCCCAAGCTGATTTTTTCTTGGTGCTACAGATTTCCTGCTTTAAAGGATGATTTTGCACATTTAACAAGACCAAATGACATTCATATTTCGTCTGAAAACGTTTTAACCACTTGCAGTTGTCCTTTCAGTTCCTCATCTGATGAACTATACAGTTTTAAATCATTTACAAAAAGAAGATGAGAAGTCTTTACACTTTGTTGTTTTCTGGGAAGCAAATTATAGCCATGACCTAATATGTTAGGCAGACAGCTTAATGGGTTAAGGGCAAGATAAAAGAGCAGCAGTGGCACAGGGAAACCCTGGATTGTCCTCCTTTGAATTTTTATCCCAGGAATAATAATTTGTCCTTTATCATGGCTTAACTACAAAGTGGTTTGCCACTGTTTCATGGTCACTTTAATGAAAACAATTAGTGTAGTGTGTATCTTATACATTTTAAGCACTCTTTTATCCATGAACGTGGGATACTGTCAAATGATTTCTAGAGTCTATCCATGCCATACTTAGATTCTTCCCCTTTTTACAGTTCTCCATTATGACTTTAACAACTAACGATCCTTTGTTCCAAATGACTTTCATTTATTACCGTTTTGTTCTATTGCCATGATTGAGTTTTTTTCTAAATGACTATAAACTTTGTAGTTTTTAGGATAGTTTGCAGGTTCATTCTTAAGTAGGAGCATTGTTTTTCCTGTAGTTAACCAGGCTGGTTGGTGTCTGTTCAGGGTACACATATAAATAGCTCTTACTCCTGGGTAAATCTTCATGCAAAGATGTTAACACTTTTAGCCAGAAGTTAGGTACTGCATCTGGGCCTGGGGGGTTCCAGTTAGGAGCTTCTCTTGACTTTATTTCTTCTCTCTGGTCATTACTTCATCCCATTTCATATCCTGTACATTTTAACTTCTTATTCTTTCTTTTATTTCTTCTGTCAATTTAGCATCTTTGTTATGTTCCACAGGATGGGTGGCCGCGGTGGTGCAACTGTTAGCGTTGCCGCCTCACAACAAGAGGTTCTCCGGTTCGATCCTCGGCTGGGGTGCCTTCTGTGCGGAGTCTGCATGTCCTCCCTGTGGTCACGTGGGTTTCCTCCGGGTGCTCCTATTTCCTTCCACATCTCAAAGACATGCTGTAGGTGGATTGGACACTCTAAAATGGCCCTAGGTGAGAGTGTGCGCGTGTGTGTGCCTTCTGTGGAAGGTTGGGTGCCGGGCTGGCAACTCAACACTGTAAAACTCCACTGCCAATCATGAGCGGACAGGTGATCCGCTGTGGCGACCCTTAACCGGGAAAAGCAGAAAGAAGAAGAAGTTATGTTCCACAGGATCTTCATGGACGCTTCTCCAAAATGTATCTACTTTTTTTGATGGTGCTTCAATTCCTTTTGCCTTTTTTCTGAATTATCTACAAAACTTTTTGGGGTCATCAATAAATTGCTTATTTTGTACTTTTCCTTTACATTTATCTACATATCTTCTAAGC
This sequence comes from Protopterus annectens, assembly GCF_019279795.1. Taxonomy (NCBI): domain Eukaryota; kingdom Metazoa; phylum Chordata; order Ceratodontiformes; family Protopteridae; genus Protopterus; species Protopterus annectens. Next base: position 405,098,116 of record NC_056743.1, on the reverse strand, counting down.
TTTTTTCTGCCTGTGCTGATATTTTTAATTTATTATTTGTGATAGTATTATAACAGATTAGGATCTATTGTGCACCGAGTTTTGCTTCTTTCACATCTTTCTGAGTATTTTTGTTGACCTGTTCCATCTTCTGTACTCTTCTAACAGTAACACTTCGTGTCTTAATTGCATTACATTTGATTTCTCTCCTTCCTTTCCCTTACTACCCAATGTTCTTGTGGTAAGATCTGTTATCAACTTAGTTGCACAGTAATATATCCCGTTTACTTCTGTTTTATCACATGAATCTCTACAGATAGTCCTATCTGTGTTCATTTGGTTTATCTAACTTCTAACTTTTTGGGTTTTATATGTCAGTCCATCTCTACTTAATCACGCAACTGTTCATAGGTTCATACTAGGCTATCTGCCCTAGGGCATTTATAAGCCTAGCCAGAATGTGTTTGGCTTTTGCCACCCATTTTAAATTTATTTTGCTATGCCCTTTTTCGAGGTTAGTATACTGTGCCTCTATCTAACAGTGACACAGAAGTGATACCCGGGGTAAACCTACGATCTCCCATCCACTCATCAAGATTCCTCTTGAAGAGAGTCAATGAGGGACTCTGCCTAACCTGGACTGGGATTTTATTCCAGAGTGAAGGGAGCCTCTGGGTTATGAATCTGTCCCTCCAGCATGTCCTATTTATTTCAGTGCTGAGGTTCAAGTCTCTCGAGTGCGTAGCTCGATGGGATTTGGATTTTCTGAGGTGCAGCATGTCCATTAATTCCGGGTTGGACATGGCTTTATACGTCAGGCACAGATCACCTCTGAACAGGCGGTATGCCACTGAGTAGAGCTGGAGTTTCTTTAACCGGGCAGCATATGGCATCTGTTTGAGCCCTTTGATCCTCTTGGTGAGGTACTTTTGGGGTCTTTCCAGTTGCTGCAGGTGTCTGGTAAGGTACATCCCAAAGGGGCATTGTACTCAATTATGGGCCTGATGAGGGATGAGTAAAGAGGCACGATGACCTCCCTGATCTAGATGTGAATCCCTTCATGATTAGGTGGGCTATATAAAATGTTTTTCTAACCACTTTGGCCACGTGGTTGTCAAATGAGAGACTGCTATCAACTTGGGTCCCCAGGTCCCTAATTACTTCTTCTGTACTTAATGGAGTTCCACCTATGTGGTAATTTGTGGGCACTTTGTTTTTGCCAAAGGGGATGACTATACACTTTTTGGCATTTAGCTTGAGGCCATGGCTCTGGCACCAGATGTCTGTTTCTATGAGGCCCTTTTGGAGGATGCTTGTGTCGGCTGGAGAGTCGATTATGGCACCCAGTTTGCAGTCATCTGCAAACTTGGTCAGCCACAGTCCTTCCGTGTTGGCCTGTACCTCCGAGAAATATATACCGAACAAGAGAGGTCCCAGGACTGAGAATTGTGGGACACCACTTGTAACTGGTTTGGAGTCTGACATGGCTCCAGCAATTCTAACCATGTGGGTTCTGTCCTTGAGCCAGTTTGCAATCCATCTAGTGACATAGGGGTTTATATTTAAGCTGGTGAGCTTATCTATAATGCCCGAGTGGGGTATTGTATCGAAGGCTTTTGCGAGGTCCAGGTAGGCTGTGTGGACCACCTTCCCCTCGTCAATGGCCTTGGTGACTGTTTCAAAGAAATCAACCAGGTTTAAGAGGCAGGATCTGCCCTTAACAAAGCCGAACTGGGTAGGATCCAGTGTTTGTAGGTCCCCAATATCTTTATTTATGAGGTCCATGATGATCCTTTCCATAGCTTTGCAGACCAAGCTAGTCAGGCTTATGGGCGATAGTTTCCAGGATCCGTTGAGGCACCACCTTTATGGAGAGGGACCACTGTTGCTGTACGCCACTCTTTGGGCACATATCCTGTAGTAAGGCTGAGATTGAACAGTAGTTTTATGTTTGGGTTTAGCTCTTCTTTGAGTTCATGTAGGACACAGCCCAGGACACCATCTGGTCCCATTGATGCTGTGTTTTTTGCTTTGGAGAGGGCGGCTCTTACCTGAGCATCTGAGATGTCAGGGGGGCAGCACTCTGCTGGGATAGATATTTGCCCTTTTGGTGGGGGGGGGGAGAGAAGTTTGCGCTGAACCTATCAGCTAGGATGTTGGCAATGTCTGTGGGTTCGGTGTATTTTTTGTCATTTTGGACTAATTCTGAGCATATCTGGGAATTACCACCCAGGTTCCTAACATAACTAAAGAAAGCCTTGTGATTATTTTTAGTGTCCTGTGCAATTTTTCTCTCGAAGGTGGCCTTAGACAATTTTATGTGTGCCCGTAGTTTTTTGCTAATACTGATCAGTGATGCCTTCCCTTTTTGGGATTTTGCTTTATCATTTAGTAGCTTCCTCCTTCTATTGTATAGTTTGTTTATGGCTGGGGTCCACCAGACAGGACGTCTGCCTTTGGAGGATTGGGTCTTGGTTTTATTTGGGATCGCATGATCCATGCATTCCTGAAGGTGTTCATAGAATGCGTTTATAAAGGATTCTGCGGTCTGGGCCGTATTTTCCACAGGCCCGGGGGCTTTGAAGGATTCCACCTCAGTTTTGAGGAGTGTAAAATTTGCTTTAGAGAAGTTTTTCACTGTGGTTTTCTGGGCAGGGGGTGGGGTCGGGATGTGAATATCCAGTGAGATTAGTTTATGGTCTGATCTTACCAGTGAGGGATACACTTCTGGTCTGGAGCATAGAGTCCCCATGTTGGTGATGATCAGGTCCAGTATGTTTTCCCCTCTTGTGGGAGTGGTAACAAGTTGTTCCATAGCATTTGAGTTTATAAATTCTAGGAACTTGTTAGATCATTTTCTTCTAAACTGAGGGCACATTCTTTGTTCTCCGTTTCCTGTGGGCACTCGACAGAATGTTCCAGAGCATCTTTTTGTGCCACGTTCTCTTAAGTTTCATCCTGTGTCATCCATTGCTCTTTCATTTGGGAACTCACTGGTCTATCACTCCACACCATCAACTGCATCAGTTTCCTGTTACTTCACTTGCTGTGCAATTCCAACTGAACATTTGTACTAGCTTCCTGTGAAAGGCTTTAAAGTATCTTCATATGGCAACTGATCAGATGCTTCCTTATCTACTGGTTTCTCCTTAATTTGGGTGTCCATTGCGCTATCCTGCTGTGATTTTATTTGACTTAAATTTTCTACACTAAATCCTTCACTTTGCAGATAACCCATAACCTCAGTTTCTATTTAACGACTCCATTACTAATCCTCTCTTCTACAGTCCCTCTTTGTGATCTTATTTTTTGATTGTGAAATTTTCCATATCTGGATACCTTTGCCTGTATTTCTCTTCGAATATCTTTGGGGCAGCCTTTTTTGTGTTAATTTGGCTTTCTCCTTTGCATAAATATTGCACCATATCAGATTTCTCTCTTTCTTTTCCATGTTCATATTTCTTTTTTATACCTTTCAAAAGTCTCTAGATTTTGTTCTTTATATTTTTGCATTTTCTTAGTCACTTCTTTTTCTGAACGATCCATGGTTTCTTGATCTACATAGTGTTTTTCACGGATTTGTTGTATTAATGAACACAAATTTGCATTTGAAACGTCTGACAGTTTTTCTTATGGAAGTATTTTTCTTTCTTGTAATTTGTCTCTCAATCATTTCATACATCTTCTGTCTGGAAATTCTGGGATTCTTGCATAACAACAACAACAACATGTAATTTCTTTCTTATCCTCAATAGTCCACTCTGTCTTCTGTTCGGCTCTTTTTTTGGCCCATCAGTTTTTGTGATTTTTGTAGACTGCTACTTCCTTCTACAACGGGGGTGGGGGGGGGTCATCCTCCCCCCTGGGCCTGGCCTAGACCCATTCTAGGAATGTCTGTGTCTTGAGGATACTACACTGTCATTTTTTTCCAGTCCTGGCACCAGTGCACCTACCAGGATTGGGCACTTTTTATCCTGTGTCTTGTGCCCCCAGCTGTTTTTTTTTTTTTTAAACTACTTCTGTCCATGATATATGCTATATAAATTACATTCTTCAATGTAGTCTTGGTGAGATTTTGTGAAAAACAGGGTTTACTTCATGAAGGTACTCACCAAGACTTCAGGATGAATGCAGTTCCAGCAATACTACTCTCCTTTGTCTGCTGATTCACCATCTCTCTACTGGGTGTTCTGGTTTGGTCTTGCTGATGTTTAAAAAGGTCAATATTGCAGGCTTCAAGTCCTATGCTGCCACTTTTCCCAGGACTGAGAAGAATCCATAAATGTTTCCTGACACCTTTACCAGGCTTCCAGTATGCAGAGTGCATACAGGAATTCAAACAGGCTTGCTATAGCTCATTGGGGGGCAGGAACCATAATGTATGGCACTAATTTTTAGCTGATTTTATAGTATGAACTGTTAATGGGATCATCATACTAGGAACACTGAGAGACACTACCTACTATTCATGATTCTCTGAGGCACTGTTTCCTAAGGCAAGTTGGCTGTGAGCATTTCATTATTCACCAAGAATAATTCAATTGACTTGATTAATTGGGTGTCCCCTCCTTTCTCTCTCACCTTTCCACATACCTTCTTCCAGAAGGTCCTCATCATATCCGAGAACAGCCTTCTCAACAGAAGGGTATTGCTCTTTTGTTGAAAGATATACGAGTCAGTTGCATCTACTTGTCGGATAAACCTTCATATCCCTGAAATTCCCTTCATTTTACGCAAGCTCCTCAGGATACAGCTCTGAGCATGTGACAATTTGGTCACAGCATGCCATTTAGAAAAACAGTGGTCTTAGGAAAAATGCTAATGCAATTTTAAACACCAGTTGGCAGTGAAAATTCAAACTAGGACTTGATAATGTTAACAACTACTATACATGTCAGCTACAGTCTGTGGCTATGTCTTACTGTTTCAGCAGTTCTTGTTTCATATAATAATCCTCTCTATCTTAGTACGATGGTGGTGACTGTCTTCATAGCTGTATTGCTTTTGAGTGTATGACTGCATGAATTGCTTGAATCATAAGAACTTTACTATTTTCATATTTTAATATAGAATGAAGTTAAGTTTCTGTGTTTTTTTGAAGAGGTTGTTAAGAAGTTTCTGTGGTTTCTTAGAGGATGTTTCATAATCCTATTTGTTTTGTCTAATATCGGTCTTTTTTCCTTACTGTTGATACTGTAGCCCAATGTGGCTTGGTTTTTAGAACTATCCTTGGAGCTGTCTTTGGTTTTGGAAAAAAACACGAGAGCGGAAGATTGATCTAGCTGCTTGCTGCTATTACTTTTGCAGCCTGACTTGACAGAGTTACAGTTGTACTTCGATGTTGTTCTTTAAGATAGACCAGGGGGTGTCTGTTAGTGTTTGCTGCTGCTATTGCAGCCTAATATGAACTGGGGTTGCAGCTGCACCCCATAGGAACATAGGAAGTTACTAGGCTATTGGCCCCGAGGACCTTATAAGCCTAGCCAAGAGTTTAGCCCACATTTAGACAAATCAGCACCCGATGCCCCTGTCCAGCAGGGACATGGGTGGAATCCCAGGGATGTATTTTCTATTTCCCATCCAGTTTGTGCTTAAAAAGGGGTAAAGAGGTACTCCACTTGACATGGAGAGGGAGTCTATTCCACAGATGTGGGAGTCTCTGAGACACAAAGCTGTCCTGCCAACAAGTCTTATTGATGTCACAGACCAGGTGGAGGCCGCACATGTGGGTTAGTCAAGTGCAGCCTGACTTGCAGATATATAGCAGTCCCATCAAGGTAGGGTCTGAGATTGCCTTGTATGCCAGACAAAGGTCACCTCTGAGGAGTCTGTATGAAACTGAGTAGAGGGACAGGGCTGTCAGCCTATCTGTGTATGGTAGATTTTTGAGTGGTCTCACCAGCTGCTGCATGTGCTTTGCGATGTATATGCCAAACTCAGTACTCAATAAAGGACCTTATAAAGGAAGAATAGAGGAATGTTATGACCTCCTTGTTCCTGGATAAGTTACCCTTACTGATGAGGTGAGCCATGTACAAAGCTTTCTGTACAGTGGAAGCAACTGGGGGGGGGGTCAAAAGTCAGGTTACTATCACTCTGGGTGCCCAAATCCCTCACAACTTATTGAGTGCTTAGGACGTTGTTATTAATGCGATAATTTGTGGGGATGTCACTCTCCCCAAAGGGGATGATGATGCATTTTTTGGTATTCAGCTTGAGGCCATGTTTCTGGCACCAGTCAGTTGTTTGGTTGAGACCCTCTTGGAGGATGTCCACGTCACTAGGGGAATTGATGACAGCACCCAGCTTGCAGTCATCTGCAAACTTGGCCATCCATAGCCCACTGGTTTTGGCCTGCACCTCAGAAAAGTATATCCCAAATAACAGAGGCCCCAAGACCGAACCCTGGGGTACTCCGCTCAATACAGGTCTACTGCTTGAGGTGGCTTCCCCTTTTTTGACTATGTGGGTTCTATCAGTGATCCAGTTAGCTACACATCTGGTAACAAAGATTTATGCCTAGTTGAGAGAGTTTATCTAATATGCGCAAGTGAGGAACAGGCTTTGGGCAGGTCAAGTTAGGCAGTGTACACAGTCTTCCGTCAGTCAGTGTTGTGGCCAACATAGATAGTGTGCTTTCCAAAGAATGGGCGGAGGCACAACATTCATCATCCATGCAATTTGTTGATTGTTTACTAAGGTATTATGACAGGACTATTCAGTGTCAATTAAGGAGATTGAAAATTTGTGTGGGGAGGTAGAACAATTTAAATCGGAAGTGGTATATTCACAACAAGTATCAGACTTGGCTAAGGACCTCTCAATATTGGAAAAACAACTTACAAAAAGGAAGATTAATAAGTTTAATCGTGATTTGATGGACTATGAAAAAGGGAAACCTTTTGTTAATCAAAAATCTGTTAGATTTCAGGATTTTAGATCCAGTAATAGTTTCAATAATAAGAAAAGACCTAGGTCCATCTTAAGACAACATAAATCAATGTCTGATACTACATCAGAGGAGGAAGCTTCCTCCCTAACAGATGGGGAAGGTTCATTACGCCAAGTGTCCCCAGCAGCAAAAAGGAAACAGCCCCCCCCCCTTTAGAACTAGGGGCAGGAGGCGGGGGGGTAAGAAGCATAAGAACAGATTCCGGCAACATAACTTTACAGTCCCTGTTACAACAAATGGTGACTTAAATGAGAATATACACAATATTTCCTCTTTTGAACTTTCTCCAATACATATAAAACTGCTGAATAAAGGGCTTTCTTTTGTACCCTCATTTACGGTTTCAGAAACTCAATTATTGCAAGATGTTGATGAATTTTGTAGAATACTTAATTTGAAAATCTTTTTTGCAGATCAGGAATATACTCAAAGATCTTCTGATTTTAAGTTCAGGAAATCTAAATTTGTTCCTCCCATGAACAAACATGTGTCCATTTTTAGAGAGTGTGTAATGAAGGAGTTACATTTCTCCAATTTGTATGGTCTTACCGCAAATAATTTAACATCATCAGAAAGACTAGCTTTGGTTGAGCTTAGCAATAATCATGACATAGTTATAACTATGGCGGATAAAGGAGGAGCAGTTGTGGTTTTGGATTATTCATTATATAATCAGGAAGTTTTACGACAGTTGGCAGATTCCAGTTTTTATATGGTACTGAATGTGGATCCGACTCTTTCCTTTAAGAGAGAAATTGATGACTTTTTGGATCTATCAGTTCAACAGGGTATCATTACGACACAGGTGGGTGGTCAATTGAAGGTGGATGAGCCTAGCTCTCAGTATTTGTATATTCTACCTAAAATACATAAAGACCCATTGCATCCACCTGGGAGACCTATAGTTTCAGGTAGGGGTTCCTTAACGGAACCGTTGTCAGCATTTTTGACCCATTATTTGAAACCTTTGTTGCCCTTTATCAGGTCTCGTATTAAGGACACCACTGAATTTTTGAATATAATTAATGATTCTCAACTGGAATCTCACTGGTTACTTTGTACTCTTGACGTGGCTTCACTATATACAAATATTCCACATGATCAGGGTATTCTAGCCGTTTCCTTTTGGTTATATCAATCCAAGCTCTATTCTTTATCCTTTAATAATTTTTTGATTAAGCTCACTGAAATGGTATTACGAAAGAATATTTTCTATTATGCAGGTAAGGCTTATTGGCAGATCAAGGGCACGGCGATGGGTGCGTCCTTTGCACCCATCTATGCCGATTTGTTCATGGGATACTATGAGGCTAGATATATATATGGTGATCAACATAACCAATTTTTACAACATCTGGATATTTGGCGGAGGTATCTAGACGATTGTTGGATGGTGTGGCGTGGAGACAAGCATAGTCTAATGCAGTTTGTGGACTATTTGAATGATAATAGTTTTGGTATTCGGTTTACTGCTAATATTGAACTTTCAGAAATTGTCTTTTTGGATGTCAAAGTTATCAAACTTGCTGATAATACTTTATCATCTACTATATATCGCAAGTTTCCTAAGTACAATACTTTGTTACATGCTAATAGTCATCATCCACGCCACACCATCCACAATATTCCAAAATCTCAATATATGAGAATTAGACGGATTTGTTCATCTGATGAAGATTATTTGGAAAGTAGTCTGGACCTGAGGCGCAGGTTTCTAACCAGGGGGTATGAATCTCAAACACTTGTGAAAGCGGAAGTTCAAACTTCACAAATGGAACGTCAGGATTTATTGTGTTATAAAGCCAATGACAGGATTGGGAATAAAACAAAAGATATTCAACCGATTAGGTTGGTCACTACCTATGGGAACAACACCAATTGTTTTAGGGATGTCATTAATCAACATTGGGGGATTCTTTTGTCACATGAGGTGTTAGGCAGGTTGTTGCCGGCAAATTGCCAGTTTTCTTACCGAAGGGGACGGAATATGAATTCTCACTTCACACATTACAAAAGACATGTCACAAATACACCACAACAAAGAACCTTAAGTGGAGAAAGATTAAGGGGGTGTTATCCTTGTGGGCATTGTGCTGCTTGTCAACATTTGCAACAAACCAAAGAATTTTCAAGTAAAAATACCTCACGAATTTTTGAAATAAGGGTTTTTGCTAATTGCAGCACAGATTGGGTGGTGCATTTGGTTACATGTACTTGCTCTGCATTTTATGTTGGACAAACGTCCAGACCTGTCAAGTTTAGAATAGGAGAACATTTAAGTGCAATTAAAAATAAACGTGTTGCCAATGCACTATTCAAACACACCTTGGAACATCCCTCGGCCATTTTTCGGTTTGTGGTTATAGATAAAATTACTCTTCATAGGGGTTTTAAGGCCGGATGGCATCAAAAACTTGACCAAATGGAACAAAAGTGGATAATCCAATTGGGGGGTCTATTTAAACCTGGTTTAAATATGTTAGAATAGTAGTTGGTAGGTCCATTGTGTGGGTATGATTTTTTCTATATATATATATGTATATATATATATATATATATAGATGGGTATATATACATAATGGGCATTCATATTATGTTTGTCACATCATGTATGGATCTTGTTTGTATATAGATTATAATTCTTGATAGGAACATGGCAGATACCTACACACATATATATGTATATAAATTTTATAGAAATGACCTATTTTGGTTGTTTTTTTGTATATAGAATTAGTCCTGAGCAATTGTTTTGATCATCATAGAAGTCCCATTACCTTTTGATGATGGAAAATCTGTAGTTATTATTATATTTGAGTTATATTAATATTTTACATTTTTTGTATAACATTTTTTATATTACTTTATATTTTATTTATTTTCATTTTATTTTTATTTTTATTTTTGATGACCTTGTACATGGTTTATATGTTTATTATGTAGTAATTTTTGTCTCAAAGATGTGATCTATGTGCTTTTTTGTTCCGATGTATTTATTTATTATATATAGATTTTGTACCCCTTTAAATAAGGAGTATATAAGTATGTTCCACCAGGGGTCGGGTTTCCTCATTATTCTTCTTTGTACTGCATTGACAAAGGCCAGGTTATGGCCGAAACCGGTATGCTATTCATGTTTTGGGATTCCATTTATTAAGGAATCTTTATATCATTAAATTGGTTCGATGGAACCGTATGTGCTGGCTCGTGTTTTTTTAGTGTACAAAGTCTTCCCGTCGTCCATGGCTTTGGTGACTGTCAAAAACGTCAACCAAATTTAACAGACATGACCTCCCCTTGATGAAGCCAAACTGTGTGGGATCGAGTGTTTGGAGGTTGCCAATGTCCTTGTTAATGAGGTCAATGATAATCGATTCCATGGCCTTGTAGATCAGGCTAGACTGATAGGGCTATAATTTCCTGGATCGGTAGACGCTCCACCTTTGTGTAAAGTGATGACAGTGGTTGTCCACTCAGCTAGGACAAAGCCAGTACTCAGGCTTTGGTTGAATAGGGTACCAAATGGTGCTGCAAGTTCCTGCCTGAGTTCACATAGGATGCAGCCTGGGATATTATCGGGTCTCATGGAGGCTGTAAATTTTGCCTTTCAGAGATCTGTGATGACCTGATCCCTAGATATAAGGGGAATGGGGCAGGTACTGGGAATGTCCTGATTTACTGATGGGGAGACAGAGGGGTGAAATTTTTGCTGAATCTGTCAGCCAGCAAGTTTGCTATATATATATATATATATATATATATATATATATATATATATATATATATATACAACATTTGTATATGTGGTGTCCTTGACCACCAATTCTGAACAGATCTGGGTGCTTCTTTTGAGATTGCAGACATATGTGAAGAAGGCCTTATGACTGTCTCTAGTAGATGTAGCCAATATGGATTTGAAGTTTGCTTTTCAGGCTTTCACTAGTGCCCTTATTTGCTTGTTCAGGCTAAGGAGAGATCGCTTCCAATTGAGAACCTGCTCCTTCTTGGTCCTGGACAGTAATTTTTTTCTATTGTTATAGAGTTTATTTATTGCAGATGTCCACCAGACAGGTTTACTCTTCCTTGCAGAGGACAATTTAGTCCTGTCAGGTATTCCTGATTCCATGCATCTATATAAATGTTCATATAATGCTTTGGTATAGTTTTGGATACTGGTGCCAGTTCCTAGAGAGGGGGAGGGGGGCTGTGAAGCTGTGCGTACCATCCCTCAGGAGGCTGTAATCAGCTTTGAAGAAGTTTTTTTGTTTGACCCTAGCCAGAGGGGGGTCAGGGGAGATGGTGACTTTGAAAGTGACCACTTTATGGTCGGATCTTACCAGGGAAGATGATACTGCAGGGATGCTGCAGTGGTTACTCGTGCTGGTTAATATCAAGTCCAAGATATTATCACCTCTTGTGGGGGTATCAACTAGCTGAACCAATACATTTGCATTGGCAAAATTGACAAATGTCTGGGCATTTGTGTTCTGGCATGAGTAGTTCTTCCAGTCTATGTTTGGGTAGTTAAAGTCACCCAGGATCAGGGTAAAGGGTTGAGTCGTGATAGATTCGAAGAGTTCCAGATAGGCAGATTGGGCATCGAGTCAGATTTGGCTGGTAGCTAGCTATTATTTGTATAGGAGTCTTGTTAATGTTTAACTGCACCTGTAGTGTCTCCTGTGCGCCAAGCTGTTCCTAGATCCATGAAAAGCAAAAGACAGAGCAAAGGATTTATGTTACCATTTTCCACTGCTACTGCAACCTGACAGAGCATACATTTACAACTGTGCACAAACTAGCTTCAACCTAACATAAGCAGAAAGACAAACCGGAGATTTATCATGGTGTTTTGATTGTTTTACTGCATTGCTTATTTTAAACTGTTGTGCTATTGGGGATCCATTGCTTGGGTTCTGGCTGATGTTCTTGCATTTTTTGATACTGATGGATATTTAACAGCAATTTTCCCCAGTGATTAAGAATTGGGGTGATTTGTTAATCACGAGTACTGATAAATCATGAGTGCATGCTAAGCCTCATGAGGTATTTTATTTTAAATAATCACAGTCATCTACTGATTTCTGTACACCTCTACTGAATTTCAAATTGCATCTTAAACGTATTTCCCTAGCATTTGTTTAGGCCACTTAAGCTTAATGATTGTCTTTATTTTATTATTTAATTCATCTGATTTGTACTCTTATGATTTTTTTTTCCTAAGCCTGTTTTCAAGCATTTCAATTTAACATCAGTTAAGGCTCTTTATACGTGGTGCTAAACTGTTGCTTTAGATATTGGACACAAGAACGTTATAGTCAGTTTTGACAGCAGTTTTTATTAAGCTTTAGAATTTCATTGCACGAATATCATTTTGATACTAAGAAGTCTTGTTATTGTTTAGGTCTACTTGTCATACAGTGAGATTTTAAATTGTTTTATCTGCTGTATTCTTTTCACTAGGGCAACATGATTTACTTCATGGCAATTCTTTTAAGTTTGTTTATTATTGTCATATTTCAGCTTTGTAGACACTTGAGGATCTTGTAGAAGCCCTGTGGTGTCGAGGTAGTCTATCCAGTGGAAAGTCTCCCATGCATGTTCATATGATTGTTTCCCAGTGCCACTTTCACTTCCATAGGGTTCAGAGCTCTTCTTCCCTCCTATTTACAATACCTAGGGACCTATCATTCCGCCAGTGGCAGTTAATTGGGACCTGTCCTCCAGTGATCCCTCTTGGGGTATTGTATTGTAATGTATTGCAAGGTCAATTTGTACACAAGACTGGGATTATTTTGGGTCAGCTGCATGATGTTCATTACTGAAACCTGGCCTGGTGATAATTTTGGTTCTTACAGCGTCTACAGTTTTGTATGGCTTTCTGCTAATGTTCTAGGAAGGGTAAGGCAAAGGATGGAGTAGCTATTTGTGAGAGAACTGAGCTACTGTTGCCAAAGGCTTCCAGCAGAGAAAATCCTTTACAGGTATCTTGGTCACAGGAGCAAAATGAATATTGTTTCTTATCCACCAATCCACTAGGTTGTGCAAAAACTTCCCTAGTGGAGTTCACCAGCTTCCTCTCTGACTCCATTGTTGGTCATGTTTTAGTGTTGGGTGACTTCAGCATTTGGGTCAAGGATAAGTCAGTGGCTCTTGCCCAAGAATTTAGTTGTATAATGAAAGGTTTAGGCTTCACTTGGGTTACTATTTCTGCAACTCACACTTTGACTTTGTTCCTACTGGGCCTGAAGATCTCAGATGTGCTAGGGAATTGGTCTTGTGGTCTGATCGCTTCCTGGTCTACTCTGGACTTAAATTCTCCCACACTTTGACTCCCTCTCCCAGTCCGTGGACTAAAGTTGATCTGCTCCAACAGACGTATCACCCTGGAGCTTTTTTCATCTATTGTCTCTCAGTTCTTCCTGGAAGATGGTGCTGAGTCTGTGGGTGATATGGTTGCAGATTATTACAATTTTCTGTCCTTAACTCTGGGTTCTCTTACACTAAGCCATTTAAGTTCAGTTTCCACAGGATGGTGTGAATCATGGTTTGTAGTTTTATGCATAGGTAGGGTTCAGGTCTGTGGAGATAGAAGCTTGAACTGGAGTGACCCCCTTAACAGCCATGATTTACGGAGTTAACTAAGCCGGTAGGGGCCTTTCTTCCATATCTCTGGCGCTGTCTCACACACACACCACCCATATGGAATATTTATCCTCATAAGTCCACCTACTGCATGTCATTAGAATGTAGAAAAAGATTGAAGTACCTGGTGAAAAGCCATCCAAACACTGGAGAACATGCGGACTCCAACTCATTAGGCGCCCAAGCTAGAACTGAACCAGAGAGTCTCTTGCTGTGAGGTGACAATGCTTTTCACTGGGCCACCCATGTAGCTGATTGCATTTATTATTTTACCATTTCCATATCTGAAACATTCTTATCTATACTTGATGTCATTTAATTCAAATCCTGATCTATTTTAAATATCCAATACACTAAATTGATTTATGGTGGTAAGTATATCCACTACGGTAAAATTAAGACTACTGCTAAAATATTAAATTGTTTTTATGCTGTTGACAAAAAAAAAAAAAAAAAAAAAAGCAATACATTATTTTATGCAGTGGCATGAATACCTACTGTTGGATCCTTATCAGTTGACTGAGTTTCCAGAACCTCAAAATTCATATGGTCGAGACCACATGATCGAATTTTTGAGAACACACAGCTTTTAAATGGAGATTGCAGTACAGCGATGATCGGGAAATGTACCCTTTTCTTCACTGTTGTATGATTTCGGAGCTGGTATATATAATTTGCAGGGGGTGTGGGGAGTGCAAGGGGGCTTGCCCCCTGCATAAATGCAATGAAAAAAAAAAAAAAAAAGTAGATTTTTGTGTTTTTCTGTTTTGTTTTTATTTTACTCGATCATATGGTCTTGTCTGTATGAATTTTGAGTTTCTGAAAACTCAATCATCTGACATAGATCCCTACTGTTTTATTTAAAGGAAAGTCACACGGAGGAAAAAAAATGTGTTCCTTGCAGGCTGTATACCGAAAAGCATGTTAGGCAGTTCAGACTCAGCAAGATTTAAGTGTTTAAGTGAATCAGCCAAGGGGTACATTGTTTCAAATAACTGCATCATTACAGAACCGGGAAACTTGTTCAGTAGATTTAGAAATTATCACAGGTTCATAGGTGAATACTACATTAGCTTCCCTTGTGAGCCATTTTAAGCCTAGCCAACTTCCTTCAAAGGTGAGAATCAAACCCTGTACTTTGTGTCTGTAAGGTAACACCTTAACCATTATCAAAGACAAGCAAAGAATAATCCACGACCTTGAAGAAAGGAACCGGAACTCTGCTAAAGTCCACAAGGCTGTATTTTTATTTCTGAAGTATTCCAAAAGTCACAGATAAAATCACACAAGCGCTTTCGCTCAGGCAATCCTGAGCTTTATCAAGTGAAAACCTTTTCACTTGATAAAGCTCAGGGAATGTTTTATGTGTTAAATAAAATAAAACAACTTGTGGGACTTTAGCAACTGCTGTTCCTTTCTTCAAGGTCGGTCGATTATTTCTTCTATAACCATTATGCCAACCCCCCCTCAACAAACCAGACATTGTCCATGAATAGAATTTAAAATGAAAGAACTAGCTGAGTTTATGGTATGGTGCTGTCCCTGCAGCTGCCATCCCTGCCACCATTTGAATTAAAAAGTGATGAATCTGCAAAGGTTATACAGGTGGAGAACCAAGAGCTTTTTTTTTTTTTTTTTTTTTTTTTTAGGGATGGCCAAGTGCCAACTGCGCCATTCATTACTGGGCTCATACAGTGCAGAGATCTTTGGCATCCCACAGTGGGCAAACTTCCGAATGAGGGGAGTGCTGAGTATCACTATTATCCCATCACTGCTTTTAATGACATTATGGCTGGTGATGTAGATGTAATAGCTTCAGTTTGTGTACATCTAGGGTTTGTTTCTCATTCAGAGCCATAGTTCGACTGTGAACACTGTGCATGAGTTAGGTTACTGTGATGAATGTTAGGCAAGTTATACAGATAGAGAACCATGGATGCCCAGACGTATGGAACGTATCATCGTGGAACTCATAAACAAAGACATTGGTAATCTCCAAACTCTGGACCCTATCCAGTTTGGATTTGTAAAAGGCAGATCATGTCTCCTAAACCTGATTGACTTCTTTGAAGCAGTCACCAAAGCCATAGATGAGGGTAAAATGATTCACACAGCTTATCTAGATCTCGCCAAGGCTTTCGACACCATCCCCCACTCTGGAATTATAGATAAGCTCACTAAGCTAGGTATAAATCCCTATGTCACAAGATGGGTTGCCAACTGGCTCACGGACAGAACCCACACTGTGAAAGTAGCGGATTCCAAATCCGACATCAGACCAGTGACAAGAGGAGTACCACAGGGTTCAGTCCTGGGTCCTCTCCTGTTTGGTATCTACTTCTCTGAAGTGCAGGCCAACACAGAAAGTCTTTGGCTAACAAAGTTTGCAGATGACTGCAAACTAGAAACTCCTAACGATGTGGACAAACTACAAAAGGGCCTCACTGAGACAGATACCTGGTGTCAAAGCCATGGCCTGAAGCTCAATGCCAAAAAGTGTATTGTCATCCCCTTTGGTAAAAACTCTGTACCCATGAACTACCACATAACTGGTAGTCTACTTAATGCCGAAAATGTGATGAGAGCTTGGGACACAGGTGGACAGTAGTCTCTCCTTTGATAATCACGCCACAGTGGTCAGGAAATCCTTCTACGTGGCTCATCTCATCACAAAAGGATTCTTATCCAGAAAAAAAGAGGTCATTGTTCCCCTCTACTCATCACTCATTAGACCCATTATAGAGTACAACGCCCCTTTTGGTATGTACCTCACAAGACATCTACAACAACTGGAAAGACCACAGAAATACCTCACAAAGAGGATTACTGGCCTCAAACAGATGCCCTATGCAGACCGTCTCAAAAAACTACAGCTTTACTCCATCGCATATCGCCTACTCAGGGGCGATCTCTGCCTAACATACAAAGCTATGTCAAACCCAGAGCTGTTAGACATGCTCCACTTAAAGAAATCCCAATCCCTCCGAGCTACATGCTCTAGGGACCTAAACCTTGTCACCACAATAAACAGAATGTGCTGGAGGGATAGATTCCTGTCCCAGAGACTTCCCATACTCTGGAACAGACTACCTATGTCAAACAGAGCTCCTCATTAGCACTCTTCAAGAAAAATCTTGATGATTGGATGGGAAATGGAAAATTCACCCCGGGGATCACTTCTGTGGCTCTGCTCGACAGGGGCACAGGAAAATAATTTTCTTGGATGGCGAAAGCCAAGGGATATTTTTTGGCTAGGCTTGTATGGGCCCTAGGGCCGATAGCCTAGTACCTACCTATGAACCTATAAGTGTTGTGCCTGACTGAAGATTAGCTTACTCTGCATAGACACTGTTCAGTTTACAAGATGTAGATCTATGTAAGAAGGCATTTTACTTAGCCAGTTAGATCTCTACCTCAACATTTGTCTGACTTCTTATCAGTGGCAGGGAGGTTTGCTGCCCAGTCTTTCTCAATGCACACAGAATCTATTTATCTCACTGCACGTAGAACCTATTTATCCTGTTAGTATGAGAAGCTGCATGCTTGTTTGCAGATAAGGTTGCCAGTATTAGGTTTTTCATTTGCCATGATGAGCCATAGTGCATTATTTTATTATTCATAGTTTACTTTTTACAACCAAAATACAGACCACTGGCAATCCTCATGCATGGTGTCTTTTTCCCCCACTTCTGCCAGCGATTGTCCTTTTATTCTTCCTAAGACACATTAAATTCATCTTTACACAAGGACACAGAACTGGCAGTTACATAAAAACTGTAAGCATTCTCCATTTATTTTATTTTAACATGCATCCCACCTCCCCATGATCCTAATTTATGTGTTCTTTTTCCCTTTGCCCTTATCCATTATAAAATAATTATATGCAAAACTTCATCGCCCTAAACTAGTTAGGTGTCTGCATCTTTTTCCTTTTTGTTGTCTCCTTCAGCTTTATTAATGTCCTTTTCTGTATTTGTAAGTTTCCTCTGACCCATCACTTCCTTCATTCCTTTTGGTTTCCCTCATGGTGTTCACACAATAACGGTTTTCCCCTATCCTTCATTGCAACCTTCATCTGTACTTCTCTTAATTTCTGCCCCCCCCCCCCCATTATTTTCTTCACATCCTCCCCTCATGTCAGATTTCTGTCTTTTTTCATTTTCTCTTTTTTGCCAACAAGAGTAGTGTCTGTAAAGCCCATCTTATATCGTTTACTTTCTCTGCTGATTCTTGGCTCAGTAGAATAATTTCCTGTGTCTGAGGGTACTCCTCTGTTAGTAAAAGTGCTAGGAATCTTTGAGTTTCCTGTTGTATAGGATATATCTCTTTGCAGCACCCCCCCCCAAATGTGCTCACACATTTCCCTTTGATTCTCCCTACAACTCCAACAATCCCTCAGCATGTGCAGGTACATCTTTAGCCACCTGCTTGGTACACAAAAATACAAGTGAAAGCACTGCCATGCAAAAATGCAAAATATCCTTCATTTCACTGCATATCTAGGAGGAAACATTACTCCAGCTTTCAGTAGGGTATCTCGCTTCTTTTTGCCTTAGTTTATCTTCCTGCTCCTCATACCCTGTTATTAGGGCCTTATAGGCCTTTGTTATTTCCTTATGATAACTATTCTGCCTTTTAACATTTTCCAGTGTCTTTCCTTTAGTTTCCTTTCACGTCTCCCTCACTGCTGACTCTGGTTCATTAGCCAGACCCCTACGTATTTCATTTTAACATGGCCCAATAAAAAGAGATATTTCAACATTATTGCTTTTGTTTTTGATCATTTATTTTATACCAAATGGTAGAATTATAGATATACTATTATCGTCGTCTGTGACGAATGCTTCTTTCCCTCTCCGTCATACAATCTGTAAACCTGAATTGCAGACTTCCTTTTTTTATGTAATGGCTCTATGGAGAGCAAACAGTAATGGTTAGAAAGGGCACCCTTGTCTACTTCCTCTTTTTATTAACTTCTTTGATAGTTGTCCCCTCCCCACGAACTCTTTCATATATTTTTATTCTTAGGTTGACTCATTGGTTAGGGAATCCATATCTTAACAATAAAATTTCCAAGTATTTCTACCTGACTCTCTTAAATGATTTCTCTGCATCTCACACTACAATTATTAAAGTATCCTTTTGTTATGCTTCCTTTTGTATCAAGATTGTTTCATTAGTATTCTCATGTGCTTACCTACTCTGCACAAATCCACATTGGTCTACGTGGACTAATTTATTCATGTAATCGGAGTGTCTCCTACCATTCTTGTCATGAAAATTTTATAATCATGGTATAACACTGACATGAACCTATTAGATCCAGGGTTGATATGATTCCTTCCTTTAATATTACCATTATGACAGCTTTATCCAAAGTGCTGGTAAATCTCCTCCATTTAGTACAGAATTAAATAGTTTCTGACAGGTTTCCATAATTAGCTCTTTAATCCTCTCTAGCAGTATTACATCTGTACCTGTTGTTATTTTCCTTAGCCGGTATTTTCATTCTGACAGGTTTCCATAATTAGCTCTTTAATCCTCTCTAGCAGTATTACATCTGTACCTGTTGTTATTTTCCTTAGCGGTATTTTCATTCTGACAGGTTTCCATAATTAGCTCTTTAATCCTCTCTAGCAGTATTACATCTGTACCTGTTGTTATTTTCCTTAGCCGGTATTTTCATTCTGACAGGTTTCCATAATTAGCTCTTTAATCCTCTCTAGCAGTATTACATCTGTACCTGTTGTTATTTTCCTTAGCCGGTATTTTCATTCTGACAGGTTTCCATAATTAGCTCTTTAATCCTCTCTAGCAGTATTACATCTGTACCTGTTGTTATTTCCCTTAGCCGGTATTTTCATTCTGACAGGTTTCCATAATTAGCTCTTTAATCCTCTCTAGCAGTATTACATCTGTACCTGTTGTTATTTTCCTTAGCCGGTATTTTCATTCTGACAGGTTTCCATAATTAGCTCTTTAATCCTCTCTAGCAGTATTACATCTGTACCTGTTGTTATTTTCCTTAGCCGGTATTTTCATTCTGACAGGTTTCCATAATTAGCTCTTTAATCCTCTCTAGCAGTATTACATCTGTACCTGTTGTTATTTTCCTTAGCCGGTATTTTCATTCTGACAGGTTTCCATACTTAGCTCTTTAATCCTCTCTAGCAGTATTACATCTGTACCTGTTGTTATTTCCCTTAGCCGGTATTTTCATTCTGACAGGTTTCCATAATTAGCTCTTTAATCCTCTCTAGCAGTATTACATCTGTACCTGTTGTTATTTTCCTTAGCCGGTATTTTCATTCTGACAGGTTTCCATAATTAGCTCTTTAATCCTCTCTAGCAGTATTACATCTGTACCTGTTGTTATTTTCCTTAGCGGTATTTTCATTCTGACAGGTTTCCATAATTAGCTCTTTAATCCTCTCTAGCAGTATTACATCTGTACCTGTTGTTATTTCCCTTAGCCGGTATTTTCATTCTGACAGGTTTCCATAATTAGCTCTTTAATCCTCTCTAGCAGTATTACATCTGTACCTGTTGTTATTTTCCTTAGCCGGTATTTTCATTCTGACAGGTTTCCATAATTAGCTCTTTTAATCCTCTCTAGCAGTATTACATCTGTACCTGTTGTTATTTTCCTTAGCCGGTATTTTCATTCTGACAGGTTTCCATAATTAGCTCTTTAATCCTCTCTAGCAGTATTACATCTGTACCTGTTGTTATTTCCCTTAGCCGGTATTTTCATTGCTTGCTTAATTTCCTCCACTGTGATCTCCCTTATTAGGGTTTCTCCCTTTGCTTCTTCTAACCTAGCCAGCCCTACTTCAGGTAGGAAGCCCTCTACACATCTCCCATCTGCTTGTTCTTTCTCTCATCCACTATATAACAGCCCATAACACCTTCTAAACATTGCTAATATTTTTCTGTGTTCTTTTATCACTCCTGACTCTAATGGGTCCTTCAGTTTTATTACTTTTCTTTGAACTTTCTCCACCCCAAACACCTGTTCTAACAGTTTTGTATTTTTCAGGGTTATGTAAAAAAAACAAATCTCTGTTTCAAAGCTTCCTTGTTATACTCACTTAGCCTCTCTAAATTATTTTGTACCTTCACTTACCCTTGTCTCAGTCTTTCCTTTTCTCGTCTATTAACATTGCCATACGCGGACGTGTCTCCATGTCTTTAACCAAGAATAAATACTCATTAGGGAGACAAGAATCTACCTAGCCTTGCACAATTATTACACCGATAATCATAATGTGCAAACTGCCTTTGTGCATTAGTCTCTCTTATGCCATCCATCATCCTGTATAGCTTGAAATATTTCTCTAGGTATCTAGCTTCTGTTGTCATCCAAAATACATATTTAATTCAACCCCCACTCCCGTTATAATTATTCTTTGTTGGGCACTTATAACTTCTACTAGTATTACTTTAATCCTTTAGTTTAGTTCAAGGTGGGATACAGACATGGGAGAGAATTATTCTTTTACCTCCCCCCAATAACCTCAATCGACCACATAGCTACCTTCATTATCATGTTTTGTCCCCCCAAGTTGTACTCCATGCCTATTGGGCACAAGGTTAACTACCCTGTGAGCTAAATCCCATCCTCCCTCTTCTTCTGATTAAAGTCTTACGTTCCTGGTTACAGAACTGAGTTTCTAGTAGCATTATAATTTGGGCTCTGTTTCTTTTTGCATATTCTAATATTTTTTTCTGTATTTCCCTACACCTACTAGCCCATGTACATTACAAAATGTTATGTCAACACTTTTCATTTTACCTTATTTTTACCTCCCTTCCTCCTTTCCACGACATTGCTGACCCTCTGTTTTTCGTCTCTAGCCTTCTTCTTTCCCTTTGATTACATCTTCTACTCTTCTCAATTTCACCTGCATCTACCTGGCCTCTTTTCTTTGTGTTCCCTCCATTCTTTTCTTAGTAATTGCAATCGCAACCAAAAAACTAAAACTAACCATATTAATTATGTACATCTCTTTTCAATCCCTCCTCCCTTCCATTTTTGGAGCATCTAGTTAAAAAAAATCCGGAACAAGGATAAATGTCTCCTGATCACAGCAACAAATCCAAGATAAAAAAAAATTAGACAGCACAACCATGGCTAAAAGCAATAATTTATTTAACAAGGATAAGCGCTTTCACAACTAAAGATAAGCACTTCCTCGGATCCACATAAAATGAAGAACAAATCCACAGCATAAACAATAACTCATAGCCAGTCACTGCAACAATATAAATCATGTGGTACCTCAACACTAACACTGAATAACATTGCATCGCTTAACTAAACCACATCGCTTTAAATGAGGTCTTAAAGAAATAGCCTTATTTAACCCTGGCTCTTTGTCAGCTTAGGTTCTTGTAATCCATCGCTGTTCTAAGTCCTCAGTTTTATTACTTATATCACCCATTCTAAGGTCTTCCTTCAATAACTGTAGAACCATAAACATAAAAGAATGTGTTTCCCACGTCTTTCTTTACCTTTCTTTTGCTACATCGTTAAACTTCCAGAATTACGATCACAGGCTGCTGATTTTTTATTTATTGTTTTTTTAGTAGCATAAACCTTCCTTACAGCTATTCCTGCCTTTGAACTTTATCAATCTGGCTGTTTTATCATTTTATTCCTGCTTCAGTGGTCAGAGCACCAGACAAACCATCTTATGAGATTGCCGCCATGCCAGAAGTAGAAGCCATAGTGCATTTTGATGGTTGTCTAGTATTGCCTTTTTTTCTTTTCTTTTTTTTTTTTTTTTTATTAAGCTGCATTTGGTTACGTTGATTATAATCAGGTAATAAATATAGCTTTACCTTTCTGGTCTAACTTTTGTAGAATAGCCTTTATTATTACTTAATGGATTAATTAATTTTTGATTACCAGACTCTGTCTCTGATCACAATGGACAATTTTCAGTCTTATCTACCAAGGAGAAAGGAATAAAATAAATGAATGGGAAGAAAACATATAACATTACAACAGATTTTTGGGAGTTCCAAGATGGCTGCACACTAAGGAACAGCTTATCTTTAGCCCTCCCAGTCTGAAAACAGAAACTCAGCAGAGAAGGCCAGTAGACTTGTGTTTATGGGTGAATTTCAGTAACTGGCCAGTAAGTACACTGCCTGGATGCCAGGAATAAGAAATACAGAAGACCTGGAAAAAAATCAGCTACAAAAAGTGAGGAAGAAACACTGACTAGGAAGATTTCTGCAGCTGTTCAGCAAAAAGTAATGCAACCTTCAGACATGACTTCCAATAACCTGCAGGATGATATAAGACAACCGCATACCGACCTGGTTAAAATAAACAAAAAATACTGATAGAGTATATTAACATAAACAACAACAAAAGGCTGGAACAAATGGAAGAAGCTTTAAACAGCTATTCAAATGAGTTGATGAACCTGCAAAAATCAGAGGTTGAAATGAAGAAAAGGCTGGCTGCTCAGGAAGAGAAGTTTCAGAAAATAATAGAATTACAGGACAGAGCACGTAGGGAAAACTTGAGATTTTCAGCTATACCAGAAAAGCTGGAAGGAACAGACTGCATTAAATTTATGAAAGCACAAATAAGCAACTGGACTGGTATCCCACAGCAGGACTTATTAGTTGAATGGGTACATTTTGTGTATACTCCAAATCTACCTATACAAAAGCAACCTAGACCTTTAATAGTACGGATGCAATCCTACCAGCAGAAAAAAATTGATTTTGTCAAAACTGTGGTAGGAGGACAAAATAGTAAAAGTGGGAGATAGCAGAATGTTTGTGGAGAATGATTACTCATTATACACCAGGCAAAAGAGAAGTAAATTCATCCCTCTATTCAGAGGATGCCGTGACACAGGTGAGAGATTCAAATTGCTGTATCCAGCTGTCTTCAAGGTATTCTTCCCTGGAAGGACAAAATCGTTTTTTTGATGAAGTGCATGCTAAGGAGGAAATACAAAAGTTTGTCCAACAAAATCTGAGCTGTGAAACAGAAGCAAACTCGGCTTCTCACTCCTCTGGTAATAATGACGAGAGAGAGATCGCAGCTGAGAAACCTCTTCCAGTATTTCAACGGAAAATGTTGGAGAAAAGGAAGGGGGCACAAGAGTTGACCAGAAGAATCGAGAGTATGTTGGAAATGAAGCACAGACAGGATCTGGGTGATGGAGAAGAACAGTAATATAATTAGTAACTTAATGTGGGATTACAAAGCATTAATTATATTTGTGAAATATGACAGCACAAGCAAATCTGGAAGCATTGGACTTCTTCAAAATTTGTTTGCTGAGTGGGGAACTCAAGTATATGCCCTACTTCATGCAATTAATGTTCAGAAAAATGCTTTGGGGAGGTGAAAATGGGAGAATGCAAACTGTAAGTAAACAAAACACTTTCTTTTCTTAATAGTATTGTATCTGTGTTGCATAGTTTTCTTTGCATGCTATTTTGGGTGTAATGGGAGATTAACAGGTGGTGGTTTTATTTTTCTCCCCTCTTCTCTTTTTCTTCTTGTGCAGTTTTGGCAAAGATAGGCAATGTAATGATTAACAAAAAAGGAAAAAGGGAGCCTGGTTAAGGGGGCATGACAGAGTTTAAATTAATGTGCTTTTTTCATTCTTGCATGTGGAAATGACTGGTTAAGGACCTTTGTTTTAAAACAGAGAGCAAGTAAATGAAAAAAAAAAGAATATTAAATATTATAAGTTTTTTCTAGCACTTGCAAATATGTATACTAAGTAGCATTTCTTCAGCTGCTCTTCATGCATCTATGGAGACAATCTGATAAAGAGAAAGTGGAGGCAGTCTGGCGGAATGGGATTGGCTGAGGAAAAGGAGAAAAAAGAACAGAGAAACTGACTAGGACATAATGTTCCATGAAAACAATCAGGGGTTTTCCCATGTGTGACAGCTTTGAAGATAATACAAAACCAGTTAGACTTGAAGTAAATGTATTTCAGTTGTTTTAAATGCAACGGGGATACTAATATAAACATGTGCTTTTGTTTTTTCTTGTTCAGCCTTCTTCTCTCTTGTTCTTTGTCCAGTTTTGAGAAATGTAGACACTGCAATGAAAACAGAATGAGGAGGGGAGGAGATGGGGAAGAGGGGAAGGGTCTGATTAAGAGACTATGACAAAAGAAAAAAACAGTGTGCTTTTTCCCATGCTTGCATAGGAAAATGAGTGGGTAAAAACCCTAGGCATTATCTAGTAAGAAGTTAATTACAAAGCATGTAAATGAAAAAGAATACCGAATATTGTAAAGCTTTTTTCTGATAAGGTACCCTTAGTAGTTTTGTGTCTGGTTTGCATGTCACTAGAAGACAATTTGATAAAGAAAAATGGCTTGGAGAAAGTGTTTACTGAAAGCATGCAAGTGTTTTCTCAACTGGGAGAGGTTTATATAGATATAAAAAATCAAATAGCATTTACTAATAGTACAGGCTGTACCATGACTCTTTAACATTTCTTTTTGGTTAACTTTAGCTTGTCTGTGTAGCTATCAACTTAGAACTTAAGTTCTTATTAGGAAGCAAAAACTTCAATATTTTGAAGATGTACATAGTTTTTTGTGTTATTGTAAAGTTCATAGGTTTTAGGAGGGTTTTATTGGGGGGATGTTTGTTCTGTTTGAGGGCTTTCAAAAGAAAAAAAAAACAAAAAGTTATGTAAGAAGTGACATATGCGCAAATGGATATGACATGAAACAACTGTATAAAAGACCAATTTGCCAAACAGTATACATAAGTAACATAAAAGTTGGAACTAGACATTTAGCAAAAGAGCAGTTATATATAAAAGGTGGTAATAATAACTATATAAGAAAATTATGCTTTCTGTAATGTCCTTCAGTCTAAATGGTCTTACAGATAAATATAAAAAGAAAGAGTAGTAAACTATATAAAAAATGTAGAGTGTAAATAGCTATGCTACACGAGACACACCTGGAAAGAAGTGAACATGTGAATTTGATAAACATTTTCAGGATGGTTATTCAGCAGAATATTTGAGGCAAAGGAAAAGAAGAGTACTTCTATTAACTGCAAGAGGAGCACCAACAGTGATAGAAGAGGAAAAAAGATAACTGTGGAAGATGCATAATACTAAGTGGCTACTGGCATACATTGACATTCCCCCTACACTACTATAATGGAGCTTAATAAAATTCTGGGAGAAATAATCAGCTTTCAGCAAGGAATATTACTTATAGGTGGAGCCTAGAATTTGGTTTGCAACAGTGAAGATGTGTCGGGGGGCCTAGAAGGGAAAAAATAACAAAGGAGGGTAGATTTTTGAAGAAATGTATGAAAATGTTTGGCATGGAAGATGTGAATTCAGTACTAGGAGTTTGGAGTGAATTTACATGTTATGACCCAAGATACAAAAACTGGGCTAGGCTAGGCTAGACAGAATTTACATTTCACAGGAACACGTACATTTAACTGAAGGTCTTAATACATACCCAATAACTATTTCAGATCATGCGCCAATAATAACTAAAATAAAAACACATGGTAATGAAATAAAAAATGAGACACTGGCGCTTTTCCACCTACCGGTTGAAAAGAGAGGAATTTAAAGAATAGGTTGTGGAATTAATTCAGGAGCTCCTAGAGAAGATAGATTTATCTTCTAAAAACATAGCTAAGGAGTGGGATAAAATTAAAGTGAAGTTTAAAACTAGACTGGAAATAAAAGAAAGGCAGATATGGCTAAACAGTAACAAGAATTATTCAGAGGGATTGGCAAATGTTAAAGAATTGCAAAATAGGGGGAATCTCTCAGAACAAGAAAAGGAGCACCTGCAGAATGCTAAACAGAAAATAAGGGATTACCTCGATAATCATGAATTTAGAAAGACTGGTGTTAAGCAACTTTTTTTTTATGATAATTATAGAGCACAAAAACTTCTAGCGCAACTAGGCAACAAAAACTGGAAAGGGCAGTTACCAAGCTTAGGGAGCCTATAACAAGAAAGATAACAAGAGACCCTGTAGAAGTATTAGAAATATTTTGGAAATTTTATGAAAATTTGTATAAAGAAGAGAAATATGGAAATCAAGAAAAGGTACAAATGGAAATGTTTATGGAAGAATTAAATATGCTAGAGTTAGAGGTAGACGAAGCTCAATTACTAACAGTTAGGATAGAAAGGGATGAGATAAAAATGGCTACGTATAACCAATCTACAGGAAAGTCCCCAGGAAAAGATGGCATTCCTGTGGAAGTTAGGAAGTTAGGAGGGAAAAAAACTGATAAAGATCTGGAAGGCTTTAACAGTATTTTAAGAGAAGTACGAGCATCCTGGAAGAAGCTGGTGGTAATGGTAATACCTAAAGAGGGTAACGATCCATCGGATCCAGCTTCATACAGGACCATTTCAATACTAAATCATGATTATAAAGTGTTTGTCTATAATGGCTAAAAGAATGTCAAAAGTGATACCAAAATTGATAGATATGGATCAGTGTGGTTTTGTGGAGGGGAGGCAAACATTTCATAATATTAGCAGAACATTGATGATCCAGAGGGAAGCAGAATGTACGACAGTACCACATTTATTGGTGGGTCTTGACACAGGGAAAGCATTTGACAGAGGAGACTGGGACTTAATGAGCAGGGTAATGGAAGCATTTGCTTTCCCCTGATACAATTATAAGGCTGATTAGAAGAATATATGAGGGATCGGAGGAGCGAGTTAAAGTGGGGGTCCTCTCTGATAATTTCTACCTGAATAGAGGAACCAGGCAGGGTTGTCCCCCTTCCCCTTTGTTGTCTGGATTATATTTAGAACCATTGGCAAAGAAAATAAGGGACTCAGAAATTCAAGGCTATAATTGGTATGGTAGTCAGGAAAAGCTGGCTCTGTTTGCAGATACTATTTTAT
This sequence comes from Protopterus annectens, assembly GCF_019279795.1. Classification (NCBI taxonomy): domain Eukaryota; kingdom Metazoa; phylum Chordata; order Ceratodontiformes; family Protopteridae; genus Protopterus; species Protopterus annectens. The sequence goes on along the minus strand of NC_056743.1, from coordinate 405,070,633 downwards.
ACATGACAAAACCAGAAAGGGACAATACAGTGTTATGGAATATTTTAAGACAGTTTCAAATCTTCTCAGGATACAAAAATTAATGAAGCTAAAACAAAGGCAATAACGGTAAATTATGTACCCACACACGAATTGGTCCAACAATATCCATATTTATGGGGACATGATAAAATTAAATATTTAGGAGTATGGATTAGAAATGACCCTGTGGTGGCAGCTAAGGATATGCGGGAAGAGACCAAACCAAGATAACACAAACATTGAGAAACTGGAAGTTTTGTTATATGGATACTAAAATACAAGCCATTAAAATGTTTTTAGTCCCTTTAGTCTTATACACAGGTCAAGCATACTTTTATCAACCGGAGAGGTTTTGGATAGCAATTAAGAGTTAAAGGATTTTATCTGGGAAGGGAAGACAGCAAGGGTCAAGTGGGATAAACTGATTCTACCCGTAGCACAAGGTGGACTAGGATTACCTAATCTGAGGGTGTATTTTAGAGCAACACAGTTAAGGCTCTTATTCATAGTACAAGCAGAAAATTATAATTCAAATTGGAAAGGAATGATGCTGACACAGGGAGGAAGCTCAAAACAGACTGGGATTTTGGATGCAGACTCTTAAGGAGAACAACCAAAATCATACAGAGTATTATATTCATAAAATAGCAGATTGTGTTCTAAGAACCAAACCAGCACGAGAATGGAGAAAAGAGATTTTGCCGATACGGTTGACTTTGGTCAGGGATTCAGATAATAGGCAAGAGGGGGCTGGAATTTATTGGAGAAAACTGGCAAAGGAACCAAGTTATTGGGAGCAAATAACTAGAAAGGGATAGATAATACAATGGGAAGAGGCCAAGAATTTATTTGGACTGCAGGTTAGAGATAGGCTTCCCTAGCAAGGATTGATATCAGACTATAGGCAAAGAGAAAGAAATAGGGGGCTCCTAAATGAAAGACCAGAACTCGTAGAGTTTTTAACAGAATCTAGAACAGAAGTTGCTGTTACAAAAAAGGAATAATTAGTAAAGCATATAAAATATTGCATGATAATTATAAGAATCAATCAGAAGAGCCTAGGAAAAGGATTAGGAAGAGAGATTGGATAAGCAATTCACAGAGACACTGGGGTGATAAATGTATAACTCCCAAATATGCAACAAAGTGTAGAAGATTTAGGAGCTTTGCCTGGAATTGTTTATATAGGTATTTTTATACCCCAAGTAGACTCCAAAGAATTTTTCATCATGTGGATATCAAATGTTGGAAGTGTGATGGGCAGAAAAGAAGTCGCTGGGAACATGTTTTTTGGAAGTGCGATGAGCTGGCAGACTTTTGAGATTCCCTGCAGGCCGCTCTGTCGAAGATGCTGAATGAGCAGATTGGACTTACTGGGGAGAAGATTTTTTGAGTTATGCTATTGAATCGGAATTGCCTAGACATAGTAAAGCCTTGCTGAGTCTAATTATGGTGGCTGCCAAAAAAACAATTACTAGAAATCAAAGTCTAGACCAACTTTATTAGAAGTAGTAATAAAACAACTGGAACTGGGATATTTAGAAAAGGGAAGGAGCAAACTACATAGGAAAAAAATGGGAATTATGGGAACAATATATGCAGAGCAGGACTGAGGTTTAAGAGGCAGGATTTAAATTATATAATGCTTAACTGACAATGATTGGATAGTTTATAAGTGATGTATAATGTTTACAACTACAGTTGTTTTAATGGTGTCTGTGATGTAAACTGTAACTAAAGTGATGAATTTATATAAATGAAAAACATACAAAATGATAATCCCTTTTTCATATGTGTAAATTTAATAAAGATGTTTGGGAAAAAAACATTACAACACATTTTTCATATTTTTGATATGTCAAAGCAAAGTCTAACAAAGAATGCATACAAAGAATTTGTGAAAAAAACAAACTTAAGAGCATAACAACTGAGTTAAGGCAACATATAGGTAATATTCATTATTTACTGTACAAGTATTCATTGTTTATTTTCTGTTATGCAAAGTGTTCTCATGTGCTTTTATGGATCTTAATTGATCAATCTTTTTAGAGGGGGCTTTTTTCTATCCATGTTATAAGAGGGCTTAGTTACCCCATTAAAAAATAGTGCCATCCAGGGTCTTAAATTTGTTTTATAGATAAGGTTTCCAAAAATGTGATTTATGCACATATATATTCCTGTTTAACACCGGATGGCCTCTTCGCTCCATATCATTCTAGTTTTGTCTCAAAGCATCACACTGATACAGCCCCACGCCGTTTTATATTGACTTGGTTATGGCCAGAAATCAGACTACAATTGGTAGTGGTCCATCATGACCTGCTGGAGAGTTTTGGCAATGATGATTGACATCTTGATTGAGTTCTGTAGAGAGATGTGTGGTTTTCCTGATGTAGTGCTTGATTAGCTCAGCTGTAAAACTCCAAGCGTCCCATAGAAGGCAGTTTCTGGGCATAATGCCGCTAGCAGCCCTTCATAGAGTTGGGTGTTGCAGGGCTCAGTGCTAGCACTGCTATTTGTGGTTTACATGCTGCTGCACAGAGACATTGTACAAGGCAGAGGCTTATCTTATCAGTCTTGTGCTGACCTGTACTTCATTCAGGAGTCTGCACCACACTTTACCACTTTTAAAGAATTATTGGGGACTATTCTCCAGTGTATGATGGAGAGTCAATTTAAACTGATGTCAGCAAAGACACCACTTCCTTTTTCCTCTTATGATATACAGCATGAATAGACTAGAATCTGAATCTAGAATCACTGAGGACTGAAATCACTAAATAATGATATACATTTGTGTTTCAGACTTCATATCCTTCAAAAAATACATGCTAACAAACAAGCTGTCATATTAGCAATTTTCTAAGTTGATTAGAGCAGTTTTTAATATATGTCCCTATTTTTGGGTCGTTGTACCCCCATTATTTTAGGATTTACCCAGATTTCTTGCTCTAAGATGTTGAGAGACATGCACGTAGTCAGGTGCATTAGAATGTGGCTGAATGACAGACTTTCGGAAGATTAGTGAGAAGGACTGGAACATAAATTGGAAACATCTTAACCTTAGTATAGCTTCTGGTGTAATTTCGGGGGGATCAGCCTGGGAGGAGAAAGTAGACTGTTGTAACTGCTTTACCAAGGGTGGCCTGGCCCCTATCTACCCAAGGCTTTTGTATATTGTCTAAAACGTTGTCTACCCCACAGTTAATTTTTTTAGGCAATGTCAGTTTTCAAAAGCTTCCAACTTAACCAAACAGAATCCGGATAGCATAAAGGTATTGCTGCCCAACACTTGAGCCTCAACAAAAAAATAACTCACTTCCTCCAGGTACTGGTTACCCTGGAGTGCATCAATATAAGCACTGTCATGAAGATGTACATTAAGGCCATTGAAAGGACTCTACCAGTGAAGGGTTTCAACACCTACCATGCATTCAGGCTCCCCTAACTAGACGAAGACACTAAAGGTAGCCGTGTCTCTAGATTTGTATAACAAAATTTCACCCGCAGGCTTGTTCGACAGGATAATTGATAATAATCTAGAACTCCTCTTATCCCATTACATTTAGCTATAGGACTCCCTCTATTTTACACCCCCCCCAGCTCATACCCCCTACCTGACTATTATGGAGTCCCTGTGCATTAAGGCAAATACCATTCTGTTACAGGAATTCAACTACCCCTCCATCTACTGGAAAACTTATACACCCCCCAACATGTTTAGCTAGAGATTTATCAGCTTCATCAGTACAAATTCTCTGCAACAGTTAGTTTGCTCTCCAACTAGAGTAGACAAAATCATGGACTTAGACCTCAGCAATATGGGACAGCTCTGTTCCCCACCAGTTGTAACTTCCTCCCTAGTCAAGTTGAACCATAAGTCATTCACATTCATCATAAGACTGAAGCCAGAAGCATTTTCAAATACCTGAGTATTCATAGATTATGTGAAGGCTAATGTACTGAGTGATTATATGACTAAATCCAACATCCCCCTCCAATATGATGACCCCACTGCATATGCAGAATCGCTTAATGAATTCTATGCACATCTGACTAGCTGCATCGATGCAACTGTCTCACTCTAAAACAAACACAATGCCAAATTAAACCCATATTGTGGAAATCAAATATTAACAAGGTCTACAATGAAAAAAAAATCATTGCACATGATAATGCATAATAGCTCTCAAAATGTCAAAAACGTTCTTGCTAAACTTGACAAGAAACTCCTGTATATAACCCAAGCAACCAAACCTAAATACGAGATAAAAATATATAGGCTTTATAGACAACCATAAAGCCTTTTTTGATTATGTTAGAAACCTCAGAAACAATGCCCAGCACTGCCCAAAGATAATAGTAAACTACATCACATACTCAGACCATGAGGACATAGCCAATCTATTAGAAGGTAAATTTATTTCTAACTTCAATCCCCCACACTACCTTCCCAGATCACAAACCCATATCTACACCATTCCCATCTCCCAAGAAAGCACTTTCCAAGGCCAACAGCGATTCTACTCTGGGGCCAGATAATATACCAGATTGCCTAATGGCTGGCCTGAAACAGGAGCTGTCAAACCCCTTACTAAGGCTATTCAATATCAGCCTGCAAACAATTTTTTTCTTGAATGAATGGAGGACAGCAACAGTCATCCTCCTGCACAAAGGGGAGGTGTTAATAGTATAACCAGCCTAAGTCTATGTAAAGGATCATTATGGAATTAATGAATAAGGTCACTGGTAATCTACTGACTCTAGACTCAAGCCAATGCAGTTTTGTCAAGGGCAGATCCTATCGCCTTAACTTGGTTGACTTCTTTAAAAAGGTTAATGAAGTAATGGAGAAGGGAAAATTAATACATACCATGTATCTAGATCATGCAAAGACATTTGACAATCTCATACTCCAGTATTGTTGATAAACTTATCAAGCTGAATGTTAATCCTTAAGTAACTCACTGTATAACAAACTGGCTCACAAATACAACCCAGGAGATTAGGGTAGGTAGCTCTACCTCCACCAAAAGACCTGTCACATAGAGGTGCACCTCAAGGGACAGACATTGAGCCATTTTTCTTTGGCATTTACATTTTGGAAGTCAAATATATTAAGGGTATATGGATGGCAACTGTAAACTTGTTGCCATCATAAACTCTGTGGAGGACACCAAAATCCACAAATATGGCATTTCCCAAACAAATGGCAGGTGTTATAAGCAAGGAATAAAACTAAATTCCCCCCACAATTGTAGGATACTCTCCTTTGGCAAGCCTGATGTATACTATAACTATTACATTGAAAGCACACACCTGAAAATCGATTGGGTAGTTAGGGACCTAGGAACCTATGTGGAATACAAATTTCTCCTTCAATCATCATTTATCTAGTATTGTAAGAAAGTCCTTTTCATTGCACAGCTTATTAGTAAAGGTATGGCATCTAGGTTCAGGTATGTGTTCATTCCCTTGTATACAGCACTTACTTGACCTCTTTGGTATGCACCTATCAAAACACTTAATTCATCTTGAGTACCTACAATGCATTCTCACCAAGAAAATAAAGGGCTTAAGTCATAAAAGCTGCAATGACCATCTCAAAGCCTTGTCCTTCTGCTTATTATAATAAAAGCTACTGGAGGTGATCTCGGCCTTGCATACAGAGCCTCAGCTGATCTTATCCTCTCAAATCTATCACACTTCAGCAAGTCCAATAGTGTCATACACACCTGCTCAATAGATCTTAATCTCTTCTTCAGCATAAATAGAATACATTTCCTCACCAATGCAGCTAGAATTTCAGTGGCAAACTCACACCTTATTTCAGCCTTACTGTACGGCTCTCCTATACTTACCAGTCTTAGACAAACTGAATTAAACAAGCTAGAGACCTGCTACAACAAAATAGTCAAATCTGCCACAGAGTCATCCTACCGCAGCCATCATTGTAACTCTCTTAGAGAACTCGACTGGCTCAAACTCCCACAACTTCTTCGACTCAAAACTCTCCCTCGCCCACAAATTTGTAAACCATCCTCAAAATGTCCCCTCCCTTCATAACCTTCTCCAGCCCTACTACACCACTACACTCCAGCAACAAAATCCTACTCCAAGTTACCAAAGCCAAGAACTCAGCTGGAGAAGCTCTATTCTCCCGCATAATATCCAAATTATGGAATGCTCCCTCCCCCCATTACCACCCTACCCTCTTACCACCATTTCAAAGCCAAACTAAAAGCCCACTTAAAAAGCCACTGGTTATGTCTTTGCTCCAATTATGACTAAGATTCTCTTCTCCTCTCATCACCCACTTTTTTGCCACTCTTCCTGCATAATCAGACCATCACTTGCGCCCCACTTCCTCTATTTCCTCTCCTTTCCCCTCTATGACATTTGTCAGCTATTTATCTGGTATTGTACTCAGCTAGAACTGTCAGATTAAATATTTAGAAGTTGTAATTGTTTATTCCTAACTTTTATCTAAACTGCTGAACTACATATTATAATAAAGAACATTCTATGTCATCTTATTTTTACATAGTCATTTCCAAATGTATTTGTACTCTTCCATGTGTCTTGCTACTTCTTGGTTCCTAACTGGATTCTCATACATTCATGTTGTTCATGTGTGCTACATAATTTACTTGATTATTACTTGTTAATCATTTTTGCTTGTTTGGAGCTTTTTTCACCGGGCCTCTGTTGAAAATGGACCTGTGTCCAGTCGGAAATTCCTGGTAAACAAATTAAATAAATAAATTGCAGGGACATAGAAATATCACACAGAATAAAAATGACACTTCCTGGAGGCATTGCTTGAGTCCGGAGAATTAAAATATACCACAACACAGATTTAGCGCTTTCATTCCATTTTACTTCAGAACTTCATCAGAAAATCAAGCTATTTAATTAATAACCATTTAAATACCCTCTCTCTTAATTGATCAGCCAGTAATATCAAGAATACAATTGACTGCAAATACAAAAGACCATACCATTTCATTTATTTTTCAGAATGCACTTTTAGTTATAGATAACCAAGTTCATAGGTTCATAGGTTCATACTAGGCTATCTGCCCAAGGGCATTTACAAGCCTAGCCCATAGTTTTGTGGCTTACGCCACCCCTTTAGTATGGGGAACTATACCCATTATTTTGCTGTGCCTCTGTCGAGCAGTGACACTGAGGTAATCCCTGGGGTATATCTGCGATCTCCCATCCATTGGTCAAGATTTCTCTTGAACAAGGCCAGCGAGGTGCTCTGCCTCACATATACCGGGATTTTGTTCCACAGCATAGGGAGTCTTTGGGTGATGAATCTATCCCTCCAGCACGTCCTATTAATAGCCGTGTCGAGGTTTAAGTCTCCGCCCTTGTGGCTCTGATGGATCTAGATTTTTGAGGTGAAGCATATTCATCAAATCTGGGTTTGACATGGCCTTGTATGTTAGGCAAAGGTCACCTCTGAGCAGCGGTGGCGACTGAATAGAGCTGGAGTTCTTTCAGTCGGGCAGCATAGGACAGATTTTTGAGACCCTTTATCCTTTTGGTGAGGAACTTTTGTGGCCTCTCCAGCTGCTGCAAGTGTCGGGTCAGATACATTCCGAATGGGGCATTGTACTCAATCATTGGTCTGATGAGTGATGAGTAGAGGGAGGCAATGACCTCCCTTGATCTAGATGAGAATCCCTTCATGATAAGGTGGGCAATGTAGAAGGTCTTCCTAACTACTTTAGCTACATGGGTGTCGAATGACAGACTACTATCAACCTGGGTCCCCAGGTCCCTGATAACTTCTTCTGTGCTCAGTGGATTGCCACCTATTTGGTAGCTAGGGGTAACCTTGTTTTTCCGAAGGGTATGACTATGCATTTTTTGGCATTTAACTTTAGGCCATGGCTCTGGCACCAGTTATCCGTTTCTGTGAGACCCTTCTGAAGGATATCTGTGTCAGATGTGTTTTCTACTATGGCCCAGTTTGCAGTCATCTGCAAACTTTGTCAGCCATAACCCTCCTGTGTTTGCTTGTACTTGAAGTAGATGCCAAACAAGAGTGGGCCTAGGACTGAGCCCTGTGGAACACCACTAGTGACAGGCTTTGAGTCTGACATGGCGCCAGCAACTCTGACCCTGTGGGTTCTGTCACTCAGCCAGTTTGCAACCCATCTTGTGATGTATGGGTTAATATTTAAGCTGATGAGTTTTCAATGATACCCGAGTGGGGTATTGTATCGAAGGCCTTCGCCAGATCGAGGTAGGCTGTATGGACTGCCTTTCCCTCATCAATGGCTTTGGTGACTGTTTCGAAAAAGTCAACCAAGTTTAAAAGGCATGATCTGCCTTTGACAAAGCCAAACTGGGTTGGATCCAAAGTCTGCAAATTCCCTATGTCTTTATTTATGAGGTCCATTATGATCCTCTCCATGGCTTTACAGATAAGGCTTGTCAAGCTAATGGGGCGGTAATTTCCAGGGTCGGTGGAGGCACCGCCTTTGTGAAGTGGGACCACAGTTGCAGTGCGCCACTCACTGGGTATGTATCCAGAGGTAAGGCTCTGATTAAACAGCTGTCCTAGCTGTGGGTTTAATTCCTCATTGAGTTCGTGGAGCACACAGCCGGGGACACCATCAGGTCCCATGGATGCTGTGTTTTTTGCTTTGGAGAGAGCAGTTCTCACTTGGGCGTTGGAGATGTTTGGGGGGCTGCAATCATTTGGTATAGATATCTCTCCTTTTGGGGGGGAGGGGGGGGAGAAGTTTGCACTGAACCTGTCAGCCAGTATGTTGGCAATGTCCGTAGGATCAGTAATCTTCACATCGTTTTGAACTAGTTCTGAGCATATCTGGGAGTTTCCTCCCAGGTTTCTAACATAGCTAAAGAAGGCCTTATGATTGTCTTTTGAGTCTTTAGTTATTTTTCTCTCAAAATTTGCTTTGGATGATTTTATGAAAGCTCTTAGTTTTTTACTTATAGTGATCAAGGGTGTCTTACCTTTTAAGGATTTTGCTCTATCTTGTAGTAGCTTCCTCCTTTTGTTGTAGAGTTTGTTTATGGCTGGGGTCCACCAGACTGGACGCTTGCCTTTGGTACAGAGAGTCTTTGTTTTGCTTGGGATTGCCTTATCCATGCAGTCCTGCAGGTGCTGATAGAAGGCATTTGTAAGTGATTCAGCGGCATGTGTACTGTTTTCCGCCGGCTCGGGGGCCTTAAAGGAGACCACACTAGTCTTTAGAAGTGTGAAGTCGGCTTCGAGACGTTCTTTGCTGTGGTCTTTTTATTTCAGGTGGGGGTGGGATGAGGACCTCCAGCAAGATTAGTTTGTGATCTGATCTCACCAGTGAGGGGTATACTTCCAGTGTTGAACATTGTGCTCCCATGTTCGTGATGATGAGGTCAAGTATGTTATCTCCTCTTGTGGGGATGGTAACTAGTTGTTCCATGGCATTTGAGTTTATGAATTCCAGGAACTTTTGGGCTAGGGTGTTTGGGCTTGAGTAGTGTTCCCAGTCTATATTAGGGTAGTTGAAGTCACCTAGTATGATGGTGTTTGGTGATACATTTATCCGCTCTAGTGTTTTCAGGAAGGCCATGTGAGGTTCCTGAATTTGTGAGGGTGGCCTGTAACATGCTACAATTTGCAGAGCAGTCTTGCCTATGGTTAATTGCACCTGGATGGTCTCCGATGCATCGTGCGTTGCAACCAGTCTTGAGGTGTGGGAGTCCTTGATGAATATGGATACACCCCCTCCTTTCTTGGTATTGTCTGGATTTTGGGGCCGGGCATGATATGAGGTAAAACCTGATAGTGCTGGGGTGCTCTCAGGAGCCTTGAACCAGGTTTCTGTCACAGCACAGACATCGATGTTCTCCATACTGAGAAGGGCCTCGAGTGCGTGCATTTTGAGATTCAGACTTCTGGCATTGAGCAGCATTACCCTTAGTTTTTTTCCTTTTTTGTGTTCTAGGGTGGTAGGTTTAGAATTTGAGCCTTGCCTAAAAAGGCACTATGGGGGTGGCAAGAGCCTTTGCCAATATCCGGAATCCCAGGGGTGACAGGTGCAAGCCGTCTCTTGCGAAGCAGCGTGGCTTGTCCAGCATGTCATCCCAGGCAGACAGACACTGGATCCCCTTTGAATGACACCAGTGTTTAAGCCAATTGTTAAAGCTGATCATCTTATCTCTGTATTGTGGCATCATTCTTGGTGAAGGTAGGATACTGCTCAAGGTCAGGGTCATACCTGCCTGGGCTACATAATCAGAGAGCTCCTCGATAAGTAAATAAATAAATAAAATATGTCATTGTACAAATTCTAATACTTAATGCCATAAAAATTCTTTTATAACATCACAGAATTTTAAACTTTAACATGCTTTTAATATTGATGTGTTCATTTAAACCGGGCTTCTTCTCTGCCCTTAATAAAATCTGCCCTTTTAATTCTCTCATTTCCAGTAATTTATTACATTGATTTGTAAAAGGAAAACCATTAATATGTTCCAACACTGAGAAATGATACTTCCTAAAACCATCACATGTAATACTATGTTTACTTAGACCATTGAGCATATCACAGAGAATAACACTTCTTTAGAGTCATCTTCCTTTTCACGTAAAGCAAAGTACTTCACTTACTGTATTCAAATGTAATCTGAATTAATGGATGGAAGCTACAAATTCATCCCTGGTTTAGCACACTTGTCCTTATGGATAGGGGTAAAGTAAATGGTCGGCTGGATCTGGGTTGTTTGCAGTTAAACTACAAGGGAATGCAATGCTAGGCTTCTAAAGATCCTCACAGATCACTAGACTAGTAAGTACCTATAAACCCATGAACATATAAATCATGGAATCCCTCAAAGAAGTTCTGGTACGGGTACTGTATTTACCTATAAAGGTTTAAATTTCTGATTTGGACATTACAGATGCTGTTTTTCATGTCATTTACACAGAAAAATTCATTCCCCCTGGAGTGATTACTGACCACGAAGGGGGCCATCACAGGAGAGAACCATCAGGGGTGGTTCATGGTGTTTGTTTACTCCCATCCCCACTGGCACACACACCTAGTGAGGCTTGAGGGGGAGGTGTACATTGGTCTGGAGGCAGAAAATATTCCCTCACATCCACAAGGAGCATTATTTCATGCAGCGTTGCTCCGCCCCTCAAGGCATGAGCAATGAGCTCCCCTATCTCAGTGTATCCTGTCTGATCCTGATTGTGCACAATCCCTTCATGCCTTCTTGACGGAGGTGAGTGGCTAGTGTTCCCTCCTCCTTGCTTGGCTTCTCCAGTGTGTGGGCTGCTAATTGAAAACTGACTGCCTAGGTCACAGTCAAGGCACTCTCTCCCAGTGTCATACAGCCAGGCTGAAATAATACTAATATCATACTGTTTTAAAGATTTAGGGATCATGGCACATGATCAGTGAACATACATACATACTGAACCCTTTTAGAGTTTGGCAGTGTGGATCTGGCCTGGCTTGATCTCTAAGTGAGGAAAACCAGATCGTGGACAGACTTTTTTTTAAATTTTATTTAAGGAGTATTTTGACAGATTGTGAACAGACTTTTTTTTTTTTTTTTTTTAGCATCTCTGGTTCTATCGATGACAAAAAGTCAATGTCAGCATTTACAGAGGCTTTATGGAGGCCTTTAATCTCTGCCGTTGACTCAAAATCCATGCCAGTGTTCACTATAACTTCACAGAGGCTTTTAAACTGTGACAGCATGGTGCATTTATGCTCATTATAATTTCAGAGAGGCTTTTACTCTGCAACAGTACGGTGCATTTATGCTCATGTTAACTTCACAGAAGCATTTCAGCTGTGGCATGGATAATGAAGATATGGTAGTAACATTGCAGATGCTCCTGTATTTGCCATGATGTCAGACACAAAGTCAGCCCACTGTACGCTTTAACATCTAGGATATACTTTACTTCAGGCACTGGGCCCACAAACATTACTGCTTTAATACTTTACCACATGCACTGGACCCACTAACACCTCAGCCTCCATAATATAGTACGCAGATGACTCCACACTCATTTGCACATCTGACAATGTGGCACACCTCCAAAAAATTGCTCTGGAAGTTTTAACAGCCACTGAAACATGGTTTTCTAACTCACAATTCATGCACAAACCTACAAACAAAAAACAAACTACGGGCAGGATTCACAAGGCCTCCGTTAAGAGTTACAAGGCTTACACGGAGGCTGCAGCTAAACAATGTGACGTCAGCATGTCATGCATATGCATGAGGGTATGCTGAATCACACCTAAGGCTTACACGGTCTGTGGAAGACAGTAGGGGGCGTGTCCGTAGGCCGAGCCCTGCAAACTGACACGCCCCCAGAAGAGTAAAAGTCCCGAAAGTAAACCCCCACGACAGAGCCCGTGTAAATGTGAATAAACACAACACATGCCCCCACAGACTACGAACATAAAATGTAGAAATGAACATCTTATAATTTTTTTTTTAAATTGTAAAGATGTTTGCCCGTGAGTGCACTCATTTGCGCGGGCGTGCCCGTAGCTTAGCCACAGTTAGCAGTCAGTGGAAAAGCATATAAGAACTAAATATGCAAAGTAAGGCAAGAAGCAATAGCGTAGCGGTAGAGACATCGGCTGAAGAGCAGACAGTCATGGTTCGAGCCCCCACAACATCATTTTTTTTTTTTTTTTAGTGAAATAAGCATGAAACAAGTCCATGACATATATGTACACATATAAAATTAGATTTTATGTAAAATGTAATGAAATGGGCCATATATTTTGAAGAAATGTGAGATAATAAAAAAAAAAATGTCAGATGTGCCTATAGCTGAGCTACAGTCTAACAAGTTGAGTACATCTGCCCGTAGGTGAGCAGAGGTTTAACAGGTGTAAAATGAGTGCCCGGGGTTGAGCAGCGTTTTAACATGCTGAAACTGTGTACCCATAGCTGAGCTGAGCGTAATATGCGTGCTGACAGCCAAATGACGGGTAAACCAGCATAACCCAGCTGCGCGCCACGCCAACAAGCTAACAGACGGGCAACTTTGAGCAAGCTGTAACAAAACTGCCTTTACACAGACACACCTCCTAGCCTGTGTAGATAGTCATAAAATATAAAAAGCAGTGGCCAGGTTCTAACCCAGGATACCATGCACCATAGTCAAGGTACTGAACCACTAAGCCATGACAGTTGCACTTAGAAATGCAGTAATAGCATATATATAGGAATGAATAGAAAGAGGAGCATGACAAAGCAGGCTTTGTGAAGCTGATACAATTCCAAATTGGCCAATCAGAGATAAGTGCAGGAAAAACGGCATATATAAGCCCCATAGGCGGGAATACACAGCATAACCGATTGTAGAACCAACTTGCAGCCAGAATGTCAGGTGTAGGTGAGGGTAGTTGCTTTCGAGCACAGAGGTGGGGCGTTGAGAAGTTCAAATATATGGACTGGCTCCTTGTCCACAATCATGAGGCCCAACTCATGCAGGGCCAGGTCCTGTGGAGAGCATATAGGGCTGAGGCGTGGGACCGGTTGGCTCATGATCTCACCAGTGCCACAGGGATACCAAGGACTGGTGAGCAGGTCCGTCACCAACATGCGGACCTGAAGAGATGGAAGCAGGACCAACTGAACCGTTGGATCCAGGAGGCCCGGCAACTGCCCAACACCCCACTACTGAGTAAGTTACATTAATTATTTATGTAAGAAATTAACCTAGCTGATATTATGGAGATGTGTATTCCAATATTACTTTATTTATATTACAGCTGCAGGTGTCCGTTCTGCGAACCGTAGAGCCTATGGCGATAGGCTGGCACGGTTGCGCCACCAGGCAGGTCAGTAATCCTCTCCCTGTAACTATAAATAAATATATAAGAATGACAGTTAGCAAAAGAGTGCAGTGTAGTCACTAAGTAATACAATGTGCAAGTAACAGTGTAAGAGGGTTTGCAAGTATTGCTTGATTACAAAAGTGTGATGCAGTCTGTAATCCAAACAGAAGAATGAAACAAGTCTGAAATAAAGTCTGAAATAAAGATGTCCCACCTGTAAATAGAAGTTATGTCCTTACCATAACGTTCCATGTGGAGTGTTCATCTCGCCTTTGTTCTTACACCTGGGTTCGGAGCCGATCCTCGGCTCCGTGTCGGCCGCTTGGCAAAGCTCTGCATCGAGAAGAAGCTCGAGACCAACCTAACTCCCACAATCCCCCTCTGCCTTTACCTCAGATCTAGTTTGCAAGCAAACCAGCAGAGAACAGAAGAGAGCATAACACATTCATGCCAAACAAAAATAAACCTATTTACATAGCACAACAACTGCTCAAGGCAGAAGCAGGAGAAACAAACCAGGCACCTAAACTGGACGTTCTTCCTGAGGGTGGGAGGGTGGGAATGTAAGAACAAAGGCGAGATGAACACTCCACATGGAACGTTATGGTAAGGACCTAACTTCTATATGTGAGAGTGTTCAATCTCGCCGTTTGTTCTTACACCTGGGTAGCGTCCCTAGCTCCGTGTTCCTGAGGAACTCAGGGAAGAACATTCCTGAGCACAGTGGAACCAAAGGTTGCCCTGTCCCAAGAAATCCTGTCTACTTTGTAATGAGAAATGAAGGTATGTGGTTTAGACCAAGTAGCAGCCGCACAAATAGTGTCTAACGGCAGGCGAGCTGCATGAGCCAGGGATGTAGATACTGATCTTGTAGAGTGCCCTTTGGGCTTGACAGGTAAAGTTTGTTCAGAGGCAGTATAAACAAAAATAATACAATCAGAAAGCCATTTGGACAGGGTTCGTTTTGTAACTGCCATACCCTTCTTGCTGTCTGAGAAGGCTACAAAGAGCTGGTCTGTTTTTCTGTGATCCTTTGTTCTGCCCAAGTAAAATCTGAGTTGTCTATGAACATCTAACTTGTGTAACATATATTCCAACTTATTGGAGTGGTTTTTGAAAAAGGTGGGTAGTTCAATGGACTGATTAATATTATTAACGGAGCAAACTTTGGGAAGAAAGGATGGATTAGTGCAAAGAGATACTCCGTCAGGGTGAAAAATCAAATAAGGATGTTTAACTGAAAGAGCTTGAAGCTCCGATACCCGCCTGGCCGATGTGATAGCCACTAGAAAAAGGGTCTTCCATGACAAAAACTTCAAAGGACAGGAAGAGGCTGGTTCAAAAGGTGGTAGCATCAGCTGTGACAAAAGAAGGTTCAAGTTCCAAGGTGAAGTAGGACTTCTAACTGGTGGTCTAATATGGAAAG
This sequence comes from Protopterus annectens, assembly GCF_019279795.1. Taxonomy (NCBI): domain Eukaryota; kingdom Metazoa; phylum Chordata; order Ceratodontiformes; family Protopteridae; genus Protopterus; species Protopterus annectens. Next base: position 405,055,339 of record NC_056743.1, on the reverse strand, counting down.
ATCCTTTTAGAAAGGCCTTACAAAGTCTGTGAGCCATAATAGGAGCCCCACTTTCTCCGACATGAAAATTTGATATGGCAGCTAATTGCACTCTCAAAGTGGCAGGAGAAGCCCCTTGGTGGAACAATTCGGTTAAAAACTCCAAGACCTTATTCAGAGGAGCTATTAAGGGATCCAAGTGTTGTGTAGTTGCCCAGTGCACAAAACGCTTCCATTTACTAGTGTAAATCTTTGTAGTGGAAGCTTTATGAGAAGCCACCAGGATATTTTGAACTGCAGGGGATAGAAGATCAGACCTGGCTAAGAAGGGAAGCGGTGCAGCCAAGCTGCTAGTCTGAGGGAGAGAAGCGACGGGTGGAGAGCCCCTGACGAGTGGGTCAGTAGATCCGGCTCTGGGTCCAGGATCCAGGGTTCCCGCATTTGGTGTGCCAGAAGAAAGGGAAACCATATTTGACGAGGCCAGAATGGGGCAATGAGGATAATTGTCCTTTGCAGGTTGCTGGCTTTCCGTAGAAATTTTGAAATCAGGGGAACAGGAGGAAAAGCGTACAGGAGACCCGGGGGCCAATCGTGAACCAGAGCGTCCCTGGGGACTTCCCCTGGAGGGGGTAATAGGGCAAAATAACTTCTGCATTTGGCGTTCATTGGAGACGCAAACAGATCGCAGGAAGGCTGGCCCCACTTGCGAAAAATTTCCTTCGCAACTGACTGTTTGAGGGACCACTCGTGAGGTAACAGGATGGCTCTGCTCAACCTGTCCGCTATGACGTTGGATAACCCCGGGATGTGCGTTGCTATAAGAAAGCGACCCGTGGACTCCGCCCATTGCCAGATTCTCATGGCCTCTCTGCATAGTTGGTAAGACTTGGTTCCCCCTTGCTTGTTTATGTGCCAGACTACAGACATGTTGTCTGTCTGGACTGCGATTGTCCCTAGAGGAAGAAGGGGAGCAAAGTGTTGCAACGCTAGAAACACTGCCCTCAACTCTAGAACATTGATGTGCAGATTGCATTCCAAATTGGTCCATTCGCCTTGGACTGTCTGTCCCTGAAAGATGCCCCCCCACCCTATCAGGGAAGCGTCCGTGGTCACCGTTGCTGTCGGAGTGGGCAGCACAAATGGTCTTCCGCTGGAGAGATTGCAAGTCTGGAGCCACCAAGTCAGGTGTGATTTGCATATGTTTGTGATGTGGATTTCGTGTGTCAGTGGTAACTTTTGGAACGACCATTGTGCAAACAGTAGCCATTGAAGAACTCTCATGTGCAGTCTTCCCAAGGGTATCGCAATGAGAGAAGCTGCCATGAGACCCAAAACCTTCAGAACCAGTTTCGCTGGGGATTTTCTGGATGAAAGAAGAAGAGATATATGGCTTTGTAGGGAGGCCTTTCTGGGGGAAGCCTTAGAATTAAGCAACGCGTATCCAATTCTGCTCCTATGAATGAGATATGCTGTGATGGCTGTAGTAAAGATTTTTCGAAATTTACGGAAATTCCAAAATGAACATAAAGTTGTAGTGTGTAATCCCTGGCTTGAATCAGTCGACGCTCGGTGGTGGCAGAAAGGAGCCAGTCGTCCAGATACGGAAACACCTGGAATCCCAGGCGTCTCAAGTGAGACACTACCACTGCCATACATTTGGTGAAAACCCTGGGGGCTGAGGTCAGACCAAAGGGCAGGGCTCGAAACTGAAAGTGACTGGCTCCCAGCCGGAAGCGCAAGTGATCCCTGGACGCCCTGGCCATTTTGATGTGGAAGTATGCGTCCTTTAGATCTATTGAGCACATCCAGTCGTCCTTCTGTAAGAATGGAAGGATCGATTGAAGCGTGACCATCCGGAACTTTTCTTTCTTGATGAAGGTATTGAGTTTGCTTAGGTCCAGAATTGGCCTCCAGTCCCCCGTCTTTTTTGGAACTAAAAAGAACCTCGAGTAAGTTCCGAATCCTCTTTGGTCCGCTGGGACTGGTTGGATGACTCTTTTTTTCTAGCAGCTTTGAAATTTCTGTAGCTGCCGGGCCTCGCAGATGGGGCGGTACATCTGGAAGTCTTTTCTGTGGAATTGGGGGCAATAGGAAGGGAATTTTGTAGCCTCTGGTAACAACGCTTTTTACCCAATTGTCTGATGTAAGATTTTGCCAGGCCTGAGGGTATAAAGCTAAGCGACCCCCGACTGCCTCCAGAGCAGGACAGTCGGGCCTCCTCTCAGGAGTGCTGGAAAGGTTTCCCGGGGAGTGTATCCCTGTCACCTTGGTTTTGCGGACCCCCTCTGCCGCCAGGGCAACGTCTTCCACCTCTGCCCCCTCCTCTGCCTCTGGAGGGGGTATCACCCTGTGCGCCTGGGAAAGAACCCTGGGGTTTTCGAAACCACATTTTTCCACCACGTTGCCCTTTGGGGTACGGTCTGGATGGGGTGGAAAAACAGACTCCGACAGCAGACAGAGTCTTTCCCTCTTGCTCACACCGGGTTAAGGGTCTCCTTTACTTTGGGGCCAAAGAGAGTGGCACCATCAAATGGGGCGTTAGTAAAGGAAGACTTGAAGGCTTCCGCAAATGAACATAAGCGCATCCAGGATTGTCCAGGATTGTCTACGAAGTGCAATCGCTGAAGCTGCTGCCCTACTCGATCCTTCGGCTGCGTATGAGATCAGCCTCATGGACGAGTTTACAATAGATGTAAGGGTATTGAGATGTGCTGTAACCTTCTCTGAGACAGCAGCATCTGTAGTACCCTGGAGGGTATCTCCCAACTCTTTGATTAGATCCCTCTGTAGCCGTGTGAAATGGGTCAAATAGTTCAGGGATCGCATAGAAAAAGCCGCTGAACTAAAAATGCGCTTCCCATATCTGTCCATAGTCCTAGAATCTCTGTTAGGCGGATGGACAGATGAGGAAGATTCAGACATCTCCTTTTTCGTGGCTGCTGCCACCACCATAGTGTCCACTGGCACTCCCTTTGTTAGATAAGCCTTATCTTGGGGGGCAGTAATATATTTGTTAGGCTTTCTAGGGACTGGCTCCACCGTGTCAGGTGTCTCCCACCCTTGAGCAATCAGTTCCATCAACTCATGAAGCGGAGTGACCCAGGAGGAGGAAGGGCGAGCACCGAATGCCTTCAGCAAGACTGACTCATCCTCAGAAGGGGGGAGGGATTGCCAATCACCTCTCTGCTTTAGGATCTCCAGGATGTCAGAAAAGGAGACATCCTCTGAGGGTGACTTTGGGGACCCTTCTGACTCATCTAAGTCAGTGTCTGATGTCAATGATTCTTGTGGAGAATCTAAGTGTCTCCTCTTTTTCCTCGGAACTTCCTCGGGGGGGGCATCCGAAGAAGCCTCCGAGGAAGAGGGGGCACCCTCTAGGGGTGGCTGAGACACTGGTGCTCGACGCTTAGATGTAGCCGTGGGTGCAGAGGAGGATAACGGCCCTTTATGGGAAGGAGAAGCTGTTTCTGCTGAAGTGGTTGTCTGAACAGACAACACCTTCCTCATGAGTTCGAAGGCCCCCGGGTCCCGAGTCGAGGTATCCCCCAGTTCCGAAGAAGTCGGAGGAATTCCCGAGACAGGCACCGAAGGCATCGGCCCCAAGGACGGAGCCGAGTCGATCCGAGCCGAGGCCCCGAGAGGGAGTGTCGGAACCGAAACATCGGTCCGACTCTCAGTCCCGGACCCAAGGATGGATCTTCGGCTCCGAGACTCCAGTACTGGATCCGACGGAGTCGAGGTGAACGGTACTGACCGAGAAAAAGACGGCTGCGGTACCGAGGGCTCCACAATCACCAGGTCAGCCTCTCCCGGCTCCGAAGACTGGATAGGCCTCGGAGGAGGAACAGGTGGAGATAAGGGAAGGCCTTTGAGTCTCGACACCAACTGAGAGGAGACGGAGATGAGTTTGGACAAGGCTGTATTCTCCATCAATTTCTGCACCACGCGGTCTACATCGGTGTCGGAGAGGGGCCTGGAAGAACATGTCGAAGGAATCGAAGACGGAGCCGACCTCAAAAGTGCAGGAGGAGGAAGCTCCGTCACCGGTTCCAAGACTCGAGGCTCGGTAACTGACAACAGTTCAACACTCGGCCCCGAAGTCTGTGGAACCGGTGATCGAACTTTGAATGAAGAGCTCGGAGCCGATGACTTGGGCTCCGACGTCTTCGATTCCTTCGAGGATTTAGATGCCTGGTCTGATGCATCCAGAGCCTCTTGGAATGCAGGCTTCAAAAGTCCCCTATCCATAAGTTTCCTGCGCCTATCTATCATAACCCTTCCACTGAAAGAATGACAGATGGAGCAGTCTTCTTGCAGATGGAGAGGGCCAAGACAGTAGACGCAGGAACTATGATTGTCTGTGACAGACATCTTCTGTCCACATTGGCACCGTTTGAAGCCTGATTTAGCTTTTTCTGACATGTTTACAAATCCCAATCCAGAAAATAGTGAAAAGCCAGTAGTAAATGTCTAATCCAGTAAAGAAAGTCAAAGCCAGTAATATTTGTCAAATCCTGTTAATAAAGTCACATCCAATAGTCAACTCCAGAAAGTTAAGGGTGGGGTAGGCCCGAGGAATAACTCAAAGAAGTATATAAAAATTATATACGGAACCGAGAAACCCTCGATACACTACTCACACACACACACACACACAGTCAATCCAGAGAAGTTTGTATACAAAAATTAATAAAAGAAATATAAGAAATAATCAATCTTAGCTTTGAGGTGGTCCGAGCTCATCAAAATGATGCGAACGTTGCAGCGGCAAACTAGATCTGGGGTAAAGGCAGAGGGGGATTGTGGGAGTTAGGTTGGTCTCGAGCTTCTTCTCGATGCAGAGCTTTGCCAAGCGGCCGACACGGAGCCGAGGATCGGCTCCGAACCCAGGTGTAAGAACAAACGGCGAGATTGAACACACTCACATTATAGGTTCATAGGTTCATACTAGGCTATCTGCCCTAGGGCATTTATAAGCCTAGCCAGAATGCGTTTGGCTTTCACCATCCATTTTAAATTAATTTTGCTATGCCCTTTTTTGAGGTTAGTATACTGTGCCTCTGTCTAACAGTGACACAGAAGTGATACCCGGGGTAAACCTACGATCTCCCATCCACTCATCAAGATTCCTCTTGAAGAGAGTCAATGAGGGACTCTGCCTAACCTGGACTGGGACTTTATTCCAGAGTGAAGGGAGCCTCTGGGTTATGAATCTGTCCCTCCAGCATGTCCTATTTATTTCGGTGCTGAGGTTCAAGTCTCTCGAGCGTGTAGCTCGATGGGATTTGGATTTTCTGAGGTGCAGCATGTCCATTAATTCCGGGTTGGACATGGCTTTATACATCAGGCACAGATCGCCTCTGAACAGGCGGTATGCCACTGAGTAGAGCTGGAGTTTCTTTAACCGGGCAGCATATGGCATCTGTACTTTTGGGGTCTTTCCAGTTGCTGCAGGTGTCTGGTAAGGTACATCCCAAAAGGGGCATTGTACTCAATTATGAGCCTGATGAGGGATGAGTAAAGAGACACGATGACCTCCCCTGATCTAGATGTGAATCCCTTCATGATTAGGTGGGCTATATAAAATGTTTTTCTAACCACTTTGGCCACGTGGTTGTCAAATGAGAGATTGCTATCAACTTGGGTCCCCAGGTCCCTAATTACTTCTTCTGTACTTAATAGATTACCACCTATGTGGTAATTTGTGGGCACTTTGTTTTTGCCAAAGGGGATGACTATACACTTTTTGGCATTTAGCTTGAGGCCATGGCTCTGGCACCAGTTGTCTGTTTCTATGAGGCCCTTTTGGAGGATGCTTGTGTCGGCTGGAGAGTCGATTATGGCGCCCAGTTTGCAGTCATCTGCGAACTTGGTCAGCCACAGTCCTTCCATGTTGGCCTGTACCTCCGAGAAATATATACCAAACAAGAGAGGTCCCAAGACTAAGCCTTGTGGGACATTACTTGTAACTGGTTTGGAGTCTGACATGGCTCCAGCAATTCTAACCATGTGGGTTCTGTCCTTGAGCCAGTTTGCAACCCATCTAGTGACATAGGGGTTTATATTTAAGCTGGTGAGCTTATCTATAATGCCCGAGTGGGGTATTGTATCGAAGGCTTTTGCGAGGTCCAGGTAGGCTGTGTGGATCACCTTCCCCTCGTCAATGGCCTTGGTGACTGTTTTAAAGAAATCGACCAGGTTTAAGAGGCAGGATCTGCCCTTAACAAAGACAAACTGTTTAGGATCCAGTGTCTGTAGGTCCCCAATATCTTTATTTATGAGGTCCATGATGATCATTTCCATAGCTTTGCAGACCAAGCTAGTCAGGCTTATGGGACGATAGTTTCCAGGATCCGTTGAGGCACCACCTTTGTGGAGAGGGACCACAGTTGCTGTACGCCACTCTTTGGGTACATATCCTGTAGTAAGGTTGAGACTGAACAGTAGCTTTATGTTTGGGTTTAGCTCTTCTTGGAGTTCATGTAGGATGCAGCCTGGGACACCGTCTGGTCCCATTGATGCTGTGTTTTTTGCTTTGGAGAGGGCGGCTCTTACCTGAGCATCTGAGATGTCAGGGGGGCAGCACTCTGCTGGGATATATATTTGCCCTTTTGGTGAGGAGGGGGGGAGAAGTTTGCGCTGAACCTGTCAGCTAGGATGTTGGCAATGTCTGTGGGTTCGGTGTATTTTTTGTCATTTTGGACTAATTCTGAGCATATCTGGGAATTCCCACCCAGGTTCCTAACATAACTAAAGAAAGCCTTGTGATTATCCTTAGTGTCCTGTGCAATTTTTCTCTCGAAGCTGGCCTTAGACGATTTTATGAGTGCCCGTAGTTTTTTGCTAATATTGATCAGAGATGCCTTCCCTTTTTGGGATTTTGCTCTATCATTTAGTAGCTTCCTCCTTCTATTGTATAGTTTGTTTATGGCTGGGGTCCACCAGACAGGACGTCTACCTTTGGAGGACTGGGTCTTGGTTTTATTTGGGATCGCATGATCCATGCATTCCTGAAGGTGTTCATAGAATGCGTTTATAAAGGATTCTGCGGTCTGGGCCATATTTTCCACAGGCCCGGGGGCTTTGAAGGATTCCACCTCGGTTTTGAGGGGTGTGAAATTTGCTTTAGAGAAGTTTTTCACTGTGGTTTTCTGGGCAGGGGGTGGTGTTGGGATGTGAATATCCAGTGAGATTAGTTTATGGTCTGATCTTACCAGTGAGGGATACACTTCTGGTCTGGAGCATAGAGTCCCCATGTTGGTGATGATCAGGTCCAGTATGTTTATCCCTCTTGTGGGAGTGGTAACAAGTTGTTCCATAGCATTTGAGTTTATAAATTCTAGGAACCTTTGGGCTAGGGTGTTGGAGCTAGAGTAATGCTCCCAGTCTATGTTTGGGTAGTTGAAGTCGCCCAATATAATGGTGTTTGGAGAGACCTTCATATTTTCCAGTGTTCTCAGGAAGGCCGAGTGGGGTTCCTGGGTTAGGGAGGGTGGTCTGTAGCAGGCTATAAACTGGAAGGCAGTTTTACCCACTGTTAGATGCACATGGATAGCCTCTGATGCTTCGTGCTGTGCCACCAACCTGGAGGTGTGGGTATCTTTGATGAATATTGATACTCCACCTCCTTTTGTGGGTCGGTCCAAGTTTTGGGGCCGAAAAGCATGGTATGAGGTATAACCTGGTAGTGCTGGGGTGCTCTCGGGAGCCTTGAACCAGATTTCTGTTACTGCACAGATATCGATGTTCTCCATGCTAAGGAGAGTTTCAAATGCGTGCATCTTGAGGTTTAGACTTCTTGCGTTGAGTAACATTACTCTTAGTTTCTTATCCCTTGTGATACCTATGGAGGTGGGTTTGTCTTTTGAGCCTTTCCTAAAAAAGGCACTATGGGGGTAGCAAGAGCCTTTGCCAATATCCGAAAGCCCAGGGGTGACAGGTGCAAGCCGTCCCTAACAAAGCATCGTGGCTTGTCGAGCATGTCATCCCAGGCTGACAGGCATTGGATCCCCTTTGAATGACACCAATACTTAAGCCAATTGTTGAAATTGATCATCTTGTCTTCATATTGTGGCATCATTCTTGGTGAGGGTAAGATGCTACTCAAGGTCAGGGTCATACCGGCCTGGGCCACATGCTCAGAGAGCTCCTCTATGTCTCTTTTCATGTAGTCCAGGGAGGTACGTCTCAGGTCATTCACACCAGCATGGACAATGACCGAGTCATATTTGTACTTGCCTTGGAGTGACCTGAGTGCTAGTGTTATGTGCCGGATCCTAGCACCCGACAGGCAGCTCACCGTGACCTTCTCCTTGTTCAGCCTGGTGAGCGGGACGTCAGTGTGCCTGATGATAGAGCCACCTATTACAAGTGTATCAGGTGTTTTGTTTAGCCTTAAGGGCTGTGACTGTTCGGCACACTGGCTTTGTGAGCTATGTGTTGCATGTGTTTTGTTTTGGGGTAGCGGTTGCTTGGGTGTCTGCTTTGGAGGTCTGTGCTGGTTAGGCAGATTTTTATTTAGAGCCTCCGAGTATGTTTTTGTGTGTTTATGTGTTTGGTTTGCTGTCGTGGTAGGTCTATGTGAGACTGGAATTGTACTGAGTGTGGTTTCCTTCTCCTCCTGACTGGTTACGCCAGTACTGAGTTGAGAGAGCTTAGCCTCCAGTTTGGCTATATGGATGCATCTCTCACATGTGTTGGAATTTGTTGGGAGGAGGAGAGGGCTGTCTGTGTACATGAGGCAGTTGTAACATTGCCTCAAGATTCCCAGATTCACCAGCTGGACCGGAGAGAAGATTGACAACTGACCTTTGGGCATGCTAGAATAGTATTGGGAATTCCTTTATAATTGAAAAAAAAGGGCCAATGGGGAGCAAGGTACTCAAGAGGACTTTGTGAGAGTGTAGTGCTTTTAATTTTTTAGTGCTGACTTATATAATTGCTTTAGTGAGCAAGTGCCTTTAGTGAGCAAGTGCCAGGTAACTTAAATGCAATGTGTTACAGGTAACTTAAATGCAAAAATGACAGACAGTAACTTTCTTTTAAGTGAAACAAGGAAATGAGTACAGTAAGCAATGCAGATATCACTAGGGATCCACAGAAGCTCTGAAAAGCCGCGTTTTAGGTGGTATTAGCGTTTCAGGGAAATAACAAGCACACAAACAACAAGCATACAAACAGAGCTAGATTCAGCAGGCCTGGATCTAGTCTATGCTACAGCAAACAAGGTGTACCAATTTTAGTAAGAAACAGTTGAAACATGCAGGCACTATAAGCCTTTAACCAGAAATTCCCAGCTCAGCAGGGCAGAGTCCAGCCTCTCCTCCCACAAGAGTGCAGACCATGAACCTTCTTAATGTAAAATAATTGGCCTGAAGCCCAAGTGCTTAAACCAGAACTAATACACTTTTAGAATAACAGACACTGAGCCCTCAATCAGCAGTTCCCAACTTAGAAGGATGTAAGCTACCTGTCCTGCCACCACAGTGCAGGCCACAAAACTTCCTAATGTAAAACAACTGGTCTGAAGCCCAAGTGCTTAATCCAAAAGACTTAGAATGATAGCTACACTTTAATCAAGTTACTACCAAGCAGTAATAAATACAATTGAATACTTTAAAGAATGCTTGGATTAGTGCTCAAGTTATACAAACAAAGCTAGATTCAGCAGGCCTGGATCTAGTCTACGCTACATCAAACAAGGTGTACCAATTTCAGTAAGAAGCAGTTCAAATATGCAGGCACTATAAGCCTTTAACCAGACATTCCCAGCTCGGAAGGGCAGAGTCCAGCCTCTCCTCCCACAAGAGTGCAGACCATGAACCCTTTTAATGTAAAATAACTGGCCTGAAGCCCAAGTGCTCAACTCATTCCCTCCAGTAGAGCTCTTTTGAGTTTGTACCTTTAACTCCTAGTGGGCATGTCTTCAGCATTTAAAAATTGAAGTTACCACCTTACATTTTTAACAAATACCCATTGACAGAGGTCATATATCAATACAATTGTGTTTGCTATCATGTATGCTTCAAGATAAATTTTTCCAATACCTTGCATGTAACATGGTTTTGGAATTATTAATGCAAATATGAACAGGCAATATTTGACGCCTAGAGGAGCAGTAGGGTGTAACTGCAGAAACGCCTGGAGACGTCACTCGGCTGTAAAGAGTTAAACCAGAATTAATACACTTTTAGAATAACTGACACTGAGCCCTCAATCAGCAGTTCCCAACTTAGAAGGATGTAAGCTACCTGTCCTGCCACTACAGTGCAGACCACAAACCTTCTTAATGTAAAACAACTGGTCTGAAGCCCAAGTGCTTAAACTAAAAGGCTTAGAATGAGTTACACCAAGAAGTAATAAATACAACTGAGTACTTTTAACATGATGCAAAAGCAAAATAAAGTAGGAAGAAACACAAATACAGTAAAAGCAGATTTTTTTTTTTTCAGAAAAGTAGCAAAAACAGTAGTAAAAACAATTCACATGCAGTGCAAGCTGGCACACTTGTGTATGTAGCAATATTAGTCCACACACAGTTTGAAAAAATGTAATTAAATTAAAAAGGACTAAAAGCAAGTGCAGAAAGGGTTTATTAGGTAGAATGCGGTAAAGAGATAGGACTGGGGGAGTGTCCTAGATCAAATCTACAGTGGGGCGGGCACTGCAAAAGCCACCAAATTTAAACTACAACCAAGAACAGGGAGGGGGTGGGGAAGACAGCTTCAACAGAGCTAGATATGAAGAATCACAGTCCAAATTATAAAACCACAAAAAGTGCAGAAAATATACTTAAATCAGCTTATGTCCAGTTGATGTATGCAGACAAATATCAGTAGCCAGCAACTCGATTTAAAATAATAGTACATAACCTGCAGCAGGCTGAAAAGTACAGCTGCAGAAGCTGAGTAAAACACGTGTGAAATATATCCCTGTTGAAATACAGAAACATGAAAGAAGTGAGACTGTTGGAAAGGATTGTTATAACTACAGGTAAAACATGTCAATAAAGCCTAGAATTAAGTACCATCCTGAATTGTAAAAATAAAACAAGTGAGAGAGTGTGAGAGTTATGAATCCACCAATAAAGTAGTAATAACTCCTGAATAAAGTATACTGCAGTCAGTACAGAATGAAATGAATGTGACAAGCAGAACCAAACAGTAAAATGTCTTGAAAATGTTACCGCAGCTGGAATGTGTATCCCAAAATCTGGATATGTTGCTCTCAGTCTGCAATGTGCAGATAGTATGGTTGTCTGAAATACCAAACATCCACAGTTGTCTATAGCTATATAAAGCAAATGTAGCAGGATGATGTAGCTGAACAGAGCCAGATATGAACGTGTATGAATAAAAATGAAAATGTATATTGATGTAGCAGTAACATTCCTATCACCAACTTGAAGTAGTTATCACATAGGAAACTGTAGGAAGAACAGTAGTGTGTATATATCTGCAGCTATTAGAAATGTACAGCATATGTATTGGTATTTGAAGGTGTTGATTAAATTTTCTTCACCCTAGCCTGTAACCACATATAATCCATTCCACGTGAAATTGGTATGTGCAATCACAATTAACACCCCTGGACATTTGTCCTGTTGGTTCATACATATTTGCATGTACGTTGATGCATCTGCCCTGTTCATACATCCAAACCTGATGGCCTGTTGCCATCAATCAACCCTGCATGTTGTTGGACTGTGTATTGCTGTTCAAAATATGCATGTGTTATGCTTGCTGTTCAATGGTTTGAATATCTGGGTGTTTGGTTAATGGGAATACTAATGCATGCTGTTACAACTAATTGTGAATGGTATTGTACGTTACTAACCCAAACTGTCATGACATAATGCAAAACATAGGACAGGGAAGGTGGGTTCCAGCGGACCCACCTCTCCCTCCTCAGCTGGCGAGTGCACCTGGCAGTAGTGCCCAGGCCGGACCCTCCTCCGGTGGCCCTGTGCCACCTGTGGGTGGAAGCGCTGCAGGGGATGGAGCTCGTCCCCCCTCTGCAAGTGTGGCCGGAGGAGAACAACCATTCACCCTCTGTAGTGTCCGGACTGTGGTGCGTAGGGAGATCCGGGAAGCTGTTCTTGGACCCCTACGCCAGCTTGAGGCACAGGTGGCACAACTAACGGGCGTGCCTGCTGCCCGGCCTACACAGCCCCCAGCACAGCCCCGTCCTGGGCCGTGAAGGCACAGTGGCAACTGCCCATGGGTGGGGATATCAGTTCCACTGTTGCCATCTGTGGGCTCATGGGCTCTAGATATCCAAACATCCGTCCCCGTCAATTGTGTAACTCCCCCCACGTGTCATACACCGCCCCTGTATGCGTCTTGTTTGTCTTGTCTGTTAACCTACCCAACCTACCTCCCCAGCTATACTGACTTCCTGTACCTGACATACCACTCTCACCTGAAAAAAAAAAAAAAAAAAAAGGCACTCTGTACCCACAAAAAAATTACGCCCCATACATAGCTGCCCATTTCGCACACATGTCTGCTGGACATGGAAACTGTCAATTACAATTGGCTGTACAACAAGTATTATTGTTGTCCTCACACCTCCCTCAGGGGTGGAAGGTTTCAAATGTCGCACCAAATTACAAACATATGCACAGCTGTTGCTGATGAAGAAATGGGCAGCTATGGGCCTTACCTACATCCCTCCTGCAAAACCCGAGCTTGTTTCCCTACTGTCTTACCCTCTTTGTGACCCCATTTCTTTCAAAGAAAATAGCGCGGGTGTGCGCAAGAGTAAGCACTTTTAAGCAGTTGTAAGCGGGTGTGCGCAGAGCTGAACGCCAGTGCGCATGCGTGAGCTCCACGCAAACCAGCGCTAACCCGGTTACAACTGCTTAAAAGTGCCTTAGTCACTCTGAATGACAAGTCCTGTAGTCTGCTCAAAAGCAAAATAAAATCCCACTGTCAGTCCCGAACCCAGGGCCTTGGAAACAGTAAGTAGTCTGCAGGACTTACCACTAAGCCATGACTGTTATATAAGAACATTGTGCTACAATAAATATATCATGTAATAGTAGGAATGAATGTAAAGGGAATATAGGATGTGTAGTACACAAAGCATGTCATATATATTTACTGTCAAATGTAGTGGATTTCTAGAATAGTAGTGTGTGAACAGAAACAGCCATGCTAGTTGGTAGCTAGTAGGTAATAATGTCACTGTAGCACCTTGCAAGCCACACACATACTCACAGCAGGATAATCACTGCCCATACCCCACAACCTCTTACAAGAACACATCCGGACTAAGTAATAAAAAATGTGGAGTAAAGGGCCAAAAACAGGGACACATTCCAAATAATGCTACAACAAACTTAGACAGTTGAGAGAGTAACAGGTTCTGCATTTTGTTGGATGTTTGGAAGGGTATGAAGTCTGAAACTGAAATGTTTGTCACTATAGTCTGACTTGAGCCCACAGTGATTTGCCAGAAAAAGCTGTTTATGAGATACTGACCAAAATATGAGGCAAAAATGTGGACAACCTGCAAATATCTGTACACTTGCGAGGTCTGACACTGCCATATTTGAATAGTTAAGAGCCTAGACATAGCAACAGTGACTGAGTTACAGGGATGCTCCACAGACTCCCTGTGAAATGTACAAACAATAGGCAGAAAGGTGTTACAACACATGCAATGGCAACTATAAAGTACTGAAAGTATGCACCACTTACACGGCAGAAATAGAGTAGTAATACATATGCTCATGCTATCCCACAGTCACAACTGCAGAATACCAGACAATTTAATGGGTGTACCCCACTGATATGTACCATTCCATGAGGCAGATAAAAGATGCACCTGAGAGTCTCTGAGGCCTGCTCAGCAGTATACTCAAATACCCTAATAGATGTCAAGGTCCACACCATGGCCAGACCACACTGCATGCAGTAACACCCTAGCAGATATAGCAAGCATTCCAAGGTGTGAATGTACATGGAAATTAGGAAAGCCACAGCAACACACTACAGTCAAGACACCTAGCAGGCATACAAGTAGTGAATGTAAAGGGCAAATATTGAAGCCATAGCAACAAAGTGTAAGAGCCACTGCTATATACCAGTTACACCACATGTCCCACAGGAAAGCACACACACCCACATTAACAGTAGTAGTAGTCTTAGGTGTCAGTGTACATACACACTTAGTACAGGAAACTGGAGAAATGAATGGAGAAATGTTAATCTACAACACAGCCGGAAATATGAGAGAGATACTAACATTTACACTCACAAAACAGTGTCCACAGCATACCAGCATGGTCCCTGCCCATAAAATCTGAAAGGGCTACGCCTATCTCACATACCTTTTTATAGCACTGTCCTGGAATCACAGTGAGAACTGCAATCAGTACACAACTGGCTGCATGCAATTAGCAAATGCTGGCTAACATGGACATATGCAGATACCTACAAAAGCATGCTGTACTCCCAGTCCACACATGCAATACTTTCATTGCACCCTGTGGAGGTAGGGAGAGACAGAGAGAGAGAGAGAGAGAGAGAAAAAAAAACATACACAAACAAAACCAGTCATCAAAACCCACTTGAAAGCTGCCAACTGGAGCAGCAGGACACCAAACCAAACAGCAACGCAAGCAGCTGTGACAAACACAGGTAATGTAAAGTAATACTTTAAAAGTCTACATAATGTGAACCCTCCATATGTGTCATTGGTCTGTATCCATATGTATATGAAGATGTGCATAGGGCAGGGGACATACAGCAACTATCAGTGAAGGCTGTACATACATATGTATGTGAGGGCATCTATGTGCACATATCAATGTAGGTTGAATGTAGGTTGTAGTGCAATGTACAAAGTAGGTTTCACAGTTATGTATGTTTAGCAGTATGTTAGTGTGTGTATACAGTTTTGTAAACAAACATGTTGATATACCTATCTATCATATGGATACGTATGTATGTCAATATATATATATATATATATATATATATATATATATATATATATATATATATATATATGTATGTATGTATCTATATATATATATATATATATATATATATATATATATATATATATATATATAATATGCATATATGTATACATACATAGAGAGGGATGTAGATAGATAGAATATGTAGAAGCATATATATGTAATACACACATACAGATATAGATATATGTAGATACATATACATAGACAGATCTATCTACAGATATGACTGTATATGACGATCTCACACTCCCCGTCCCACCCCCCCTCTCTCCATATCTATAGCAATATATGCACATTGATATATATATATGTGTATATGTATACATACATATATATATATATATATATATATATATACATACACATATATATAGATATATATACATACACACATATATATATATATATATATATATATATATATATATATATATACATACATATATATATATATATATATATATATATATAGAGAGAGAGAGAGAGAGATGTATATATATTCTGAGTGAGGCACATGTGTACAGATGTATTGCTGATTATAAACACACCAACAAGTTTATTATAAAGCTTTCGGGTCTCACACCCTTCATCAGTACAAATAAAATGAGCACATTCAGCATTTAAATAGGAGATTAAAATCAAGTCACATGCTTCAGCCCACCCCTTTACTCATTCAGCAATCAATTCTTAAGAAGACATACATAAAAAACTTTTAAAACACATTTAAAAATACAAAAATGAAATATTCACTTATTAAACATTTCTAATATCAGTTCACTTTTACAGCAGAACAAATAAATATTGTATTTATATTCTATAACAATTCACAACTTCTCTCTATGTCTTTTAATCAAAACTGGCTTTAAACTAATGACATTATTCAAACCAGGAAAACAGTCTGCCTGCAATCTAACTATCCATTCAAACTCTAAGTTCTAAAAAATTATTCATATCCCCTTTTCTCAGACCTGATTGTACTATATCCAGTATTCTAAATTTAAAAGTATGCTGCTCTCCCTTATCTTGAACATGTTTACTTAATGCATTTGTTATAACACTTCTTCTTATGTCAGATTTATGTTCTATAATCTTTTCCTTAAGCTTCCTAGTTGTCTTAGCAACATAGAACGATGAACATAATGTGCAGGTTGCCAAATATACCACTTGTACCATATTGCAATTTGTCAGTGCTTTCTGCCCCTGTCAGATGTGCCCACAGAGGTCTTACAACCTCAGCTATGTTTCGGGCTGTCATGCAGGCACAGTCACGTATGGAACGGTACACCAGACAGGGTCTGAGGGAGCTGACAGCATGTCACACAGCCATGACTGACAGTATGCGTGACATTGCGGCTGCCATCCGTAATTTCACCTATGTCATAGACAGACGTTGTGGGGACATATTAGATCGGTTCCACAACTACATGTCCATGAGCCAGAGCAATGGTGGATGGTTGAGGCGTCGATGTGGGCGTATGCCAGCAACAGCAGCAGCTGGCAGTCGTCGCGGACGACAACAGGGCTGCGGCCGCCCCCATAGTGCCAGCAGCAGCCCCAGCAATGCTGGGTCTGTGCTGTCATCAGACTGCCCCAGGAGACCACATGCACGTGGCTCTAGACAGGCCTGACAGGGATCTCTGTCCAGTCAACGAACACCTGCTTCTGATGACAGTACCCAGTCTGGATTGGTACCGGATACGGTCCGTAGCACCCCTGCAAGGCACAGGTACCGTGTCCGTGGCCAGAGACACTGATCTGTATGACCTGGCAGGTACAGTCTGTGGCTGTCCACAAACACCAGTATATGGCAGCCATGAGGTGGAACTGTGTGCATCCATACACACATGCGAAGTGACAACACCTAGGGCTACTGCATACACGCACACACTGCATCAACATTGCCCCACCTTGTACTGCTGTCCCTCACCAACACACATACACATACATGTCAATTGGTGGTATTAGTGGCAGACTCAGGCATACCAAGTTCATACCCTGTGCATATGATGAAACTGTGCCACCTCCTGCAATCTGTAACATCAGTGCAGGTACAGTTAACATGTTGCTGATGCACAGGGTGACTACATAGACATGTAGTAATAGTATCATGTTGTTAACAGTACTGTGTGCTGATATAATTGTGGGTATATCCCAGCATGCCTGATGCAGTAAGTGTATGATTGTCTTGTACTGTTGTCTACACCCATGGTAAGTATCATAGTGTATCTGCACATGTTGGTGGTAAGGATGTCAACAGAAGGCTACATACATAGGTAGCACAGGGGATAAGGTAATGAAAGTATTGATACGCAATGATGGACATGTAAACTGAAAGTGGCATGTTGCCCACACTGGACTCTGCAATACGGATGTTTGAGGATGTTGATATGTGTGCAGTACTACACGACTGGTACAGGACACACAGGAGCACCCTAGCACTGCAAGCTCACATCTCATACCATGCTAGACAGCCCCCACACACAAAACTAACTTTCACAGGAGGGAGAGTCCCCATAAATGTCAGGGATACTGTGGTGGCAGGACAGGTAGCATACATCCTACTAAGTATGGAACCACTGAGTGAAGGCTCAGTGTCTGTTATTTGACATGTGTATTACTGCAGGTATGAGCACCAGGGTTTCCATCCGGTTATTGTACATCCTGACGGTACACGGTCTGTACACTTGTGTGCGCCGAGACTGGACCCTGGCCATCTGACCTGTGTATTTCCATGTACATGTGTATAGTGCCTGGATATTTGCCCTGTGACCTACTGGAAGTGGTACAGCTTGTTTGTTGTACAATGGACTACATGCAGCCCTGCTTACGGTAGCTTTGTTTGCATGCATATTTGCTTGCAGTTGCCTGGAACACTGATCCCACCTGCAATGCAGATTTACAGAGCTTCTGTGGACTCCTAGTGACATCTGCATAGCTTACTATATGTATGTCCATGTCTCACTTGACAGAACGTCACTGTTTGTCCTGTTCGCATGTACGTTGCCTGTGACACATTGCATATGACTTTCCTGGCATTTGACCACGTGTGCAGTCATATATGCCAGTGCTAACTAATCACAGGCACTACACCCTCACATACTCACCTTCTGTACCTTGTTTCCCATTGGCCCTATGTGCTGTTAATCACCATGGCAATCACAATACTATGGTAGCATGTGCAAAGGTCACTTGTCAGTCACCTCTATGGTACAGTTGTGGAATATGTGAGTCATGTGGCAATGTCACAGCTGCCACATGTACACAGTCAACCCTCTCCCCTACACATGGACATACATGTATGAGATGCAACCACATAGCCAAACTGGGGACTAAGCACTCTGAACCCAGTACTGGCATAACCTGTCAGGTGGCATGAAATACTACAGTGACTACAATACCAGTCTGATGTAGACCTACACTGACAGCAATCCAAACACATGAACACACTGGGGCATTCGTGGAGCCTCAGAATAGCATCCTGCCTGAGTATCACATACCTCTGCAGCTGGCACACAGGCATACGTTAAGCCAGAACACAGCACGTGCAACACATAGCACACAAATCCTGTGTGCCAAATAGTCACAGCCTGTACGGCTAGACAACACACCTGCTACAGTTGTGTTAGGTACCTTTATTGTCAGGTACAGTGAGGTCCCGCTCACCAGGCTGGACGAGGTGAAGGTCACAGTGATATGCCCGTGGGGCACTATGGTCCACCACATAACACAAGCATACAGGTCAGTCAGAGGCATGGACACATATGACTCAGTCATTGTCCATGCCACTATGGCTGACCTGTGATGTACCTCCCTGGACTATATGATAGGGAACATAGAAGGGCTCTCTGAGCATGTGGCACAGGCTGGTATGACCCTGACCTTGGTTGGCATCATACCCTCACCAAGAATGCTGAAGTATTACTGAATGCTGATGAATTACTGTAGCTACAACACCCTAGCTGAAAGATTCCTAGCATGTAGTCACTGCATTGCTATGGAACAACTTGTTACCACTCCCACAACAGGTGAAAACATGCAGCACCTGTTCATCAACAACATGTAGACTATATGCCCCAGACCAGATGTGTATCCCTCGCTGCTAGGATGATACCATATACAACTCACACTGTATATACACATACCACATGCAGCATCCGCACAGAAGACCACAGTCATAATGTTATCCAGTGCAAATACCATGTATTCACATGTGGCAGGCGTCAGACATGGGAACTATTGAAGGTCACAGGTACATATGTGTATATGGCACACACATACATCATCTGTGTCCATTGCCATTACTGGTTTAATCAATGTCATGCATTATTGTAAACAACAACCCACACACACGGGCATTCTGTGTGACAAAAACACACGTGGCATGTGTGGAATTCAAAGCCATAACTAACTGTGCTATGACAGTAGTGAGAGAAGCAGTAGCAGAGCGTGCTATTTGCATTACTGGGAGATTTGCCCTCTTCTGCTGTACTTGTAGGGTGCTGACATCATCTCTGTGTAGAGATTGGAATATGCAGCAGCTGGTGTGTTGTACTGGTTGCCAAAAGGGTCAGTTCTCTCACACATGTAATTGCACACACCCTATTTCCACCCCCCCCACACACACACTTGCCATTTGCAGGATTCAAACCCCTACCTAACTATGTTATGACACTCGAGACGGACGCATTAGCAGAGCGCGCTATTCACATTACTGGGAGGTTTCCCTTCTCCTGCTGTACTTATAGGGTGCTGACATCATCAGTGTTTAGAAAGAGGAATGTGCATCCTGTACTGTGTTCTCCTAGTTGCCAAAAGGGACATTTCCCTCATACAGAATTGCACACACACTAACTCCCCTCACCCAAACACACACACTTGCCATTTGCAGGATTCAAACCCCTACCTAACTATGTTATGACACTCGAGACGGACGCATTAGCAAAGCGCGCTATTCACATTACTGGGAGGTTTCCCTTCTCCTGCTGTACTTATAGGGTGCTGACATCATCAGTGTTTAGAAAGGGGAATGTGCCTCTTGTAGTGTGTTTTCCTAGTTGCCAAAAGGGACATTTCCCTCATACAGAATTGCACACACACTAACTCCCCTCACCCAAACACACACACTTGCCATTTGCAGGATTCAAACCCCTACCTAACTATGTTATGATACTCAAGATGGACGCATTAGCGGAGCATGCTATTCGCATTACTGGGAGGTTTCCCTTCTCCTGCTGTAATTATAGGGTGCTGACATCATCAGAGTTTAGAAAGAGGAATGTGCATCCTGTACTGTGTTCTCCTAGTTGCCAAAAGGGACATTTCTCTCACACAGAATTGCACACACACTAACCCCTCTCAACCAAACACACACACTGAGCATTTGCAGGATTCAAACCCCTACCTAACTATGTTATGACACTCGAGACGGACGCATTAGCAGAGCGCGCTATTCGCATTACTGGGAGATTTCCCTTCTCCTGCTGTACTTATAGGGTGCTGACATCATCAGTGTTTAGAAAGGGGAATGTGCATCCTGTAGTGTGTTCTCCTAGTTGGCAAAAGGGACATTTCTCTCACACAGAATTGCACACACACCAACCCCGCTCACCCACACACACACACACACACACACACACACACACACACACACTGAGCATTTGCAGGATTCAAACCCCTACCTAACTATATTATGACACTTGAGGGAGACGCATTAGCAGAGTGCACTATCCGAATTACTGGGCATCTGTTCTGCACCTGCAGTATTTATAGGGTGCTGACATCATTATTTATATAGAGGTATGTACATCTATTACTACCTGTCAGGTGGGGGATAGCATATATATGCATTTGCAGCCACCTACTTCAGGGTCAGATATGCACATCAGCACTGGCAGGTTATGTTTTATACCATGCTTCGTGACCACAAGACCTGTAACACACAACACAACCAGTTCAGACCACCTCCCACATCCGGGACACACACTTTGCTTCCCTGGGAACAGTGCCAAGATATGAAGGTGTTCACATACACCATTCCAGTTGTTAACGTCAGGTACAGGTATATTGTGTGTGGGAACTACTCAGGCCTCTACAACATTACCCTACAGCCACTACAATTTGTGAGTCCATGTGCTATGGCAGGACCACTCACCACAGCCACAAGGGGGAATACATATTGCACCTGACCATCTGCAACATGGGTACTCACTGTTCCACACCAGAGGTAGACCACCATTGTTGATATCTGACCATACCCACCTTTCCATGGACATCCATATCCCATCCCCACCCCGAGGCAAGGTTGTCACTGCAAACGAAGTGTATTTATCAAAAGCAGACTTTGCACTTGTGAAGACTGGGGTGGAAGACTTCAAAGGACCCATGCTGGGGGAGTATACAGGCCACTCTGCATAATCCTTGACAATTGCATTCTATGAGCATGCGGAAGGTTTGCACTGATCATGCTATCCCAAATATACCCATGACTCCTCCACAACAGGACACCCTGTCAGGTGTACACCAGCCATATATGAGCTGTCCAACAGATGGAGTGAGCTAATACATTGCAGAGCAGTAGCCCATGCTATCCCAAATATACCCATGACTCCTCCACAACAGGACACCCTGTCAGGTGTACACCAGCCATATATGAGCTGTCCAACAGATGGAGTGAGCTAATACATTGCAGAGCAGTAGCCCACAGAGGGAGGACATCTCTGAACAGTACTGGCACGACACTTCAATCCCTCTTAATCATCACGACAACGTGTTGACAGTGAAATTGTCCAGACACTGCAGATAAGGCTCCCCTCCGTCTGTTACTGATGCCCACTTACTGTTAGAGGTCATCACCAACCCTCTTCCAGCACACACCAACAACATGGATGTGGCATAGCAAATTCAACCCCTGGTATCTCCACTGTGTCCCTGCTTGACAGAGGCACAGCACACTAGCCTCAAACGGTGCCTTATGTGGCACAGTAGCCTACTGTACTGGGGATGCAGACGCCAAGCACACTCTGGCTAAGCTTTCATTCCCTAGGGCAAACAGCCTAGTATTGACCTCTACACCCATATGTTTAATTGTCAGATGCACAATATTTGTTGCTGATAGGCTGTTTGCAGGTCTTTATTGCCATAGCATTCCCTGTTTCTATGAACAACTTGTGCATCTGTGGAAGATGTTTGAATATGAGGGGGATCCACTATATCACTTATGTCTCTGTAGTCATTTAACTGTGTGCACTGGGCAGATTGCTGTAATGTGGTTGGTTCCTGGAATGACACGTACAAATACCAGATATGTGTGGCCAACTGCTAAACTGAGATATGGCCTAAGTGTGTGAGCATGCCCAGTTCAGCCTTTCCATGGCATGTTGTCTGACATATGTCTCATTTATCAAAGTGTGCGAGCATGCCCAGTGTGAGCTTTCCATATGTTGAACTCTGCAGTCCACCACATATATGGATGAGTGTGAACTTCAACAATATCTCACGTTTATGGTTGTGTGTTGGGTGTCATGTTGTGTACTTACTGGCCAACTGCTTCGTGTCTGAACACAACAGGGATTATACTGTGCCTGCAGGGTTTGCATGGGATACTTTGCATACAGTTGTCAACATCCTTTCATACTGACCTAACACTGTAGTACCATATAGTGTACTGGTTCAGTACTTTCACTGTGGTGGACAGTATCCTGGGCTTTAGTCCTATCACTGCTTTAAATTTTCATAGTGAGCACAACAGACTGTTTAGGGGCCAGTTGTGCACATATGACCATGTTGCATTATGTTCAGATATGGACTACTTAAACCAGGCTTGTCCAACATTGGTAGCGTATTCCACAACATAGGTGGACATTGGCAAACACTAGCGATGTGCCCTAGGCCATTTCTAATGCTAGTCAGAGAGTGTGTTTGTCCTTCGACACACATTGTAACTGGAGTTTGCCATGACATATGTCATGGTTAGTATACTGTGCCTCCATCTACCTGTGACATAACAGTGATACCCAGGGTAAACCTGCCATCTCCCATCCACTCATCAAGATTCCTCTTGAGGAGAGTCGATGGGTGACTCTCTGACTAACCTGTACTGGGAGTTTACTCAAGAGTGGGGGTGGCTTCTG
Source organism: Protopterus annectens (assembly GCF_019279795.1). Classification (NCBI taxonomy): domain Eukaryota; kingdom Metazoa; phylum Chordata; order Ceratodontiformes; family Protopteridae; genus Protopterus; species Protopterus annectens. The sequence goes on along the minus strand of NC_056743.1, from coordinate 405,032,239 downwards.
TGTTATGGATCATTCAGTACAGCTTGTCCTATGTATGTCAGTGCTGGGGTTCAGGTCTCTCATGTGCATAGCTCACTGCCATTCAGATTGTACAAGGTGCAGCATGTTCATTGATTCCAGCTTGGACATGGCTTTATACATTAGGCACAGCTTGCCTCTGGGCAGGCAGTATGGCAATGTGTGGAGCTGCAGTTTGTTTAATTAGGCAACACATGGCATCTGTTCAAGCTCTTTGATACTCCTGGTGAGGTACTTTTGGGGTCTTTCCAGTTGATGGAGGTGCCTGCTGAGGTACATCCCACAGGGGCCATTGTAGTCAATTGTGACACTGATGAAGGATGACTGCAGAGCCACAATGTCCTCCCCTGATCTAGATCTCACTACCTTCATGATTAGGTGGGTATATGGTATGTTTCTGTAACCACTACAGCCACATGCTTGTCCAATGCAAGATATCTATCAACTTGTGTCCCCAGGTCTCTTATTACATCTTAAGTACTTAATGGGTTAACACCTATGTGGTAATTGGTGGGCACTTACTGTATATCCACAGGGATTGACTATACACTTTTCTGCAATTAGCTTGCTGACATGGCACCAGTTGTCTGTTTCTATGTGGCCCTTTTGTGGGATGCTTGTATCAGCTGGAGGGTCAGATATGGTGGCCAGTTTGTAGCCTTCTGCAAACTTGTTGAGACACAATCCTTCCATGTTGGCCTGTACCTATGGGACATATATACACCAAACAAGGGAGGTCCCAGGACCGAGCCTTGTGGGATGTCAGTTGTATCTGGTTTGTAGTCTGACATGGCTGCAGCATTTCTGACCATGCCAGTTCTGTCCTTGGTCTGGTTTGCAACTCCTCTACTGACATAGGGGTTTATATTTAAGCTGGTGAGCTTATCTATAATGAACACGTGGGGTATTGTATGGAAGTCTTTTGCAAGGTCCAGCTAGGCTGTGTGGACCACATTCCCCTCATCAATGACCTTAATAACTGTTTCAAATGAGTCAAACATGTTTAAGGGGCAGGATCTGCACTTACGAAAGCCACACTGGGTAGGATCCAGTGTCAGTAGGTCCCCACTATCTTTATGTCCAAGGTACATGCTGATCCTTTCCATAGCTTTGCAGACCAAGCTTGTCAGCATTCTGGGGAGGTAGTTTGCAGTATCCATTCAGGCAACACCTTTGTGGAGAAGGACCACTGTTGTTGTACACTGCTCTTTGTGTACATATCCTGTGGTAAGGCTGACATTGAGCAGTAGTGTTATTTGGCATTCCATTCTTCTTGGAATCCATGTTGGACTCAGCCCAGGACACTATCTCATACCATTGATGCTGTGTGTTTTGCTTTGTAGATGCTGGCTGTTACCTCAGCATCTGCAATGTCAGGGGGCCAGCACTCTGCTGGGATAGATATTTTGCATTTGGGGGGGGGGGGGTTGCACTGCACCTGTCAGGTTGGATGTTGGCAATATGTGTGTGTGTTTGGTATGTTGTTTGTAATAGTTGAGTGATTCAGAGCATATCTGTGAATTCCCAACAAGGTTCCTACCATCAGTTAAGAAAGCCTTGTGATTATCCTTAGTGTCCTGTACAATTTGTATCTTCATAGGTTCATACTAGGCTATCCGCCCTAGGGCATTTCTAAGCCTAGTCAGAGTGTGTGTGGCTTTCGCCACCCCTTGCTATGTGAATATTATGGCCATTTATGATTTACTTTACTGTGCCTCTGTCTGGATGTGACACAGTGAAGACCCCCAGTGTACATCTACGATCATCCATCCACTTGGCAAGATTCCTGTTGAAGAGAGTCAGTGAGGGGCTCTACCTAACATGGAGTGGGATTCTGTTCCAGGGTGTAGGGAGCCTCTGGGTTATGTATCTGTCCCTCCAGCACATCCTATTTCATTATATGTTGAGGTTGACAACTCTCTCACTCACAGCTCCGATGGAATTGGGTTTTCTGGGATGGAACATGTCCATTACTCCTGTGTTGGACATGGCCTTGTACAACAGGCATGCAATGCCTCTGCATAGGCAGTATGTGACTGCATACAGCTGGGGTGTCTACAGCCAGGCAGCATATGACAAATATTTGAGACCCTTTATCCTCTTGGTGAGGTACCTTTGAGGTCTTTCTAACTGCTGCAGGTGTCAGGTAAGGTACATCCCAAATGAGGCATTGTACTAGATTATGGGTCTGATAAGAGAACAGTATAGGGCACAATGACCTCTGTTGACGTAGATGTGAATCCTTTCATGATACGGTGTCCAATATAGACAGTCTTCCTAGCCACGTTGGCAATGTGAGTGTCACATGACAGGTTACTGTCCACTTGTGTCCCTAGGTCCCTGATTACTCCTTCCATACATAATGGATTACCACCTATGTGGTAATTTGTGAGTACCTTGTTTGGTATTTGGTGAGACATTCATACTGTCCAGTGTCTTCAGGACGGCTGAGTGGGGTTCCTGTGTGTGAGAGTGTAGTCTGTAGCATGCTACAGACTGTACAGCAGTTTTGCCTACGGTTAGTTGCACATGGGTGGTCTCTGATGCTTCGTGCAATGTCAGTTACCTGGATGTGTGGGTGTCTGTGCTGAATATGGATACTCCCCCTCCTTTTATATTTTGGTCCAGGTTTTGGGGCCATAACGCATGATATGAGGTATAACCTGGTAGTGCTGGTGTGCTGTCAGGAGCCTTGCTGCAGGTTTCTGTCACTGCACGGACATTGATGTTCTCCATACTGGGGAGGGCCTCGGGAGCATGCATGTTGAGGTTTGCACTTCTGGCATTGGGCAGCATTACCCTTATGTTTCTTTCCACTTCTGTTTTCTAGGGAGGTGGGTTAGTCTTTTCAGCATTGCCTACAAAAGGCTCTATGGAGGTGGCAAGAGCCTTATCCAATATCCAGACTCCCAGGGGTAACGGGTGCAAGCCATCCCTGGCACAGCAGTGTGGCTTGTCAAAAATGACATCCCAAGCAGACAGACATTGGATCCCCTTGGAATGACACCAGTAATTGTGCCACTTGTTAAAGCTGATCATTCTGTGTTTGTACTGTGGCATCATTCTTGGTGAGGGTAGGATGCTGCACACGGTCAGTGTCATACCGGCCTGGACTACATAATCGGAGAGCTCATCTATGTCTCTTTTCATGTATTCTGGGGAGGTACATCTCAGGTCATTCACACCAGCATGGACAATGACTGCATCATATTTCTACTTGCTTTGGGGTGACCTGCGTACTTGTGTTATGTGGCGTATTGTAGCAGCCTACAGGCAGCTTACTGTACCCTTTCCCTTGTTCAGTCTGGTGAGCGGGACAACAGTGTGTCTGACTATGGAGTCACCTATTACAACTGTATCAGGCATGTTGTTTTTCCTTCTGGCCTGTGACTGTTTGGCACACCAGCTTTGTGTACTATGTGTTGCATGTGCTATTTTTGGAGGTAGTGGTTGCTTGGGTGTCTGCTTTGGAGGCCTCTGTTGATGTGGTGTGTTTGTAATTAGGGCCTCCAGGAATGTTTTTCTGTGTTTATGTCTTTGGTTTGCAGTTGTGATAGGTCTATGTGAGACTGGGTTTGTGGTGTGTGTGGTTACCTTCTCCTCCTGTCTAGTTTTGACAGTACTGAGTTGAGAGAGCTCAGCCACCGGTTTGGAAAAATGGTTGCATCTCTCACATGTATTTGTATTTCTTGGGGGAAGGTGAGGGTTGTCTGTGTACATGGGGCAGGTGTAACATTGCCTCAAGATTCACAGATTCAACTTGTTGTAGCTGGCCTTAGTGGATTGTATAAGTGGACATATTTTATTGCCATACTACTGATCAGTGATTACTTCCCTTTTTATGTTTGCTCTATCATGTAGTAGCTTCCTCATTCTCTTGCATGGTTTGGTAATTGCTGGAGTCCACCATGCCAGATGCCTGCGTGTATGGCATTGTGTCTTGGTTTTATTTGTGATTGCATAATCCATGCATTCCTGGCAGTGTTCACGGAATGCCTGTATAACAGGTTCTGAGGTGTGGCCCATATTTTGCACCTGCACAGGGCCTTTAATGGATTCCACATCAGTTTGGAGGAGTGCAACTTTTGCTTTACACATGTTTTTCACTGTTGTTTTCTGGCCAGGGACTGTGGTCAGGATGTGTATATCCGGTGTGATTACTCTATGGTTTGGTCTTACCAGTGAGGGATACACTTCTCATCTTGCCATCCAGTACCCATGTTGCTGATTATCACATCCAGAATGCTTACCCCTCTTGTGGGAATGGTACGTTGTTCCTGGGCATTTTGGTTTATGGATTCTAGTCACTTTTGTCCTACAGTGTTGGAGCTAGAATAATACTCCCAATCTATGTTTGGGTATTTTCAGTCACCCAATATAATGTGGTTTGGAGGGCTTGATATATTCATGTATTCCAACATAGGCCAAGTGCAGTTCCTGGTATTAGGATGGTAGTCTGTAGCAGGCTATAAACTGGGAGGCAGTTTTAGCCACTGTTACTTGACCATGGCTAGTCCATGCTGCTTCTTGTTGTGGTACCAACATGGGGGTGTGGTTATCCTTGACAATTATTGCTAGCCACCCTCCTTGTGTAGCTTGTTCCATGTTTTGAGGCTGTACAGCACAGTATGAGGTGTAACCTGGTAGTGTTAGGGTGTTGTTGTGAGCCTTGACCCAGTTTTCTGTTACAGGACAGATATCAACATTCTCCATACTGGGGGGAGTTTGGACTGCATGCATCTTGCTGTTTAGACTTCTGGCATTGGGTGGCATTACATCTAGGTTCTTATCCCTTGTGATACCTATGGAGGTGGGTTTGTGTTTTGAGCCCTACCTATTCAAGGCACACTGTGGGTAACAACAGCCTTTGCCAGCATCCATATGGCCAGGACTGATAAGTGCACGCCACTCCTAGCAGGTTGAGCATCATGTCATGCTCAGCATGTCATCCCAGGCTGGCACACATTGGATCCCCTTTGACTAACAGCAATACTTCAGCCAATTATTGCAATTGATAATCTCATCATCATATTGTGGCATCATGCTTGGTGAGGGTAGGATGTTAGTCAGGGTCATCAAGTTTGCATATACTACATGGTGTTACATTGCTTAACACATGGCATTCATGCCTCAGGTGGTGCTGCAGGGCTGCCTCTGTCGGATGCACATACTACACTCCCTGTACATGTTTGAGAGCAGGTTATGTCATTTTAGGCATCCCTGTTATTATATGAGTGAGTCAGTGAGGGGTATCATTACCAGGGTTCCTACTGAGCCAGTGTATGTGCTATGCGTTGCCTCTTTGCCAAGGCCAGGGCATACTGGGCATGCCTCCTTCTGCCTAAAGGGGCAGGCTGAGGTTGTTCCTCCTCCGAGTCACGCTCTGCCTGTGATGGCCTTAGCAATGGTGGGGGGCTGTTTGGCCTGGCCCTATGCTGGTCCTGCTGCAGCTGTTTTCGCAAGATCATATTATGTAGCATAGCACATACCATGACAATGTGGGTACATGTAGTTGGCGAGTACTGCAAGGCTCCACCAGATGTGTCCAGACACCGGAACTGTGACTTGAGCAGCCCAAACACACGCTCTATTACATTACGTGTTTGTGCGTGTGCCTCATTATGGCGTTCCTGTTCAGGTATGTGTGCGTTTCTGATGGGTGTCATCAGCCACGGCTCCAGTGCATAACCTGCATCCCCCACTAGGTGTCCATGTGGGATGATGTCCCCATTGGCAAATGTCTGCTACAGCTGCGTCAAATGCCAGATATGGGAATCATGGTAGCTCCCAGGGCAGCCAGCACACACATTCATTATTATGCCCTGGGCATCACACACGACCTGGCAGTTGATGGAGGGGAAGCCCTTGCGGTTAATGTAGGCCCTACCCCGCTCACCGGCTGGTGCTTTGATGCGTATGTGCGTGCAGTCTACTGCACCCACTACCTCAGGGTAGTCCGCTATTTGCTGGAAGAGATGCATATTGCTGGCCAATACCTCACGGGCATTGGGGAAATATACATGATCACCGACATGTGCTGACATGGCATCCAGGAACTGGTGCAGTACCCTGGAGGCTGATGCCTGTCATATCCCCATCATATCACCAGTTGGTCTCTGGAAGGTACCTGTTGCTACTATTCTTAGGCCAACACATACCTTGGTTTCCACTGGGATGGGTTCCCCTCTGTTGGTTCTGTGTGTGAGGTGTGGCCTGCGCAGCTCGACAATTTGCTGCAGGAGGTCTCTGTCCACTCTATAGCTCTCCACTATCTCCAGCTCATGTAACCCGTGGTAGGTGACCCTGGGCCTGTACACTCTTCTCCGTCTCCTCACTGTGGGTTGTCTGGCACCATTTGCATTGTCACCACCCTCAGCAAGTAGCCTATGTCTCCTTATGACAGCTATGGCAGCCCCTAGCATTTCTGCTCTGAGTTCAGCTTTTTCAGTTTTCACTTCTAATAGCTTACTCCTGTCTTGCAGTGTCTCTTGAGATAAACATCCTGCACTGCTGTTTGCAGAGTTTTAAGTGCTTGGCTAGGCTACTATTCTGCCTGTGTAATTGCCTGCTTCTAATTGTTTTCACCTGCTAGCTCCAACAGTATTCCCTGCTGGCTTCCTTCTAATTCTGTTGCTTCCTGTTTCCTTTCTGTTTCCTCAGGGGGGAGCAATGCGCATACCAGCAGAAACATGCTCAAAGTGGCTTACACGCATGCTTACACGGTTTAGAATCTTGTTATTCAAGTTAAAACGCACGCACACCAACGCAAACAGTCTTACACGTCTGCCAACAGGCTCCCACATGCTCAGTCTGCCTTACAAGCGCGCACACTGTCCTACTCGCGCCTCATGGCGCTCACACGTGCGCATGCATGCCCAGCAAGAAACTTTGGTGTAAGCAACAGTGTACACCTTCCATTTCTTGACTTTCCCATGCTTATCTTGTGACACTCCTCTTTCCATGATATGTGTCTGACATCTGTCATGTAACACTGACCTTCAATGAACTGCATTTCTTTCTGCCATTCCCCCCTGTGATGTCACCTATCTCCTACTCTATTCCTCCCCCTTATGTATCTCTTACACTACTCAGAATGCGCTTATTTGCTATGTGACAGTGGAATTCAGTATCCTAACACTCATTTACATCAGATTGCCTACTAATGCTTAGTTAAATGTCTTAGACTCAGCTTCCCCCCTTAGCAACCACTAAACGGTGGCCATGTTGTTTTTGGTCTGCTGGTCCCTGCATTGTAAATCCATGTATTGCATAAAACCCACATTTGTGGGTTTATAACCTTCATTTTTATGTTTTATATAGCGCAGCCCGTTTGCGTGGGGCTGCGCTACGTTTAAACATCGCCGAAAAAAATATATTTATTTCTCATATTTGCATCGAGGTACCTTGCCAATGGCCACATATTTGGCCATTGGCATGCTGCCTGACACATATGCACCCTTTAATTGGAGCTGACATGGCTCTATTGTGTTTTTTGCAGAAACGTACTCAGCTGTCAACTGAGTACATTTCTGCAGCTAAAACGGCTCTTACACGGGCTGCTTTGGGCTTCCTGGATCGCTAATCTACCTCATTTGCATGCCTTTCGGCTGCAAGTGAGGTGATTAGCATATCCACACCCACTCCGTGTAAGAGACGTTTTAGCTGGTCTCTTACACGGAATTTTGGGCTGTTCCTGGATCGCGAGGGCTGCATGGAGTCTTACACTACTCAGACTCCGTGCAAGCCTTCGTGAATCCTGCCCTACAACTTTTTTCCCCAAGTCCCTGTGTCATGATAAAACAATATTTAAAAGTCCTCGCTCTTGATAATACAACTATTGAAGTTACTTGTCATAGCAAGTTATATTTAAAGTCATCTCTCTCTCTTGATAATACAACTAATGAAGTCACTTCTCATAGCAAGTTATTTGGGATGATAGTGGATGATAATCTTACATTCAACCTGCATATACAAAATTGCTCAAGAAATACTCATCAAAAAGTAGGGATGCTTTACAGAGCCAAAATCTTTCTCATCAACACAAGTACAACTAAAACTACACTTGCCACTGCTTATCTCCTCATTTTGGTGATCCCATTCTTACTAACCTTCAGGTATCACAAAAATCAGAACATGAATAATGCTACAACAAAGCTGCTAAATTTGCAGCAAATACCCCTTTCCGAACTCACAACTTTATAGCACTAAAAAGCCTAAACTGGTTAGAACTACCCCATCAACTTACTTATACACAGCTTCTTACCACGTATTAAATTATCCATCTGCTTGTCTGGCACTAAATAACATTTTACACAACTATGTTCTCGGTCGATGATTACAATCTAATGATCAAAAACTCCTGTCTGTCCTCAAACCTATCAAATGTGCTGAGAATTGTCTGTACTCATACCACTTTCCTAAGGCCTGGAACCCCTTACCTGTATCCATCAGGTCTCCCTTCCTCCCTCCCATCCTTCAAAGCCACTCAAAGACTTCGTAGCCAAAAGATGTCTCTGTTCTTGCTCAAAACCACGATAAACTATATCCCTGAATGTGAACAAATACCTTCTCGTACCTTATACCTCCTTACCCCCCCCCCTCTTCATTCACTTCCTTCTATCAATTTCTGTCCCCTGGCTTTCTGTCTAAATATACCATAAAACTGCTTTTCTCTCACTTCATATTGCAGTTCCTGTTTGTATTATACTAACCTACTTTAATTTTTCTGTAAACTGGATAACATTTCTGTAAATATTAAATCATTGTTATATAGCTTGTATATATTCTTAATCAATGTTTTCATGTTATATCTAATGTGGTATAATTATTTAAACTGGAGATGTTTTTGTACTATTTTTGAAGATGGCAATATTATTGTTTTTAACATGTTTTGTAATACTTTGGAGCTATTCTTCCTAGGCGTCCGATGAAACTGAGCTTATATCCAGTCTGACTTTCTTGGTAAACAAATGTCACTAAATAAACTTATAAATAAATATACTTTACTACAGGCACTGAACTCACTAACACTACATTATTGGTTTTATGCTTTACTACAGGTACTGAACTCTCTAACACTAAATTACTGATTTTACACTTTACTATGGCACTGAACCCACTAACACTAGATTATTGGTTTTATTGTTTATTATAAGCACAGGGCCCACTAATACTACATTACTGGTTTTATACTTCACTACAGGCACTGAGCCTACTAACACTACATTACTGATTTTATACATTACTACAGGCACTGGGCCCAGTAACACAGCATTACTGGATTTATGCTTTACAACAGGCACTGGCCCACTAACACTACATTACAGGTTTTATTCTTTACTACAGGCACTGGGCCCACTAACACTACATTACTGATGTTATTTTTTACTACAAGCTCTGGGCCCACTAATGCTACATTACTGGTTTTATACTTTCCTGCAGGCTCTGGGCCCACTAACACCATATTACTGGTTTTATACTTTACTGCATGCTCTGAGCCCACTAACACTATATTACTGGTTTTATACTTTACTACAGGCACTGGGCCCAGTAACATTACATTACTGGATTTATACTTTACTACAGGAACTGGGCCCACTAACACTACAATACTGGTTTTATTCTTTACTACAGGCACTGAACCCATTAACGCTAGATTACTGGTGTTCTTGTTTACTACAGATACTGGTCCCACAGATTCATATTTTTGGTCTGTTTTTCATAAAATTGTGGTTTTCTGGCAAATCATTACATTGAAGTCACTAAATAAAGAAAGACATTGGGTTTCAGACTTTCTATCCTTTAGCAAATGCATGCTAATAGAAAACCTGTTATTCTAGAAACTTCCTAAGTTATTAAGTGCAACATTTAAAGTCTGTCCCTATTTTTGGGGCTTTTGTCCCCCGATTATACTTTCATTTGTCGAGATCTCTTAAATTAAGGGGCTGAGAGGTATGCTAACACTACTTTACTGGTTTTATACTTTACTACATGCACTTGGCCCAGTAACACTACACTACAAGGAAGCATTCACATTTTCCTTTACTCTACTTGTTCTGGTATACATTATAAGCATGAATGAAAATTGTTTAAACTTGCTGAGTGGAAATGGTTATTAATATTTACTGTTGCGTAAGGTGATACCTTAACAACTTCTAAAAATACACTGATAGTTTTTCTGGTAGTTTGCTCTATATTTTGACCAAAAATCTCACACATTTAATCATTTAAATTGGAAAACCCCTGCGTAAGTTGTCATATGGAGGAATTATTGTGCTAACAGCTGCGCAGAGGACTGGGGGGGGGGGGGGGTTGTTGATTTCTGATCTCCAGCTGTTGGGCTCATTTGTTATCTGCTAGCTTTTAAAAATCAATTTTTAATATTTTTTTACTCTGCCCATATGAAATGAATCCATTCTTATTCTAAGTACTTCTGAGATCAGAACACCAAGGATTAAGAGATCTTATTGTATAATAGATTCAAACTGGAAATTAAGTTGGATTATCACTATAATACTAAACACTGTTTATATTAGTCCAGTTTATTATATTATTATATATTAGTCAAGTTTTGTTCAACATTCCCTATTAGTGTAACAGTGGCAGTTGCTACATACCAATTATTCATAATTGCATACTCCTGTGTTACAACTTCAGTACATAAATTACTCTGCATGGGACAGCACTAAGGCCCAGTGACTTTGCTGCCAGAAGGAGTTACCATAGCAACGAGAGGTGGGATGCTTTCTCAGTGAGTGTGGATTATTATGGACGCGTATATCTGCTGTTAGCTTGGGCCAGACTGTATATAAGGTATGTCTAATCATCGTTTATCTATTTTCTTTTATTCTAGCCAGAGTGTAGATTAAGGTGAATATGAATCTTGAATATTTCACTCAACACTACATGCAGATAGAGAAAACGTTCAACCTTTGTGGTTTTCCAAGGGCAAAACATTCATTTTTCTTGATTATCATGTTCCACTTCAATAAAATGTCCTTTTTTTCCTGAGGACAGTGTACCCATAACTGTGGCATATGCAAAAATCAATACAAACATTGTTTTAGTGCTGTGAAATATGAGTATTTATATAATTATTTGTCTTATTTTTGAATATTGGTTGCACTGTTCATGCTTATGTTTTTCATTGGTGTACTGTCCCTGGATTGCTTTATGTTTTTATACACACAGCTCTAATTAATTTGCTATGGAACAATATGGGCAAATGGACATTGCTAGAAACAGAAAGCTTCTGCATTTGTAGATGTTTTCTGCACAAGGGGACAACCCCTCTCAGGGTGTTCTGTACTTAGTTACCTCTGCCCAGAACTGACATAGCTGCCTAATACAATCATAAGTAGTTAATTCACACTGGCTTTCCAGTAAACCTGCCTGCTTTTGCTGTGATGGTTTTAGATGCATTTCAGTCAAATCATCTGCTCTGCAGTTTTCAAGTTATTAGGGATCGCTGCATTGGTTATGACTACGTAGTGATCATTTTGCTTGATTTATTTGTGAGGTTGGCAGGCAGGCAGGATCTCCAAATATTAAATGCATAATTAAACCAGAGTAATTCACGTTTACATTACTGACATACTAATATCTACAACAGGTTTCTCTGGTTTGAACATAAATGATAAGAACCTGGACAGACATACTAGTGCAACGAAAGTCACTTACTGCATGTTAATTATATAGGAACACTGCTTTCCTTTACTGGCCAGCTTTCTATCACTATATTCTCAGCCCTGCTCCAGTGGAGAAACCACTTCATGTCAATTGTAGCTCATTCATTCAATAAACCTCCATTTTTTTGCAAGGGATGAAGAGATACTGGACTACATATTTCACTAGCTACTTCACTGTTAATAACGTCGAAATAATTATTACCAACCGGTTTATTAACCAGAACTATATTATGGCATTTTTAAAAAGTTCATAACTAGTCAATATTCATGTGGTCTAGGGCAGAGTTGACAGCCTAGACTAATTTCCCAGTTTTCCCAAAGCACTGACTGGTCAAGAACTTCTTAAGATTATTGTGGCAGTTAGCAGAGGGATTAAGGCTCTCAGCTGTTAAAGAGCTGCTTCCTGTAGTAAAAAGTTCAGTGTTTAATTCCTTCTACTTCCAATTGCCTTCTGTATGACTCTGAGCAAGTCACTTAACCCCACAATGCTCCTGGGTTACCCCTGAAAAGGAGCATTTTGTCCATTGGATTTACCGAGTTAACAAACAGATTAAATAAATAAATAAAAATAGAAGAAAGGTCACATAGTATGCAAATGGAAGCTGAGGGAGTCAAACCCAAGACCACTAGAAACAACTTGTTAACTGCTTTTAGCCTTAATCTTCTGCACTAGCAGGAACTGCCAGATTAAATAATGGAAACAGAAAAGTAATGTGTTACATCATCTTAATAATCATCATAACTAGTACATAAACAGAAAGATAATAGTTACATAGTCAGTGTTACTTTCAGTGCATCCAGTTAGAATGTATTTATTACCTGTTAATGAACACATCTACCTGAGCATTTCACTGCAGGTGCAAATTTCCTTAAATCTGACCTGAATGAAGGCTGTTGATAACTGGACTACATCAGTGTGGTGCCCTTCCTTGAAGGGACCCGCAGGTAAGTACTAGGCTATTGGCCCTAGGGCCTATACAAGCCTAGCCAAAGAGGTACCCTGGCTTTCGTCACCCAAGAAAATTATTTTCCTGTGCCCCTGTCGAGCAGAGCCACAGAGGTGAGCCCCGGGGTGAATTTCCTATTTCCCATCCAATCATCATGATTTTTCTTGAAGAGTGCTAATGAGGAGCTTTGTATGATATAGATAGGTAGTTTGTTCCAGAGTATGGGAACTTTCTGGGATAAGAATCTATCCCTCCAGCATGTTCTGTTTATTGTGGTGACAAGGTTTAGGTTCCTAGGGCATGTAGCTCAGAGGGATTGGGATTTCTTTAAGTGGAGCATGTCCAACAGCTCTGGGTCTGACACAGCTTTGTATGTTAGGCAGAGATCGCCTTTGAGTAGGCGATATAAGATGGATTAAAGCTGGAGTTTTTTGAGACGGTCTGCATAGGGCATCTGTTTGAGGCCGGTAATCCTCAATGTGAGGTATTTCTGCTGCCTTTCCAGTTGTTGTAGATGTCCTGTGAGGTACATATCAAAAGGGGCATTATACTCTATAATAGGTCTAATGAGTGTTGAGTAGAGGGGAACAGTGACCTCTTTTTTTTTTGGATGAGAAACCTTTTGTGATGAGGTGTGCCACATAGAAGGATTTCCTGACTACTGTGGCAATGCGATTATCAAAGGAGAGACTACTGTCCACCTGTGTCCCAAGGTCTCTTATCACACTTTTGGTGTTAAGTAGAGTACCTCCTATGTGGTAGTTCATGGGTACAGAGTTTTTACTAAAGGGGGTGACAAGGCACTTTTTGGCATTGAGCTTCAGGCCATGGCTTTGACACCAGGCATCTGTCTCAGTGAAGCCCTTTTGTAGGATGTTCACATCGTTAGTAGTTTCAATTATGGCTCCTAGTTTGCAGTTATCTGCGAACTTTGTTAGCCAAAGACCTTGTACTTCAGAAAAGTAGATACCAAACAGAAGACCTAGGACCGAACCCTGTGGTACTCCACTTGACACTGGTCTGAAGTCGGGTTTGGAGTCTGCAACTTTTACAGTGTGGGTTCTGTCAGTGAGCCAGTTGGCAACCCATCTTGTGACATAGGGATTTATACCTAGTTTAGTAAGTTTATCTATAATTCCAGAGTGGGGGATGGTGTCAAAAGCCTTAGAGAGATCTAGATAGGCTGTGTGAACCACCTTACCCTCGTCTACGGCTTTGGTGACTGCTTCAAAGAAGCAGTCACCAAAGCCGTAGACGAGGGTAAGGTGGTTCACACAGCCTATCTAGATCTCTATCAGGTTTAGGAGACATGATCTGCCTTTTACAAACTCGAACTGGGTGGGGTCCAGAGTTTGGAGATTACCAATGTCTTTGTTTATAAGTTCCATGATGATAGGTTCCATGGCCTTGCAGACCAGGCTCTTTAGGCTAATGGGGTGGTAGTTCCTGGGGTCCGTGATGGCTCCCCCTTTGTGGAGTGGGATAACCATCGATGTACTCCATTGAGTGGGCACAAAGCCTGAGGTGAGGCTATAATTGAACATGGTGCTTAGGTGGGGTGCCAGTTCATTCTGTAGTTCATATAGAATGCAGCCTGGGATGTTGTCAGGTCCCACAGATGCTGTGTTCTTGGCTTTGGAGAGTGCGTTTTTTTACCTCTGCAGCCATGATTACAGGAACTTTGCATTCTTCTGATATAGAGATGGGCCCTTTAGGTGGTCGGGGGGGGGGGTAAAGTTAGCACTGAACCTATCTGCCAGGATGTTGGCAATATCAGTTGGTTTTGTATATTTAGTGCCATTGTGCTGTAACTCAGAGCAGATCTGAGTGTTGCCATTGAGATTCTTGAATGCCATAGAATGCTTTGTGTGTGTCTTTAGAATCAGTGGCAATTTTGCTTTCATAACTAGCTTTGGAGGATTTTATTAGGGATCTCAGCTTCTTACTGAGGCTGACTAGGGAGTTCTTCCAGTCATGGGATTTTACTCTTTTTTGCAACAGTTTCTTTCTTCTGTTGTAGAGCTTGTTTACGGCAGGGGACCGCCAGATTGCCTTTTTTTTTGCAGGATAGCATCTTGGTTCTGTTAGGGATAGCATGATCCATGCACTTGTGTAAGTGTTTATAAAGTGCATTTGTGTAGGATTCAGCAGTCTTACCTCTATTGTCCATCTGCATGGGTGTCGTGAAGTTTGCCACTTCTGTCTTAAGTGGTGTGAAGTTGGCTTTGAAGAAATTTTTTACAGTGGTTTCCCTAATGGGGGGTGGGGGCGGGATGTGGATGTCTAGGCTGATTAGCTTGTGGTCGGATCTGACCAAGGAGGACTTGACCTCTGGTGTGGAACACCGATCACCCATGTTGGTAATGACCAGGTCTAGGATATTGCTGCCCCTGGTGGGGGTGTAGCTCAGTTGATCCAAGGCATTGGAATTTATGAATTCCAGAAAACGTTGAGCAAAAGAGTTGGTACATGAGTAGTTTTCCCAGTTAATGGTGGGGTAGTTGAAATTGCCCATTATTAGGGTGTTGGGTTGTACCCTAATATTTTCCAGTGTATCAAGAAATGAGGAGTGGGAATCCTGGGGCATGGTGGGGGATCTGTAGCAAGTTACAATTTGGATTGCGGTCTTGCCAGGAGTTAGTTGCACTTGGATAATCTTGGATGCATTATGCTGAGCAACTAGCCTGGAAGTGTGGATATCCTTAATTAATATGGACACGCCTCCACCTTTAGTGTTTCGGTCCAGGTTAGGTGGCCAAAAGGTGTGGTATGAATTATAGCCAGGTAATGCAGGGGTGCTCTCTGGAGCCTTGAACCAGGTGTCTGTCACTGCACAGATGTTGATGCTCTCCATTTTAAGGAGTGCCTCGAGTGAATGCATTTTGAGGTTTAGACTTCTAGCATTGAGTAGCATTACTCTCAGATTTTGCTTGCTTGTACCTGTTACGGTGGTGAATTTGTCATTTGAACCTTGCCTAAAAAAGGAACTATACGGGTGGCATTCCAAAAGAACTGCAAACAACGTCCACTGGAAACTAGTTGAGGAAACACAGTTTTAATGTTGTAGTAAAGCGCTTTTTGTCATTCCCAATCAGAGCAACTTCTTCAGACTTCTTACAATTAGTTAATTAAAACTTTATATAGTGTATTCAATTTACCAATTTAACCATTTTAAAAACAATCAACATATAAAGCGATATATACACTTGTAACCAACAGCTAAAAAAACCATACAGATAAAGAAACCCAGCTTGACCTTCATATATATAAAATATGCTAAATTGTATATAGTACAAGTCACATACATTTTATTCTTACAGTTATTGTTAAAACTATTATATCATTTTAAAAATTAAATATTTCATTATGGCCCCTTGCAGTAAGAACTAGCAAAGGTTACATACATATATATACTAATGTATGTAATGATGTATCATATAGATAGATTCCTTCTAAACAATAAGGTTGATGAAATTATATTATGTATAATTTTAACATGTTATACCTAAAAAATAATAACTGTATATAAATGCACAACTGTACAAACATAGATACATGTATATATATATATATATATATATATATATATATATATATATATACTTTAAATACTTAGTTAATGTATAAAATTATTCATGTCAGTTTACTTCTTTAATATTATGTACACTACAAAGGTAAAAAAATATATAAAATATTATAAGTTAGTCTTAGACTAGATATTTTGATTTAAGTTAATTTTATAAATTATGAATTGTTTACTATTACCTATCTAAGCTTTTAAGTTTCAATAGACAACTGATATTACAATGTTCGTTCAGGCCTGGTTTGACAAAAGCATTTGTTCTCCACTGCCATATCAATTCACGCTCTTCCAGTAGTAAATTGTATGGACCCCCTCTAATGTCAGTGTATATTTGGTCAAATGCGGTGAATTTAAAATTATGGCCTGGATTAGTTGCAATATGTTTGAATAGAGCATTATCTGTCTTACCGTTAAGTATTGCGTATGCATGCTCGTACACCCTCTCTTTAAAACGACGTTCAGTTTTTCCAATATAGAAAGCTGAACAGAGGGTGCACGTAGCAGCATACACTACAAGTTTAGAGTTGCAATTCAACTTACTCTGAATTTTGTATTTTGTGTTGTTGATAGTAACATATTCACCACAGGACATATGTTTACACATATTGCAGCTATTGCAGTTTGTCATACCATTTCTATTGGTAAATACTTTTTTTGTATTTGATTCCAAAATGTTTTTAATATTTTTACCTTTTCTGTACACTACCCTGGGTTGCTCCAAAACTTTAAAATCAATAGTCTTATCTTGTTGAATGAGCACCCAGTTTTTATACAATATCTTCTTAATAATGTTGCTATCCATGTTATACATTGTGACATAACATGTCTGGAAGTTTTCAACTTCTTCTTTTGTTTCACTGTTGACTAAGTCAACTTCTAACATTGAATTTTCCAGATTAGATACAATCTCTGTATTAAAGTAAATATTCTGTCTACTAGGAACTCTCTCTCTAATTTGTAGAATTGGGACTAGGTTACCATTTTCTCTTTTGTATGTTACTTCATCTAAAACATCATTCACCAGTTCATATGGGTAACCTCTTTCAATGAAGAAAGTTTTTATTAAGCAACATTCCGATGTAAAATCGTCAGGTGAGGTTGTCATACGGGCTGCCCTAATCAACTGTCCTTTCACTATAGCTTTCTTTTGTGTAAAAGGATGTAAACTAGTATAGTGAAGGTATGAGTCGCAGAGGGTCTCTTTTCTGTGTATTTTGGCAAAATACTGCATATTCTCAGGATCTTTATATAAGTTGACGTCAAGGTAGTTTATAGTCTTATCTTGAAAGTCTAATGTAAATTTAAAAAATTCAGTAGTGTTATTTATGTAGGATAAAAAGTTGTTAGCGGATTCATTCGGTCCTTGAAATAAAATAAAAATATCATCAAGGAACCGAGTGTAGTATTTTATATGTAAACTCCATTCAGTGTTCTGGAAAATATAATGGTTTTCCCAATAAACCATGACCGTATTTGCTTAACTGGCACCGCATGGTGAACCCATCGCAACGCCACATTTTTGTAAATACAACTTGTTGTTAAAAGTAAAAAAGTTGTTAGTTAGTATGATGTCTAATAATGTTGTGACTGTGAACATCTCATTAGGTGGTGCCCCTTTTTTGATGAGAAATAAATTCACCCATTCTATAGCTTCCAAATGGGGGATAGATGTATACAAGTCTATAACGTCTATAGTTAGAAAGTTGTTATAGTTATTGTATTCAATTTTGTTGAGATTCTCTAAAAAAGTCCACGAGTCTTTACAGACTTGAGGTTCCGTCTTAAGATATTTTTTCAAAATATGGTCAACAAGTTTTGCCGAAGCATACGTGATAGAATTCCGTCCATCTATTAATGGTCTAAGTGGTGGATTCATGATGTTTTTATGAATTTTTGGCGTTGCGAATAACATGGGTATTTTTGGCCAGTTCATGGATATATAGTGATACGTATCTATATCAATATATCCATCCATAAATAAATCACTGTAGTAACCTTTGATCCTCATATATGCAGTATTTACCTCATTTATAGACACCTCACTATATGTATCACATTCCAAAATTTTCTCAACCCTGTTGATGTAATCACAATTGTCAAATATAACTAGCCCTCCGCCCTTGTCTGGCTTGATAGTTCTAATATCTAAAGATTTAAAAGTAGTTAGAGCTTCTAATTCGTCAGGGCTAGTGTTGTTAAGTGACAAGTTCTTATAGAAAACATTCTTTTGACTATTGTTTAAGCATCTTAAATCCAGTTCCATTAGCTGTTCAAACATTTGAAGTGTGGGATGTAAGGTTGGATTATATTCACTAACTACTCTAAGCGGGTTAATAATAGCTATCGAGCCTCCTAATAATAAGTTGAGGTTGAGTTTTCTTACAAATAGTTTGAGGTCTTTAATAGTTTGAACCAAGTCCATATGTTTACTAGGTACAAATGTTTGTCCTTTAGCAAACAGTTCAACTAGAGAAGGATTTATTTCAATACATGAAAAATTGTAAACATTAAAGTCGCCTGCTATATTATGGATAATGTTCAGTCCAGTGCTGTCGTTTGCTATCTCTTTGGGTTGTTGTAAGGGCGAGGTTTGTTTTTTTGATTCTGATAATTTTGATTATTTCTCAGGTGCTGATTGTTGTTAAACTGTCTTTTAGGAATAGCACCTAAATCAGAGTTATTATAGTTGCCCTCATATTCTGTTCTATTCGAATAGTATCCGTTGGACTGTTCTTCGTTATACTTCCTTTGTTTTCCGTTTCTGAGCCGCCCTGCCCAAGTGTTGTTGTTATTGGGATTGTTATCTCTACTGTTAGAGTAGTCATTTTCAAGATCCTGACTAAAGTCTAAGTTGTCTTGTTGAAATTCAGTAAAGGTAGGCCCATTAACTGGTATAATTGCGAGTCCAGTTTGTGACCCCGGTGGATTAGGGTATGCTTTCCCATTTTCATATGCAGATCTATCCCTATTGAGTTTTTTTACTTTATTAGATTTGAGTTTCAACAAAAGTTGGTCCATAGAATTGAAAATTCTGTCGTATTCAAATTTATATCTAAAGAAGTCTGTATGGTTAGAGATGGTAAAGTTTAATTCAGCGACTTCTTTAGATAGTTCAGTAATCTGTATATTGTAATGCTTGATGATACAATTCATAAGTGCAAAACCCTGTTCATCAAATAAAGTCTTTAATTCAAGGTGAAATGGTGAATTAGTGGTCAAACCAGTTGGATAGGTATAATGTCGAAGTCCCTTAGGCACCACGCATAGTCTACAACATTCTTGGAAGTAATTGACTTCCAGTTGCAGTTTTTTAATTTTAAGCAGTTTCACGTCTAGAACTTTAAGGTTATTAGTAACTGTTTGTTCACTAACCTCTAGTGCGTCAGCGTTATCAGCCGGTTGCTCCGGTACAGTTTGTTCACTAAAAGTTAAACTTCTGGTGTTAAGAATCCAATCTTGGAACACTGGAGCTCCAACAAGCTCTCTAACGCTGTCTTGAGTATTTATAGCCGCTCCGGTCCCGTTGTTAACGTCCCGTAGATGGTGAGTTGAAGTCAGGTTACGGGAACCTGTTGTTTGTGTAGGCAAGTTGTTATTTTGTGTGAAATTACCATTAGGGTTCGTGTTACCTTCCCCCGATTGGCATTGATAGTCGCTACCTGCCAGCAGATTAGTTCCACTGTTAACGGTACTTCGTGCCGTTAAGTTAGGAGGTGTCCTTTGCCCAGGCGGAATGGATCCTAAAGGGTCAAGTGAGTCTGCAATACTCAAATTGTTTCTGTTGGAAGCAGTTATTTGAGAATCCAGCCTTGCAGATAGAAGGTCGACTCGCTGGGTTAACGCCAAGATGAGGGCTGTTAAATTTATTTCTTCCACGTTTTTCCCTTCCGAATTGAAAGCAAGTGGTGTAGGGGAAATACAGTCCTCAGTGTCACTGGGATCGTTGGATGCCATGAAAGCACACGGAAACAAACTGAAGTATAAAGACAAACTGATATTCCAAAAGAACTGCAAACAACGTCCACTGGAAACTAGTTGAGGAAACACAGTTTTAATGTTGTAGTAAAGCGCTTTTCGTCACTCCCAATCAGAGCAACTTCTTCAGACTTCTTACAATTAGTTAATTAAAACTTTATATAGTGTATTCAATTTACCAATTTAACCATTTTAAAAACAATCAACATATAAAGCGATATATACACTTGTAACCAACAGCTAAAAAAAACATACAGATAAAGAAACCCAGCTTGACCTTCATATATATAAAATATGCTAAATTGTATATAGTACAAGTCACATACATTTTATTCTTACAGTTATTGTTTAAACTATTATATCATTTTGAAAATTAAATATTTCATTATGGCCCCTTGCAGTAAGAACTAGCAAAGGTTACATACATATATATACTAATGTATGTAATGATGTATCATATAGATAGATTCCTTCTAAACAATAAGGTTGATGAAATTATATTATGTATAATTTTAACATGTTATACCTAAAAAATAATAACTGTATATAAATGCATATATACATGGAACTATAGGGGTGGCAACAGCCTTAGCCAGTATCCGGAATCCCAAGGGCAACAGCATCGTGGTCTGTTGATAATGTCATCCAGGCAGACAGATACTGGATCCCCTTAGAATGACACCAGAAGCTAAGACAATTGTTGAAGTCAATCATTTTGTCCTTGTACTGTGGTATCATTCTGTGTGACGGCAGGATGCTACTCAGGGCTAGGGTCATACCTGCCTGGGCTACAAGATCGGAGAGCTCCTCCATGTCTCTTTTCATGTGGTCCAGGGAGGTATGTCTCAGGTCATTCACACCAATATGGATAATGATAGAGTCATATTTGTACTTGTTGTGGAGTGACCCGAGTGCATGTGTTATGTGGCAGATCCTGCCACCCAACAGGCAGCTGAAAGTAACTTTCTCCTTGTTTAGCCTGGTGAGTAGAACATCAGTGTGCCTGAATATAGAGTCACCTATGACTAGAGTGTACGTTATGTCTTATGGGCTGTGGTTGAGTGGCACACTGAGTTTGTGGGCTGTGTGTCATTTGGGTTGTGTTGGGGGGGGGGTTGCATGCGTTTCTGCTTTGGAGGTCTCTGTTGCTTGAGCAGATTTTTACTGAGAGCCTCCGTGAATGTAGGTCTGTGTTTTGTGTTGCCATGTGTGTGTTTTGGTGGTGTAGGTTTTGAGGGACTATGTGATGAGTGTGGTGTGGTGCAATTGTTTACCTTCTCCTCTTGACTGTCTAGTCCAGTCTTGGGTGAAGAGAGCTTTGCTTCCAGTTTGGCTATATAAGTGCATCTCTCACAGGTTGTAGTGTTGGGTGGTAGGAGGAGAGGGTTGTTTGTGTACATGAGGCAACTGCTGCATTGCCCCAAGATGCCCAGATTCATCAGGTAGATGGGAGAAAACACCAGGAGCTGACCCTTAGAAATGCCTGGATAGGTGCTTATTTATTAAGTACTAAAAACTGTTTTCCTCTAGACAAGTGAGGAAAGTTGAGTGTTGTAGTAATTTGTAGCTTATTTAGTGCTTGCAACGAGTTCTGAACAAGTGCTGAGCTCAAAGAAACAGATTTGAGTGCTAAAACTAAAAAACTAGGTAGTTCTAAGGGACAATTTGAAGAGCAGACTTTATGGCACCGGGAACAGTTTAACCCTAGCTAAGCGGCGATGCATAAAGTGTAATTTTTATTTATTTTTTTACTATAACAGTAACAAATGAGCAAACTGATTTAGACAAGTTAACCAATAAAAAGCTAAAAACTGAGCCCCATTCCAGCAGTCTTCGATCACACAAGTTCTAACTGCACACTCCTGCCACTAGGGTGCAGGGGAACCTTCTCCAAAAAAAGATGGTTTGGATTAGTGCTTAAGTTATACAAACAAAGCTAGATTCAGCAGGTATGAATTTAGTCTATGTTACAGCAAACAAGGCGTACCAATTTCAGAAAGAAACAATTCAAATAACCAGGCACAACAAGTCTTTAACCAGAAACTCCCAGCTCAGAAGGGCAGAATCTACCCTCTCCTCCCACAAGAGTGCACACCACACCTTCTTAATGTAAAATAACTGGCCCGAAGCCCAACTGCTTAAACCAGAACTAATACACTCTTAGAATAACAGACACTAAGCCTTCAATCAGCAACTCTCAACTTAGAAGGATGTAAGCTACCTGTCCTGCCACAACAGTGCAGACCACAAACCTTCTTAATGTAAGACAACTGGTCTGATGTCCAAGTGCTTCAACCAAAGCCTTAGAATAACAGTTACAATTTAATCAGGCTACTGACAAGCAGTAATAAATGCAGCAGAATAAATGCAATAAAGTAGGAAGAAACACAAATACAGTAAAAGCAGATGAATAAAGTGCAGTTTTTTTTATATAACAATAGAAAATGAGCAAAATGATTTAAACAAATTACCCAATTAACCAGTAAAAAAGCTCAAAACTGAGCCCTGTTCCAGCAGACTTCAATCAGACAAGTTCTAACTGCACACTCCTGCCCCTAGGGTGCAGGGAAATGTTCTCCAAAAAAGATGGCCTGGATCAGTGCTCAAGTTATACAAACAAAGCTAGATTCAGCATGCCTGAATCTAGTCTATGCTACAGCAAACAAAGTGGACCAATTTCAGAAAGAAACAGTTCAAATAAGGAGGCACAATAATCCTTTAAGGGTAGAATCTAACCTCTCCTCCCACAAGAGTGCACACCACTAACCTTCTTAATGTAAGATAACTGGCCTGAAGCCCAAGTGCTTAAACCAGAACTAATACACTTTTAGAATAACAAACACTGAGCCTTCAATCAGCAATTCCCAATTTTATATATATATATATATATATATATATATATATATATATATATATATATATATAATATATATTCATATATGACAAATTTCCTACTATTAATGCACACCCTGGCAAAATTCCAAGCCTCCCCAAATTCTGAGAACACAGCTCCCTATGTGGAATTTTTCATGCTAACCCTGTACAATCATGTTAACAACTGCATAGAGACACATGTACTTATCCAGAAAAAGCACATAAACTCAAAAAAAAGTCACCATGGTGGAATCCCAGCATCAGCAGGCTGTAATACAAAAGAAAGAAAATCATGGCATTTGGCAACATTTGGCTATCATGCTACTTGAGTAGAGTATTGCTGGTTTACATTTACATTTTCATATCTACTGTTTGGCATTGGTTTTTCTCATTGCTTTTGTCACAGCTGCATTAATTGAGTGTTTCTGTGATAAATATCTGCATTGTTTGACCTTTTTACAGTCTTTAATTAGAAATGTCTTGGTTCCACTTTAGTGAGAGTAGAGGGGACCAGAGTCATTTTCTGGCCCTAGACAGTGTAAAGGAAAGAAGACTGTGCTGTTTTTGTTTTGCATCAGGGCATTGTTTGTGTTTTTTTTATTGAATCTCCTCTGTTGTTTACATGTTGCAGCTGCACAAAGCATGGATCATAACCTACAAACAAGCTAAAACTTGCATTACCATATTCACTGTTTCAGCACTTGTTTTTTTTTTTTGCACTGTTCTGTCACAGCTGCATTGGGTGTTATTCTGTTGAATATCTGCACTTTTTCACAGTCTTTAGTTAGAACTGCTGTTTTCCACATAGCAGCACCACGCAGCGATCTGTATAGATGCTGATATCTTGCAGGGTAATCCCCCCTTGTAATTTGTGGAGATGCTGAAGTTTCCCTTAAAATACCCTTACTGTCTAGACAGATGTTTTTAACTACTAGATCATCTAGTCTGTGCATAGCTCAGCATTACTCATCAAGTTCCTTGTCTTATTGACCTATTCAGTATTTACATTTCTCTCACTGATCCCAAGTAGATCAGCAGCCATGGATATGAACTTCCCCACTCTCTCCACGGCCAGTCTGGTTGAAATGCATATTCTGAGGCATTGTAGAAATAGCTTTGTGTACACTGACACCCCACTTATTCTTAATAAAACAGATAAAGTATGCAAAAGATATAAATACGCTTGAATGTTGGAGGCAAAACTCTCTCATACAACCAAAACTAGTCCTATAAAGGTTGTCAGTGACACTTGCACTATTTCTACTGCACAGGGTAAAAGACCCTACACATAAAACTACTTATAGAGAGGCACTAACAGGTAACCTTCTTAAAATACTAAGACCTCCTGCATACTACAATCACAGAAAGGGTCTTCAGCCATCATGTAAACATTCTGTTAAAACACCACCCACAGATACACATAGTAACACTGTATCTCATACCTCTACTGCTAAGCCCTTAAAGCAAACTAGCACACAACCAAATTTCCTGGTCATTGGTGATCCTATAGCGAGTCATGACGATGTCCCCTCATAACACTGAGTAAGGAAAGAGTCACAGTTAGCTGCCCTTCCAGAGCTAGGATCCATAAAGTCATATAGGTACCATTACAACTCTGTCATACTCCATGTGGGTGTTAATGACCTGAGATGTACCTCCCTTGATTATATGACGTGAGGCATGAATGAGCTCACTGAGTATGTGCCTTAGGCAGGTATGAGCCTAGCACTGAGCAGCATACTACCTTCTCCAAGGATGATGCCACATTACCAACAGAAAATTATTGATTTTTAACAATTGGCTTGGCTTTTGGCGCCAGTCCAAGGAGGTACAATATTTAATATCCTGGGAGGACATTGTTGATAGACTATGCTGCTTTGCCAGGGGTGGTCTGCACTTACCCCCTCTAGGTTTTTGGATAGTGGTAAACACCTTTTCCACCCCCATACTACATTTTTTAGGCAGTGCCAAATTGATAAACCTCCAGACTTAACAGAATTTATGAAGGAATATCTGAAGGTGGTACTGCTCAATACTAGAAGTCTTAACAAGAAACTCCACTTTCTGCAAGCCTTACTCCCCCTGGACACACAGCTTACCTCGATCTGGCCAAGGCTTTTGATACAATACCCAATTTAGGCATTATAGACAAACTCTCAAAATTAGGTATAAACCCTTTTATCATCTGCTGGATAGCCAACTAGCTAACTGATAGTACCCAGGAGATCAAAATAGGTGAGACCACCTCCACCAAGAGGCCTGTCACTAGTGGAGTCCCCCAGAGCTCGGTACTGGGCCTACTCATTTTTGGCATCTGTTTCTCTGAAGTGGAAGCAAAAGCTGCAGGTTTATGGCTGACTAAGTTTGTAGACGATTGCAAGCTGGGGGTTATCATCTACTCCCCTGCAGACACTAGCATTCCTCAAGAAGGAATGTCAAACTTGTCCAATATGCAGATGACTCTATTATCATCTGCTCTGCCAAATCTCTCACTCAACTCACGCAAGTAACTCAAAATGCCTTCACCAGCACAGAGACTTGGTTGTTGAACAATCACCTTGCTCTCAATCCATCTAAAACTAAAATCATGTTATTTACCCCATCAAAAAATACTAAAATTGATAAAACCTCCTCCTTGATATTCAGCCAAAACAAGACCCCCATCAAAATATTTCTTCATACTAGGTGTCATTATTGATGAACACTTAAAGTTTGACATTCACCTACTAACATCAAGAAAACCCACCAGAAGCTTGGAATGTTGTATCGTCACAATTGGCTCCTTACCCCTTCAACTAAGCATACCCTTGCTGTCACTTATCTCCGTCCCTCTCTCATGTACGGAGCCCCTCTCCTTACTAACCTACAATCCTCTCTGAAGGCAAAACTTGCATCTTGCTACTATAGAATCTCTAAGTTTGCTACTGGCTCCAAGTTCTCCTCTCACCATTGCAGTTCCCTACACTCCTTAAACTGGCTTGAACTTCCTAATTATCTCTTTTATAGTCAGCTTTCTACTGTTCATAAACTCATCTTTATGCCCTCTAAACATTCAACTTTCAATCCACCTTTAAATCATGCAGTAAAAGTTTTTGAAACATTATGTGAGGATGGGATTAGGAAATTATTAAATAACAGAGTTGTAGATAGAACGTTTGTTAATCTTTCTTTAGAAGAAAAACAGGCATTAAATGAAATTAAAGGAAATAGAAAGTTGAGAATAATGAAGGCCGATAAGGGGGGTAGTTTGGTCCTTATGGATCAAGAAAACTATATTGACAGCATTGAAACTGTTGAATAATAATAGTGAATATAGCAAAGTGGAAAGTGTGTGCGTTAACAACTGTTACAAATATATACGTACTTTTTTGTATGATAATTTTTTAGAAGATAATCTTAACCAGGAAATGTACAATTTTTATAACACTGAAAATCCCAGGATAGGAGTGTTCTTTGGGATTTCTAAGTTACATAAATGTTTAGAAAGCCCCCCTTATTGTTTCCGCTCCCAATTATATTACAGAAGGTATTTCTTTAATGGTGGATGCCTTGTTAAATACGTTAGTTAACAGGTTAGACTCTTACATCAAAGACTCTTGGGACTTTTTAGATAAGTTCCGTGAATTTAATGTTAAATATAAATTTATGCCTGGAAAAAAAATATCTGTACAGTTAATATTAGCTCTCTTTTTACTGCTATACCATACGAAGAAGGTACTGAATTGTTAGACAATTTTTAAATAAGTTCTCAGATATCCCTACCGAGCAGGTTAATTTTTATTGTAGTTTAATTGAGGTTTTGTTAGACAATAACTATTTTATTTTTAATAAACAATTTTACAAGCAAAAGAGGGGAGTGGCTATGGGGTCTCTAGCTGCACCCTCTTTTGCAAATACAGTGGTGGGGTGGGGGGATTCACTGTTTTACAAAACATAAAAGAAACTTATAGTATGTGTTTGTATAAGTGCTTTGTCGATGATTTATTTTTTGTTTTGGAAGGAACCCCCAGAAATTGTGAAAGACTTTTGATAGAGTTAAATGAAAATCTTCATTTTTTAATTTACTATGGGTGAAGTTGGTTATGTTGTTAATTTTTTGGATGTTACCTTACAATGGAATTTGAGAGTAGAATCCATAGAAAAGCAACATTTACCAACAGTTATTTACACTGTAGTAGTAATCATCCTCTTTTTATGAAAAGGAATTTGCCTGGGGGACAGTATATTAGAGCAAGCAGAATGAGAACTAATGATTTAGTATTAAAAGAAGAATTTGATTTTATAACTAATTTATTTTTGAATAGGGGGTATGATAAAGCTTTTTTGGCACAAATAGAAGTGGAAATTTTGGAAAAGAGACATTCTTCTTTGCCACCCATTTTAAAACATCTATTTGCTAGTTATAAAACGGGCTCTGAAAGTAATACTGACAAAAATTATGGTGATAAAAGGTTAACTTGTACTTTGGATATGACAGTAGATAGTAATAATATGCGTTCAATCATTTATAATAATTGGAAAATTTTACAAGGGAATAAAGAATTATATAGTATAGTGAAGAGTGCTCCTAAGTTTGTTTATAAGAATAATTTCAATCTTAAACCTTTTACATGATAATACCAAGATTGGGCTTAATAGCACTTTCTCTAACAAACCTGTTGGGATGTAAGAGTGTGGTCACTGTAATGCTTGCCGTTATGTTCTAGAAGGTCTCTTTGTAATGTTATTTGATTCCACATATACTATTACTTTAAGAGGGAGATACATTTGTAAAACTAGGAGGGTAGTTTACATTTGTGTTTGTTCTGGTGGTCCTGCATTTTATGTTGGGATAACCACTCAAAGGTTATTTGAACGTATTAGGGAATATCAATACTGTATTAAAAAGGACACAAAAAGTGCCTTATTTAAACATACCTTGCTTGAGATGTTCGAACTATAAGAAGTTTCTTTTTTTCAGTCATAGAACAGGGGCACCTGGATTTAAGGGGAAGGGATTTTAAAAATCATTTAGAATAAAGAGAAGCCTTATGACAAATTAAGTTATGTGCAGATAGGCTCCCTGGACTTAATGATACGGTTAATATAAAGTGTTTTTTTTTTTTTAAATAGAATGGTATATGTAAATAAATTATAAAGTTATTAGAATGTATTTAATACTCTTGGTTAAGTGTTTTTAATTAGTGTTTTCAGCATTAATTGGTAAATTGATGGCTGATTAGGAATTTTATGCATTTAAATTTGTAGAATTCTCTGATTTATTGTATTCTGAAGCAGTTTTTTGACAAAAGTGGCTAATAAACTGTGTGGTACACTAGTACAGTGTGAATTGTTTGACCTTGCTGGTTTTGGCTTACTCAAGGTTTTGGTTATTTATACCCAACACTTGCTATGATTTTCTTAACATCCTCTTATAATTTATATTACATCGTAGGCATCTGCTTACCTTGACCTGCATGATGCTATTTATTCCATATACATTCTCAGAATGCTTTGTTATGGCATATACCATAAAATACTTTGTTACTATTATTACTTTGTCATTCTGTCTCTGTTACTTTAAATCATGTAATATTTTTCTTAGTTTGTATTTCATTCACTATTGTAATATTGCAAGTGGAGCTTTTCTCCCCAGGCCGCCATTGAAAAAGGGCAATTTCTGGCCCAATGGACGTTCCCGGTCAAAAAACTGCAAATAAATAAAATAATTAAATAAGAAGGCCTATCTCTGACTAACAAATGGTGCCAAAGCCATAGTCATAAACTCAGTGCTAAGAAATGCATAACTGTACCCTTTGGGAAGTTAACCATCCCTGCTAATTATCGTGCTGATAATACACCTCTAAGAGTCAACCCAGTGGTCAACGATCTGGGTGTACATGTAGACAGTAGCCTTACCTTCAACCACCATGTGGCCACAGTGGTGAGGAAATCTCTTCATGCTGCGCAACTTATAAGTAAGGACATGGCATCTAGGTCCAACCAGGTCATTATCCCACTGTACTCTGCCTTATCACACCAGTCATACAGTACAATGCTGCCTTTGGTATGTACCTGACCAGGCAAATGAAGCAAGTAGACAGACATTAGAGGTTCCTTACAAAAAGAGTACAAAGTGTAACAAGTTTACCTTACACTGAGCACCTTAAAGCCCTTTCCTCTACTCAGTCTCCTATAAATTGATAAAGGATAATCTATATCTGGCTTACAAGCCATCCGCAAACCCCACATTTATGAATCTCCTGCATATTCTTAAGTCAAACAGTACCAGAAATACAAGGTCTAAGGACATAATTTTGTCTGTGACTTAAACAGAACATGCTGGAGAGACACACATGTCCCAGAGACGGCTCCTCCTACGGAACAACCTTCCCAAATATGTGAAGCTGAATTTGTCTATTATCCAGTTTAAGCTCAACCTAGACCAGTGGATGGGGAATAGGAAATTTACACCAGGTCTGGCACCTATGCCCCTTACGGACAGAGGTAGCTTATAAATTCCTCGTCTTCAATGTTCTATTTGGATAGAGGACATCATTATTCTTTAGGGAAAACTTGGATAGGCTTAGAAAGGCCTCCTGGGTCATTAGCCTAATAACAATCTATGAATTAGAAGTGCAATGCCCACTAAGGTAAAAATTCCCTCATAAATCTAAACAGGAAAGTTAGATGGCTAATCAAATATACCAAAGCTAAGTTTGTGGTAAAATTAGCCAACCATACCAAGGACAATCAAAAGGCTTTATTCAGCTATGTCTGCAAGCTCAAAGGCAATACAAGGCAATGTGCCTAACTAATTATAAATGGAGCAACCTGTAATGAGCCAGACGTTGTAGCAAATCTACTGTTCAATAAGTTAACTCCAATTTTAAGCCCCTGACACCACCAGGAAATATCCTCAACCATAACTCTCCCAGCTATCTCTAGGGAACAGCTTCTAAATGCACTCTACAAGGCCAACAACTCTGCACCTGATAATATCAGAATGTCACCCTAATAGCAGGACCACTACAATCAGTATATAACCACAGTCTCCACTTTGTGCCACGCAAGTGGAGGACAGCAACTGCCATCCCTCTGCACAAGGGCAGACCATGTATGGACCTGGGTAACTACAGGCCACTAAGTCTGACTAGTCTCATATGCAAAGTCCTGGAAAGAATTTGCATGGAAATAATAAACAATGACATAGGAGACCTTTATAACCTAGCTTCAACCATATTTGGTTTTGTCAAATGGCAAGATATGCCAACTCAGCCTAGTGGATTTCTTTGTGAAGGTCACCAAAGCAATGGTTAAGAGAAAAATGGTACATACTGCCTACCTTGACCTGACCAAATCATTTAACACAATACCATACTTTACTTGGGCATTTCTGACAAACTCACAAAATTATGTATAAATCCCTATGTCACTCACTCGATGATGGGAGTATACCTCCCCAAAAGGCCAGTCACTAGCAGAGTCCTGCAGGGTTTGGTGCTGGAGCCACACCTTTTTGGCATCTGCTTCTGTGATATCAAGGCCAACTTCAAGGGACTTTGGCTGACCCAGCTTGCAGATGAATGCAAACTGGGTACAGCCATAATATCCCTCAAAGACACAAATTACCTCCAAGAAATACTGATACAGACAAATAACTGCTGCCAGAGCCATGTTCTAAAACTCAATACCATGAAATGCATAACAGCATCCTTTGAGAAGGTGACTATCCCTTGGAACAACCAAATTGATAATACACCATTAAGCGAAGTCCTAGTAGTTAGAGATTTGGGAATGCATGTATACAGAAACTTGGCCTTTGATCATCATGTGTCTATGATGGTAAGGAAACCATTTTGTGTTGCACAACTTATAAGCAAGGGTATTTCATCTTGGTCCAAGGATGTCATTGTTCAGCTGTACTTGTTCCTCATTAGACCAGTCAATGAGTACAATGTCCCCTTCAGTATGTACCCAGCAGGGCATATGCAACAAATGGAGTATCCAAAAAAGTTTCCTCACAAAAACAATACAGGGTGTAAATAATATAGCCTACATGGGCTTCCTCAAAGCCCTGTCCTTGTACTCTGTATCCTACAGGGTGCAGAGTGGTGATCTATGCCTGGTCTACAAAGTATCCTTTGATCCCACTCTGATGGACCAGTTGTGTATCTGCAAAATAAATATCATGAAAATTACCCAATCTCGGGACCTAAACCTTGCTTACAACATGAATAGGACAAGCTGGAAGAACAGGCATGCGTCTCAGATACTACTCCTTCTCTGGTACAGGCTTCCCATCCATATCAAAGCAGAGTTCTTCCCTAACCCAATTCAAGCATAA
Organism: Protopterus annectens; assembly: GCF_019279795.1. Classification (NCBI taxonomy): domain Eukaryota; kingdom Metazoa; phylum Chordata; order Ceratodontiformes; family Protopteridae; genus Protopterus; species Protopterus annectens. The sequence goes on along the minus strand of NC_056743.1, from coordinate 405,000,829 downwards.
ACTGGGCTGGGAATCAGAAATTTACCCCTGGTCTGGCACCTATGTCTCTACTAGAGAGAGGCACCCTGTAAATATGTGACCATCCATGCCCACGCCTACATCTTCCCCAGAAAACAAGTCCCCTGGGGTCAGTTGCCTCGTATTCAGCTATAACCCTATGCTAAAACTTCCTAACAACATGCCTAACAGCTTTTACAACATCTTTACCTAAATGATTGCTCAGTTTATAAGCTCATAAAATTATGATGTCAGTACTGCCCTATTATCTTAACTTACTGTTGAAATTACAAGAAAATTTAAATATAGCTCTACTGCTTTAGAATAAGCAGAAGCAATACATGCATAAACAGGTGAAATGATAGTCTATAGAAAGCAAGCCAGCAGCATGAAAAGAAAATCATTCTTTCAGACAGGTTTATCACACTGCCAAACTAAATGTATCTTATTTGTTGCACTTCTCAAGCCTTTGCAGCCAGCAAATAAAAAAAAAACTCATCTCAAAACAACATTGTTGCCTCTGTACAAATTAAACAGTCCAAATAAAAGTGCTGAAATGCTTCATACAATAAATCTAACAGATTAACCCCCATATATAAAAGCTACATGACCTTATTTTTTCCCCAGGGAGCTCTAAAGCATAATTTCACATTTGAAAGCAATAAATTAATTCTGTATATTTCAAATAAGGGAAATGTTGGTGCATTAATCTGAAAGTATGTATGAAAAACATGCCATAGAAATGGTGCATTTCAGCTGAAGTTTTTATTATTTTTTACTTTACTTCCATGAATTTCTGTAAACTGTGCTGTACACACTCATTTTGTTAGTCAGTACATAACATCAGATATAAACCTGTAACTAAGCCTTTTTATTTATAATGTAACTTTTCCTAGCACTACAGTGGCCTTCCATCAGATGTGTTTTCTGTGGTTATCTTCAATGACCTGCTCCATATTCCCCAACACTTGTCCGACTTGCCATTTGGGCTACCCTTCCATCTGACAGTGCAGAGGCAGGACTTTTAGTTATTTGGTTTCATTTAACAGCTTCTTGGGGAGAACGTTAAGATTAGTTTAAGATCTGTACTAGCTTGTTTCTTAAATTAATCACACACAAGAGAAGTGAGTGAGTGACTGACTGTAGAAGTGTATATGTGATGATCTGTCTTCATCTCTTTGCATGTCTTCATGTTCAATATGATCACATGAGCAAATCAGGCAAGATATTTCAGTTGTTAACTTATAATACATATTGGCTAATAAATTAATATGGATTTGGCTTCAGTCAAATATTGTTGCCAAAGTATTTTTATTTTTAATATGAAAAACTATACATTACTGTTAAGGTGGCCGTGTTTGAAAGACTAAATGCAACAAGCAGCATCCACTGTTGAATAAAACATGAAGGTAATATATAGTTTGGCTAGACCAAACTTTATAGTCTGCCATTTAAGCTGTTTCCTTATTTTTGTGGGAGGGTGTGTAATGTTCTCTGCTGTCACATACTTTACATTTGCTAATTTATATAGTTTGGTTAGATCAGCATCAGATTCTCTTCCTGTGTTCTGCTGTTACCTTAGTGGAATGGTCTCTTTGGTCCTTAGTGATTCATCCCCTGGGGTTTTGTGCTTCTGGTTGACTTTGCCCTCTGCAAGCTGGTCCAAGACGTAAATGTGATATTAAGAACAGCCCACAAATTTAACTAGTGCTATAGTTTTAAATAAATAAAAAAAAGGTCACCTGGAAAAGGGATACTGCACCCATTCCTGGCCCTGGGTCTTGAGATGATCTTTGCCAAAGACTTAGTGGTTGCCAGTTAACCCATGTTGGACAGTAATGTTGACCCCAAAAAGCTGCACTGAGCCTGTATGCAGGCTCATAATGTGCAAATAATATTATATGCTATGTCAGTCAAGTGCCAGGAAATAGCTGGATAGCTTAGAAAAGATTAGACCCTGCCACTGAACCAGGATCTTGGGATATGGACTAGGACCTCAGTGCTGGGGAAGGAGCTGCAGCTACAGTAGGTCTTTGGAAATTCCTCCCAGAGTACAATTAGTCTTGCATCTGAGCATAACATTGGTTCTGGAACCAGACTTCCTGATTAGGTGGCCTCCCTCGTACTCTGCAGTTGCTCTTTGAGAGGGGTCATCAGAGGACGTGGGGTAATTCCAAGTCCTTGGCTGTGTGCTGTACAGCTAGGGATTATGCTGATTGATAAGAGGGTATCTGATTCATCCTTCTCTTCATGAACTGGTCATTCATCTTTCTGAATTTACATTTCATGACTGCCATTTTGTAGATTTCTGCTGTAGTTCAGTATGTCCCCTGTCTACAGTCTTAGTTCAAAGGCACAGTCCCTGACCTGCATCTTTCCATTCAAGCTCTAATCACCACTGCCCTCTCTGGGCTAAGATGGAACATGTCACTGGTATAGAATTAATGCCTCTGCCACACCTCCTTTAGTCATCCTACTAGTCCCAAACCATTTTGCCACATCCACAGCTGCAGGCTAGCCACTGTTGCCCTTTGTTATGGCTTTGCAGTCTACTAGCAGAGATATGTTTCACATCAGATTAATGTGGCTCTGAGCAGCAGGTGTGAATAAGTTAAGAAAAGTAACCTGGAACCTACTGATGTTGCAACAACTAGTAAAATACAGTACCACTTATTATCAGCTGAGGTTAATGAACAAATGAATGCATGCACAGCATTTTAGTTCTTTAATGGCAGAAGAAGACAATAAGAATAACAAGTCTTCCATTTATGTCCATGTAGCAACCTACCTTCTCACCCACTTTTTTTTGCCTGTTGAAATGCTCTCTCGAATGTCTGTTTTGTTCAGGATGACCCCTTAATATTATCCTAACATGGTGATGTATTGGCATGTCATGCCCTCTCCATTCTAATCTCTATTAAGCTCCTCTAGTCTCTGGGCATGTCCATTCTTCTCTATCCCCTGTAACATTATGGTGGCTCTCCTTTGGAGTCCCCCTGGTAGGGTGATGCGTCCACCTCTGTCTATGTATAGCCTCCAGAACTCCATATAGTACTAAGTGTGGTTGATTACAGGCTGTAGATTGGAAAAATGACCTCTTTCCTACTAAAGTGGATCTCCCTGAGGATCCTCTGTAGCATTCTAGTGAAAACTGCCACTGTCCTTTCATTAAGCTCCTGGTGATCTGTTCCAGCTGTGGTCAGTACTCATGTGTCCTTTTCTGCACATCCTGATTGATGACGCACACCAGGGTTATTGTGGTTTATACGAAGGGCTTTGCATTATGTGCTAACTTTTGGCATTGTTCCTGCCACTATAACCCTCCATGTCCTACCCTTCAACAGTGCAGCAATCCAATTTATCAGTCTTACTCTAACCAACCCACCTCTGGTTTTCTTAACAGCTTCCTGTGTTGAACTGTTCTGTGAAGTCCAGGTGGACCACATCTGCTAATACTACCCTGTCAGTGCCTCTCGCATGCTTGTTATTCATCTGGGTCATGTTTATTCATGTGGGTCATGTTAGACTAACAGCTACTTCTGATTGTGCAGCCATGTCAGTTGTTGGCTTGGAGATCACTGTCCTCTAGGAAACCACACTTTTTCCCATTATGATTATATGGCTGCTGTCTTTTCAGATGTCCAAAATGGGACACAGAAGATGTGGCTTTGACATCTCCATCAGGAATAGCTTAAAGTCTGACGCTACCAATGGGGGGTGGCGAAGTGTAAACCAGTTAATACTGCCAAGAGATACAGAGGAGCCACAGGTAGCTTGTATTTTATGTTGGACAGCAGAAAACATGCTTCATTCTAGAAACAAAACAACATCCAACTTTTCCAAAGGCTTGAGCAATGTACTTCATCTTTGTAGAAATTCCTCTTTACAGTGTTAACATAAATCATCCCTTACAGTTACTTAACTGGCTGTATCACAAACCACACTGTATAAATTTCACCCATCAGTTCTCCTAAATGTTCAGGCTTAAGAGATTTACTTATTGGTTTAATTATTGATATTAGATTACTGGGAACGTCCATCTGTGTAGAAGCCCATTTTCAGTGGTGGCCCAAGAAGAAAAGTTCAAAATTCTAACAAAACTTTTTAACAACAATAATTTTACAATTTTCAAAAATAAAGAAAATCATGTGCAGTTGAAATAATTATAGCAAATCAGTAATAATATAAAAACATTGGTTAAGAATCTATACAAGTTATATGGCAATCATTTAATATTTATAGAATCTTCAGATGTTTGTAGACAAATTAAAGGTAAGTTAGTCTAATACAAACAGGAATTGCAATAAGGAATGAGGGGAAAACAGGCTTATGGTATATTTGGAGAGAAAGTCAGGGAAGAGAATTTGATAGCAATAAGGAAGTAAGTAAAGAATGGAGAGTAAGGAGGTATAAGGACTGAAAAGGTACTTGTTCACATTTAAGGATATAGTTTATCCTGGTTTTGAGCAATAACAGAGACAGATTTTAGCTAGGAAGTCTTTCGGAGTAGTTTTGAAAGATGCGAGGGAGAGTACTGACCTGATGGATACAGGTAAGGAGTTCCAGGCCTTAGCAACCTTGTACAATTACAGACAATGCCCAGAAGAATTTCTAGGTTTGTAGACTGACATGAGTTTTTGGTCACTGGATCGCAATGACCGACTGGGAACATAGTTGTGTAGAATGGTTTTCGGTGCTGGACAGGCAGATGGATGCTGGATAATTTTATAAATGGTAAGAAGCTGTGTATGTTAGTTGATGAGGAGGTTCTAACCAATTTAGGCTGGTGGTGCTGCGGTAGCGTTGTCGCCTCACAGTTAGACGTTGCCCGTTCGATTCTCAGTTAGAGCATCTTCTGTGTGGCAACATGCGTGAATGGGCGTTCCTTCCTTGAAGGTTGTGCGTTAGGCCCGGCAAGCCAGTACATAAAAAGCTACTGCCAATCATTAGCGGACCAGAGTTCCGCTGTGGCAACCCCTAACTGGGAAAAGCCGAAAGAAATAAACAAAGTGTTATACAGTGGTGGGTTCTGAAAGGTGTATTTGCTGCAAATTTAGCAACTTTGTTACAACATTATTCAAGTTTTAATTTTTGTGACGCATGGAAGTTAGTAAGGATGGGAGCGCCATAAAAGAAGTGTGGAGAGGAGATAAATAGTGGCAAGTGTAGCTTTAGTTGTGTCGGTAAGAACGTTTTTGGCTCTGTAAAGCATCCCTAGTTTTTGATGAGTTTTTCTTATGCAATTTTGTATATGCAGGATGAATGTAAGCTTATTATCCACTATCACCCCTAATAATTTGCTAAAGAAGTGACTTCAATGGTTGTATTATTGAGAGAGAGAACTTTAAATTTTGTTTTTTCATGAGAGAGGGATTTGGGGGGGGGGGGAGTAGTAGTTTGGTCTTTTTTGGGTTAAGCATGAGTTGTGAGTTATGAAGCCATGTTTCAGTGGCTGTTAAAGCTTCCTGAGTAATTTTTTGGAGGTGTAATATGTTGTCAAATGAGAGTGGAACCATTTGCTATTGTAATAGGGTGGGTTGTTTTGTCGGTGTATAGAGGGTGATGGTGAAAACATTAAAGAGGAGGGGACCAAGGATTGAGCCTTGTACACTGGTGGTGACTGGGTGGTAAGGAGAGAGCATGGAGTGCCATTTTACTGACTGACACCTATTAGACAGGTAGCTTTTGAACCACAGAAGGGTGTGGTGAGAAAGACATAGTGAGGACATTTAAAGTAGAAGTCTACTGTGACAAACTGTATTTAAGACTTTAGACAAGTCTGCAAATAAGAAAGAGATATTAGTTTACTGTTATCTCTAGCTTTATTGACAGTATCTATACAAGTTGGAAGGGCAGTGCTAGTACTATGGGAAGGATGGAAGCCATGTTGTGTAGAGGACAGACGTTCTTCCTGCAAGAGATAGTCGAGCAACTGTTTTTGAATACATTTTTCAAGTATTTTGGCAAAGGGAGATAAGATTGCTATAAGTCTAAAGTTATTAATGTCGGTTGAATTTCCTCCTTTGTGCAGAGGGATATTGTGTGACTTTTTCTAGAGAGAGGGAATGTGGGATTCCTGGACTTACCTATTTATAAGGACTGAGACAAGATGGGCAATGCTAATGGCTGCTAGTTTTGATACTAGCTTGGAAGGTCATCAGGTGAAGAACAGCACAGTTTAAATTTGAGTAGTTTTATACAGGATGCGGGCAAAGGTTTATAAATATTTATTTAGGTTTATAAAGGTTTAGGGCAAAGGAAACTGTTCAATGTGGTTATAACAGACATCCTACATAATACTGAAATTGTCTTTGCTGGGGAACAATTTAAGAAATTACGATTATCCTGTTCCTACCATGGATTTGAATCTGTTCTTGCGACCTTCATTATATTCATACTACAGTGGAATATACACATACATATAAAATATATACACTCAGTGTTTGATCTTCCTAGAGTGGACTAGGGAGCTGCTAAACTGATTCCAGTGGTCCAGGATTTGATTCCCTCTGCCTCCATCACCTAACTGTTCAACTCTGAATAAGTCACAGCTCCTGAGCCAACTCTGAAAAAGGTTTATGGAGATTAGGGTTCTACCCTGGTAAGCAAATAAAATAATAATTAGTGATTAATCATGTTTCTGTCTTTCTTGGTAACAAATGCACTCAAGCTTTACTATACTTATTTCAAAAGTATTTACATGAAATGGAAAAAATGTAATAATTTAATCAAAGGTTGCTGTAATGGTTAGTGCTTTATGGAGTGCCACTGTCAACAGTATATCAATATGAGTTATTGTTGGTACCTAAGAGAAGGGTGGCAATTTTTTTTGTACTAAATATAGTGGACTTTTGAATAAATTCCCATATTTCATTTACATAGTTCAGTCATAAGGAAGCACCATCCCTTTATTATGGTGGTTTACATGCCTAGAGCTTATGACCCACTTAAACTGGGGCCCATAAAGCAACTAAATCATATTGGTCTCAACCCCATAGCTCTCCTTGGAACATCACTGGTAACAGAGTGTCAGAACGAAAGTTTTTTTTTTTCAACTGGAGAACTACTTCCAATTTAACATATATGGACTCATAGCCAACAGGAGCTATCACTCATAGCCAACAGGAGCTATCACTCAAACCTGAACTAGTTTTAAGTTGGGTTATATCTGGGACTCACATGAGAGTACTAGCAAACATAGTCTACTTGGCCTTCAATGAGGTCATTTTTCACCATATAGGATGGTGCTGGAAAGGCAGCCAAAAACAGGTTGCACTAATCTTGATAAAATTTAATTAATTCAAGCACTTTCATCTTAACAGACTTTATCAGAACTGAATAAAAAAATTAAAAGTTTAAATACAACTGTTTACAGTCACATGACTAAAACATATGATCCCTCAGTCTTTCAAAATTAAAATACACAAAAGAGTTATGAAACTCAGTATTTGTTAATAAAACATATTAAATAAAAAACCTTAGCATTAATTTACAGTCCGAGATGTCTTTTTCAAGTACAGTAAAATAGAGAGCATCTCATTCATCCCTGGCGGCTTACTCAAATTCAGTTCAAGGTGCATCTGCAACTCCTTATTTTCTAATAAGATCTTTCAAGGATCACCTCTCAAATTGGCTGTCACCTTGTCTATAATAAAAAAAATTAAACCTCTTAAAATTCAAATAAATCAACAGATACATGTATAAAGTACCGTTTTATCATTACAACGAATACTTCAACAATGTCCCTCCTTACGGAATGCTCAAGTCTTTCCAACATAAAATGTGTCACATGAGAAGCAGTGATATAAATAAACAGCAGTTCTAGTATTAAAAATATGGACAAATAATAGTCCTACTTAAGATATGACAGCGGTATTAATCTCATCCAAAATGCATCTGCATTGGTAACAAATCCCGTATTTCCCCATCTTACCACGTGTTAAACTGATGAACTTAAGAGCTATGCTCTAAAATTTGCTTATTATTGGTAGCGTTCCTATATACCATTCTTTATGGAAAAGCAGCTATTGGTTGACACACTTTTGTCCAATTGTCTCTAAAGATATTAAAAATATCGCCTTTCATCCAAAGAATATGAAGTCACAAACATTACTTCAGAATATTTTCATTTTGTTTTAAAAAAAAAAAATCCTGCAGATGCTGGATTACTAATAATAGGCCTATATAAAATAGGCCTATTGATAAATACCAACTGGCACATACTGCCAGCTTAGCTGTTCAGTATATCCTCTGTTAAGAAATAAGAAGTTATGTACTCACCATAACGTTCCATCTGAGTAGGTGGCTTCATTTGTCTGCAACCTGTGGGTCTTGGATCCGATATCGGATCCGAGCCGGCAACTTGTTTCATAGCCAATGGATCTGAGCTCCTAGCTCCTCCCCTCACCCATAATCCCCTGCCAACCCTCCATGACCTCAGATCAAGTTTGCCCCTCTACAGATACCCAAAAGAGGTATTCCAATAAACAACCTACATAGATCCATTCTGAAGGCCAGGGGGAAGGAGGGGGGGATGGTTGCAGACAAATGAAGCCACCTACTCAGATGGAACGTTATGGTGAGTACATAACTTCTTAATCTGAAGTAGGGACTTCATTTGTCAGCAACCTGTGGGACAGAGTCCCCAGCTACCTGAATCTTGGGCGGCCATCATGGAAGGATATTGTGGAGCACCGCGGAGCCAAAGGATGCTCTCCCTCTAGAAATTACGTCCAGTTTGTAGTGGTTAATAAAGGTATGAGATGAGGCCCAAGTGGCTGCCGAACAAATATCATCCAACGGAACTCTAGATTTGAAGGCAGCAGAAGTAGAGATGGAACGAGTGGAATGTGCGCGAACTCCTCCAGGTGCGGGTCTCCCAGAAGCTTGGTACGCTAAAAGAATACATTGGGAAATCCAGCATGACAAGGTGATCTTTGAGACAGCTTTTCCCAAATTGAATTTGGCAAAGGAAATGAACAGCTGGTCGGATTGCCTGTGACCAGCAGTCCTATGAGTATAAAAACGTAGCTGCCTATGAACATCTAATGAGTGCAGCTTGTACTCTCCTTTATTCTGATATTTAGGAAAGAAGACCGGTAGATTTATGGATTGATTTATATTAGTTTCTGATGCTATTTTGGGAAGGAAGGAGGGATTGGTCCTGAGGTACACTCTGTCCGGATGAAAAATCAAGTAAGGAGGCTTCACAGAAAGGGCTTGAAGTTCCGAAACTCTTTTCGCTGAAGTAATGGCTACAAGGAATGCTGTTTTCCAGGACAAGTATTTGAGATCCACTGAAGCGGCAGGTTCAAATGGGGGAGCAGTTAGGGCTTGAAGAACTAGTGAAAGATCCCAAGGGGGTATGGCTTCTTTGATAGGGGGTCTGAGCAGAAAAGTACCCTTGAGAAAGGTTTTACACAATTTGGCCGACATCAAGGGCCCTGTGTCATGTCCCACATGGTAATGGGAGATGGCCACCAATTGTACTTTGACGGTTGAGCAACTAGTGTCTTCCTGAAAGAGTCCGGTTAGGAAGACTAGTATGGATGGAAGAGGGGCAGTAAAGGGATCTAGATTATGATGCTCCACCCAGACGGAAAAACGTTTCCATTTACTGCGGTGCACTTTCCTGGTGGAAGGTTTATGCGCTGCCACAAGGATGGCTTTGACTGGTGAAGAGATACTGGGAGTCCTATCTAGGAGTGGAACTGGAGCAACCAAGCTGTCATCTTCAGACTGTCCAGATTTGGGGTCGACAAGCCCGACGGATGGGAGACTAGATCCGGACTGAGATCCAGAATCCAGGGGGGATTCACTAGGTGACACCACAGGTAAGGGAACCAAGTTTGCCGAGGCCAGAATGGGGCAATGAGGATCATCCTGCTCCCCAACCGCGAGGCTTTCTGTAAGAGCTGTAGCATCAGGGGTAGAGGAGGATAGGCATAAAGTAGACCGGGCGGCCAAGCATGCACCAGAGCATCTCTTGGAGTTTCCCCTGGAGGGGGAATCAGAGCGAAGAAATTGTCACATTTGGTGTTTGAGGGAGAGGCAAAGAGATTGCAGCAGGGTTGCCCCCATATTGCAAATATCTGCTTCGCTACTAGTGGGTTGAGAGACCACTCGTAAGGGGAAAGAATGGTGCGGCTGAGTTTGTCCGCTATGATGTTGGCCCACCCCGGAATGTGCGTTGCAATCAGAAAGCGGCTGGTGGAAATCGCCCATTCCCACACTCTCATGGCTTCGCGGCATAGAGGGTAGGACCTGGTTCCCCCATTTGTTGATGTACCAGACAACAGACATGTTGTCCGACTGAATTGCAATAGTTCCTTCGGGGAGGAGATTCTGAAGTGCTTGCAACGCATACAGCACCGCTCTCATCTCCAGAACGTTGATATGCAGGGAGGTCTCTGTATAGTTCCACGTGCCTTGGACTGTCCTGCCTGAATAATGCCCTCCCCACCCGAAGCGGGAGGCGTCCGTGGTCGCCGTGGCGAGAGGGGGAGGAGTGCAGAAGGGTCGGCCCGTATGGAGATCCGGAGCATGAAGCCACCATAACAGGGCCCTCCTGCAAGCCTTGCTGATAGCGATGGGGTGATGGAGAGGAAAAGACTGAAAGGACCATTGCACTAGAAGGGTCCACTGCAGTACCCTCATGTTTAGGCAGGTGCATGGAAGGAGCGTTATCGCTGCCGCCATGGAGCCCAGCGCCCTCAGGACCAATTCCGCCGGTGGGGCTTCTGACTGGAGAATGGCCCGCACATGAAGTTGCAAATTCCATAGTCGTTCCGAAGTCAGGAAGGCTCGTAGATCTCTGGTGTCTATTCTGGCTCCTATAAATTCTATGACTTGTGTCGGAGCAAGGGAAGATTTGTCCGCATTGATCGTGATGCCTAATTGGGGGGCTAGGCGGAGAAAGTAATCTCTGGCTGAGCAAAGTAGATGCCTTGTTGGGGCGGTCAGGAGCCAGTCATCCAGGTATGGGAAGGCCTGCATTCCCTGGAGTCTCAGGTGGGCTGCTATCACTGCTAACACCTTGGTGAACACCCTGGGGGCTGTGGTGAGGCCAAAGGGAAGGACCCTGAACTGGTAGTAGAAACCTCCTGGATCGTCTGTCCATTAGAATGTGGTAGTACGCATCCTTGAGGTCTATAGAGCACATCCAATTGTTCTCCCGTAGGAGGGGGAGAATAGATTGAAGAGTGACCATTCGGAATTTTTCCTTGGTTACCGACAGGTTCAAACGGGAAAGGTCTAGAATTGGTCTCAAGTCCCCCGTCTTTTTTGGCACCAGAAAGAACCTGGAGTAGAACCCTAATCTGAGCTGGTCTTGGGGGACGGGCTGGATGGCTCTTTTTCCTAGCAGCTGCTGGATTTCTGAGGCTGCAGCCTCCCTCTGATCGGGTGGTACATCGGGGAGGTTCCTGATTTTGGGGACATGAAGCACTGGAATTTTGTACCCTCTGGATATAATTCGAAGCACCCAGCGGTCTGACGTGATGGACTCCCATGCCACTAGGTGCTCTGAGAAGCGCCCCCTGACTGCCTCCAGAGTGGAGCAGCCGGGCAACCCTTCAGGGCTGCTGCGTGGGCCGGTCAGAGAAGGATTCTCTGGACCCAAATTTCCTCGGAGCCCCTCTGCCCCTCGGGCAGCGTCCTCCCTGTCCTCCTCTGCCACGGAAGGACTGGTTGTCCGAAGCGGGTTGGGAATGTTGCGATTTCCGGAACCACATCTTCTTTTGACCCTTTTGGTTCTTCGAAAAGGACGGCTGGGGAGCAGAGAAGCGGACTCTGACGGCAGACAACGTCTTTCCGTCCTTCTCGCTCTGGACTAGCGTCTCGCGAACCGTTTTGACAAACAGGGCAGAACCATTGAAAGGGGCGTTCGCAAAGGACGCTTTAAAGGGCTCCACAAAGTCACAATGCCGGAGCCAGGCCTGATGTCTCATGACTAGGCCCGCTTCGCTAGCTCTAGCGGCTCCCTCGGTGGCGTGGGACAATAGCCGCATAGAGGTATTCGAAATGGATCTCAGAGTGGCCATTTGGGTGGAGTACAACTGTTTGTCCTCCGCCGACATGGACTCAGGGGGGGGAGGCAGCGTATTCTTTGATAAGATCCCGCTGCATCCTGATGATGTGTGCCATATAGTTCAGGGACCTTACCGAAAAGGTCGCTGAACTAAAAACTCGCTTCCCTAAGCGATCCATTGAGCGGGACTCAATGCTCAGTGGATGGACCGAGGGGCTCTCCTGAGCTAGTTCCCTCTTCGTGGCTGCCGCCATCAACATGGCATCTACGGGGAGACCCTTGCTCCAGTGGGACCGGTCTGCGGGGGGGGCTCAGTAACCTGTCCGGGCATTTAGGGACTGGATCCACGGTGTCCGGATCCTTCCACGCCCTGGTGGTAATAAGGTCCACCAGGGGGTTGGCTGGAGGGGACACCCAAGAGGTAGACGGGCCTGCTTCGAATGCCTCCAGAAACACGGACTCATCGGAGGAAGCCTTGGGGGCAGACCACCCACCTCTGATCCTAAGCATTTCCATGATGTCTCCAAAGGAGACATCCTCAGGGGGTGATCTTGGGGAGCCTTCCCCTTCATCCAAGTCCGTGTCCTCGGTTAAGGACTCAGGGGAGTCCATGTGCATCCTCTTACACTTGTGCTTGCGAGGCACTTCCTCGGGGGGGGGGGCTGTCCAAGGAGGTCTCGCCAGCAGCATCCTGTTCCAATGGAACAACCTGGGACATCGAAGCAGGCTGTCCCTGTGGCCGGGTGATGGAAGCCTGGCCCAGCAGAGAGGGAGTGCAGGGTGGAGCCGAGAAAAGGGCCGGGGGTCCGGATGCTCTCGACAGAGCCCTCTCCACTACTTCGAAGGCCGAGGGGGAACCGCTCTCCCTGGCTCCAAGAGCCGACACCCACTCGGATCCGATGAAGAGATCGGAGCCGGCGCCGAGACTGTCGGATCCAAAGGACCAGTGTGCTCCGACCTGGACGGAGCCAAAGGCACACTGAATCCCTTGGATCCGAAGCTCGGCCCCCAGCTCCGAGATGTCGGATCCGACAGCCTCGAGGGCAGGGTCGGATCCGAAGTACCAAGTACTGTCGGCGCCGACCCACCCCCAGCTTCGACGCTGCTCGGCTCCGAACGTTCCGAACCCGGGAAGCAGGTCGGAGAAGGAGCAATCGAAGCAAAAAAGGGTGTCGGGGGGGGAGGCAAGAGCACTCCCATCTGCAGCTGGGCCTGGATGAACCTTCGCATCATCCGGTCCAAGTCTGCATCTGACATACTGTAAGTCTATCTTGATGAGGCCACCGAGGCAGGCCTGGAATGCCGCCTCGATGACCTCGATGGAGATCGGGCCTCCTCCTCCTCAGGTCCTGGGGAGAAACAAGGAGATCGGAGCCGAGGAGGAGGAGACCTAGAAGCTGTGGAGGGAGAAGCCCGCTTAGCCGGCGGGGCCGAAGCGGAGGCCTCGGCCCGCCGCTTGTGGTGCTTCTCCCTCCATTTCTCCCTCTTGGCCTCCCTGTCCTCTGGCGCTTTAGCGGGAGTTTGAGTCCCGGCCGAAGGAAGGGGGGGCAGGAGTGGCTACCACCACAGGCTGTGGTAGTGCCACTGGAGGAGCGGGGGCCGAAGCCAAGTCCGGGGGCAAAAGTCCCGCCAGGACCAGCTTCGACCTCTGCTCTTTCAGTGCCCTGGGGTTGAACACTGCACAAATGGTACAGCCTGAGGAGAGGTGTTCAACCCCAAGGCACCGAACGCACTGCATGTGGCCATCAGCCGGGGAGAGCTTATGGCCACACTCGGTACATTTTGAAAAAATGGCTTTTGGGGCCTCTGCCATACTGGAGGGAAGAAAAGTACTACACAAGCACACAGGCCCCAAAACACTAACACACACACACTCACTAACGACCAGCGAGGGGAGGGAAAAAACTATATAAAAGGTACAAATAATAAAGGGAACCTAACACTTACACACTGTTTTAAATCTAAAGACAGAAAAGAAGGAAGAAAATACACTTATCTTAACAAGTCGCTAAGACTCTGAAAAATCCAGCTACTCACAAGCACGGGAAACTAGATCTGAGGTCATGGAGGGTTGGCAGGGGATTATGGGTGAGGGGAGGAGCTAGGAGCTCGGATCCACTGGCTATGAAACAAGTTGCCGGCTCAGATCCGATATCGGATCCAAGACCCACAGGTTGCTGACAAATGAAGTCCCTACTTCAGATCATCTCTTTAAGATTGTTCTTCTTAATAAATAAGTCATCAGATTAAACATGAAAGCCTTATCATCTGCCCTTTAAGTATCCCTTTCTTAATATGAAAGGGTGACAACTACTGAAATCCTAATATGAGTTAACAAAATTTGACTTATGAAAAATCGAAGGCTGGAAACTATGTTCCACATAATCTTTCAAAATTTTAATGTCTAAATAATGTATGTTAACTTCTGAGTACAGGTATGTAAATTAAAAAAAAAAAAAAAAAAGAGTGGTATTTTCCAAAAACTGGAAAAAAAAAAGCTTTCAAGTGGGAAATACGACCAGACCATAACATAAATATGTCATCTTGACATCTAATGTAACTATGAACATTATTTTTAAAATCACTGGAAAAATGTTAATTTGTTGCCATTTCACAAGCACTAAATTAGCATATATAGGTGCTGCAGCAGCACCCATGGCCACTGCTATGCATTGTTTAAAATATTCCATATCAAAAAGCAAAATGTTACTCCTGATACGATAGCCATAAATGGTTCACTCAATGTAATATCTATGTTGTCTAAAGAACTACAATAGACTGATGTATTCATAATCCAGTCCAGACCTTGATGATGTGGAATTACTGAATGTAAGCTCTTAATGTCACAAAAATCAAACTTTCAATGAAAATGACACTACTCAAGGAATTAAAAAGTGCCAACAATCCTTCAATAAATGAGGAAAAAGTCTCAGCATATGCTTGAGCTTCCTGACAACAAATATGGTCAGTGTCTCCATAACTGACCCTCTAGCAGACACTACAGGTCAAAATGAAAGACCTTCTGTATTAGTGTGAACTTAGGGGTACCAAAAACCCCAGATATATCTGGATTTGTAACTTGTAAAAACTGATGTAAAACAGAAGCTATAACCTACTGAAGCAACAAATCATGCAAAGTCATCCTAAAATGCGGATACACAATATTCATTTTGTTAACAGACACAAGAGTTTAAAAATCGTGATTGTTCAACACAGATAACATTTTTGCTGCATAATTAATGGAGCTCATAACAATGACCCAACAACCTTTAACTAGCTTCATTAGCCAAGTACTCCTGTCTTTAGAAAAAGATAACAAAGCTAATCTTTCTTTTTATGTAAGGTTAAAAATTCCCCTACATGAAGAGCACTAAAAGCTTTTGAAATGGCATGCATAATAATAATAATAGCTGAAAAACATCAGCAGCATTTAATAAAATGTTAAATGAATGCAGTCAGATTTGATTGACAATAACAAGATTTACTGAGTCCATATTATATTACATCAAAACTAAGTTTTACAGTAGGAAGCCAGTTGGCAGACACCTTTTCAAAACATTTTTTCAGACAAATAAGGTAAGAGTGACAGGTGTTTAGTTATTAAATTCTTGCTTTGCCTCTAGAAATCATTGCTATGTTACTTAGTTTACATGCTGTTGGAATGTAATAGTTTATAAGAAGAGAAATACTATTTCCATAATGACAGATATTCTTACTTTAGAGACCGGTGGTACTAAACTGAGGCCATGATGGCATTAGGTTTTACTTTTGCCAGAGGGATGCAGTCAGCAAATGTAACACTTATTAGAAACACAAAGAAAGGGCTATTATTAAAGTGCTTTGTTTTATGGTCATAAAACAAGCAGTACTACAAAGAGTCCATGGTTATATGTAAAATCTAAGAAAGCAGAGGAACAACAAAATAAAGCTAAACTGTAAGTAAAAGTTGTAGCAGTACCTGCTCAGAGGATAGGTATGTGGTACTGCTGAAAGACTTGTCACTGAATTGAAAAAGGCTTACCAAGGGGTCAGCAACCCTTAGCAATGATGCCAGAGAATGGCGCTTCAGAGTGAAGCAGTAGTGGGGGGTAGCAACATCAGTGATGTGGCTTTTTCTTTATTTTTCTGACAGAATTTTTCTGCAGGCCTGAGCAAATTTATTGAATAATTAATGGCAAACATGGTCAGTCTGTTTAAAATTACGTGATTATCCAAGTATCACTGCCCCCTGCAGCTTGTCTGCCTAATGCTCGAACAATTTGTTAAAGTCCAACTCATAATTATTGGCACTCTGCTCAGAAAAGGTTGCCTGTCCCTGCTCTACGCCGTCTTCTGAGTTTCAGAATGAAAAACTAAACTTAATACAGTAAGCACACATTTTTCATTTATGTGCTAAAGAAGTAAGCAGTCTTAACATCAGGAAGCAGCTAGACATGGAAGGCCTTAAGCATGCGGCTGTTATTTTCAGGGATATTTGTCAACCACCATTTGCTTACCTCAAAATAATACAACAAAGTATCAAACTGGTTAAAAGAAATAGAGAATTTCTATTACCAAAGTCAGAGTTTGACTGGGCACTAATCTGTCAGCCGTAACATAAAAGCAAGGGAAATACTGAAGACTGCACCCATCTGATGGCTTCATGGTATGAATATTGTAATCCTGAAAGTACTGCAGATGTGAGGTAGTTGGATCAATGAGAGTGCATGACCAGTGGCAGCATGTCCACCTCAGAACTACTGGCCTTACTGAGTCCCACCAGAGTCACAGAAGCACTCTCTTGGGAAAGCAAGGGAAATACTGAAGACTGCACCCATCTGATGGCTTCATGGTATGAATATTGTAATCCTGAAAGTACTGCAGATGTGAGGTAGTTGGATCAATGAGAGTGCATGACCAGTGGCAGCATGTCCACCTCGGAACTACTGGCCTTACTGAGTCCCACCAGAGTCACAGAAGCACTCTCTTGGGAAAGGCCTAGAAATATAATGTTTCTGAGATGCAGGAGCACATGAGCCTTCCAAGACGTTCACCACATTTCAGCTGTGCACCTTGGCTGTGTGTAGTTATGCACCCTCAATAGCACAGCATAGTGGGTATTGTACTATGCTGTCTACAACAGAAGGTGTTATGAAGCATAAAAAAATCCTATCTCCTACTGGATGATTGTCATAATATCCTGCCCTGTGTTACTGTGTAATTGGTGTGCTAGGATTCTCCGATTCAGAGTGGAATGAATCAGTAAATATGGAATAGGGACTTGATGATTATGTGTGGGGTTGGCAACCAACACATTGTACAGGATGTGGGTGCTGATTTTACACATAACTCATGAATATTGGTGCGAGGTGCATATCCAAGACCACAGAAGTATGGGATGTTGCTGGCATATATAATAATGGCAGCAAATCATCTAGCAATGACTATAGTCCATGACTATTTCCCTCACTGGTGGACTCATGAATAGGTGAAACAATTGGCGACATCTTACAGAATATACTCTGTTAAAAGAAGGAAGCTGACTTTAATCAGTCACTTAGATTTTTAGGTCAAATTCCTTGTGTAAGTAAGCTGTCATGACTCATAACATTGAGCTGTGGTATGACATGAAAAAAAATCAAATGTATAGGAAAACAGTGAATGTCTGTTATCTTTTTATGACTTTAAAATTATTTTTGTGTGTGGCAGGCAAGTCCCTCTGCACCCCTCCAATGTGGGAAGCAAACCCTCATACCCCAAACTATCATATTATTGAATCCAAGATTTCCATACCTTGGAGAAAAGGAAATATTCTGAGGAACAATCTTAGAAATAACATATAAAACTCTGTATATTTGTCATTCTGTATTACTATTCCAGGACCCCAACTAGTAAGCCTTGCAATTTCAAACTGTTATCTGCATCTAATCGCTCACTGATCTAATGCATCTGAACTACAATAAAACTTTATTTGGCTAAGATTAAGAAAGTTATAACACTTCCTCCACCAATATATTATCTGGTTATGAGATAGCAGGAAAGGATTCATAGATAGTGCCATCTTTCAGAATGAACGTTTATAGTTTTTTACTGTACTAGGAATGAGTGTTTTATGTTTTGTTTATGCATTAATGATTGCCCACAATCTAGGAACATGCTATTACATATGCAGACACACTTACGATAGTCAACAAAAGTAATCCCATGTTACTTGAGTAATGTGTTACTACAGAGTATGCCGGCTGTATAAATGAATGAGTAAAAGTAACACCAAGGCATACAAGGGCATAAATTTATTTATTACCAAGCAAACCCACTAAGTATAGCTGCCTCTTTGCAGGGGTGGCCCAAAAGCATTCTCTCATTAAGTGACTTTTCTCAGAGTCGCACAGTAAACAAGAGCAGTAGCAACTCTTCACCTTAATCCTTCACACTAAACTGTAAGACAAAGTAAGTACAATAAACCCAAGCAATACTTTGTAGTTTCAGTGACAACACTTAAAACTAATTTAGTAAAGGATCTGTACCTCAATGTTGAAAAGAAATTAAATCTCAAGGAGACAAATGACACAGTAGAACAAAAACTCAACAATTATGGGAATGAGTTTGTTCTAGATCAAATGGCTAGTGCATTATAAATGCATTTGGTAGAACTGAGTTAGAACAGGTTTTTATTCAGTGCTTAAGAACCTTTTTAGGTGGCCTAGTGATAAAATTTATCAAACACCCTGACAAAATCTATATCTTTATATAGTATATGTGTGCGTGTGTGTGTGTGTCTGAAATGAAATCGTTAAATCTGAAACTTAATATCAGGTACTGAAGCTGAAGCCTTAAGTGAGATCCTCCCGCCCCATTATGTGTATTTAAATACTTCTCTCTCATCAGTACATATGGCTTGATGTCTTGATGCAGTAGTTTTCACTGTCAGGCTTTGCATTCTGTGTTTTCACACTAGACGGGACTTCCTATACTTCTTGTCTCACTTGCAGCACTGCACAGAATTGTTAAGCACCCCTCTAAATGTTGTTAAGGTCAAGTCTCATACTATATCAGCACTCTACCAGGATGTAATTTAGCCATTTTCATTGTAATCGTGATACTCCATACAGTACAAGTTTTGTTATGCATGGCTTAGAGCGGTTACGCTTTAGTCATATGCTACAGCATACCCAGGCACCTAAAGCAGCTTTCAACAGCTGTAAAACATTTCTCACTACCACAAACACACGAAAAGCATGTGGAAGTGCACATGCACACACCCACACATGGCAGGCAGGAGTGTTTAACTGCTTTTAAAACTGGTGAACAGTCAGAGGTATACTTTGCTTCTGTGTGACAGCACTAAGTGTTTTATAGTTTTCATAGTTGTAGAACACTTTGTACTCCTGCACCATTGTCTCCTGTAACTACTAGTACATCGAAAAAAATGAAGCTTCATGCACTACAAAGAATTATTAATTAGGTCTCTCTCACCATAATGAAGTAGCGCTCTGTTCTTTACCTGGATGTCCAGATTCACTGTCAAGGTGAATTTCTTTTTTTGTCTAGTACCCTTTACCATCAAGTCTTTCCTCCCTGCTCAATAAGCTGTCCATCATTCTGTCTAAGGGCTCAGTTTAGGCAATGTTCTTTCCCTCAGCAGAGGCATGGGATGACCATAAGGAATGCTGCTGTCATCCACAGGGTCTTGGATTTTTTTTTTTTTTTTTTTATGCAGTCCAACAGTCCCTCTCAGCCTGGCATCTATTCCTGTCTGAGCTCTGGCCTCTGCCAGGGTTCTACTGGAAAGAAAGAGTGAGAGAGCAACGTCAGCATACACCTTCCCACCCAGGATAGGAACAATTATCCTGCATGCCAGCTCTGTCAGGTGCCCAAGTTGCTAATCGAACTGGGGTCATCTGAGCTGCAGTCAGGCCTTTATCTCTCTATGCCACTGAAGCAGCACTCAAGGCAAATTTCTTTCCATCCATGTCTAGGGCACACAATTTGGTTATGATCACAGACATGATCATAATCCATTATATCTTACAGAGCATTAACTGTAATCACCTTATCAAACAGTAAATAAATATTTTCAGTTAGCTGTATAAGCTCACTTACTATCTCAAAATCTCACAGAAAGAAGTGGTGACTACAGTCCTTGCAGGATTGGGGAACGTATTACAGCAGCTGATTGGTGTAGTTATGTACGTACCTCACACAGTCCTTTTCTTGAGGTTTTGGCCTGCTAACTCTGAACAGTCATAATCTTCTAGTGTTCACTTTGCAGTTTAGGTTCAACTACAGGGAAGAAAATCTTTACTGATCATTCTGCACCAGTTTTCATGGATAGACTCCACAACAACAGAAAATCAACAGTTTGATCTTTGCCTGTTCTCAGCTTCTACATTATTTTCCTTTAGATAATTAAAGGGTCATCTCAAACCCTGAAGATGTAGCCTGCTGCCTGACTGTCTCGTACTAGCTGTGAAGAATCGATGAAGATATTCCTGACCATGTTTCTGCTGTGTCAAGCTGTGCAATTTCAAATCTCTGTCTTTGTGAATCATGCAGAAATCAAGCATGTGATGGTGATACTGGACTAAACCGATCCGTCTCGGTGTATTTATCATACAGCTTTAACAGATCATAATATACATTTCTTTCTTTCTTTCACGGACTTGTGTGACAGAGAGACTGTGTAGAGGTGGTGCTAGTTCTATCTTCAGCCAAATTCAGGCGCAAAATTGTTACAAGAGGGAGACTGTACCAGGTGATGCAGCCATGTTTCTGATATCCGAGCCTACAGCTGTGGTGCCATCAGCCCTCTTGTAACTCCAGAACTATTTTCATGGTCATCAGTATTGAATAAAAATGACATCATCTGAATGTACAAACTGAAAAATTGCCATTTCATTCAGGACACAGTCAAATGAAAGTAATACAGACAATGAGAACAATTACTCTGCATTCCCTGGTGTACAGGATGATTAATACAGAAATGCCACTTTAAATGGATTTATATATGAAATTATGGATTTCAGTTCTGTTATTAATCCTAAATGGTTTATAAGGAATGGTACACAGTGCAAGAAGCACAGAAGAATGGATATATGAAAGAGTTCTTACATTAGGGAAGTCACTTGAACAGCACCCTATGAAATGCACTGATTTAGGACAGTTTTGAGAAGCTTTTACATGACTACCTAACTGGTGCCAAATGTTACATGTTTAAAGGTTTCCGGACTGGTTTATAACTAGTGCTTCTATTTAGTGTGTGCATACATATGGCTATATTGCTTCTGTAGTTTGTGACCGTTATACCTTGTCCACTTGACCACTTCAAGCAGACCCTGACAATTACTCATGCTCCTGATCTGAACCCCAAGTACACCTCGTCTGCTTCATACAGACCCTGACAATTACTCATTCTCCTGATCTGAACCCCAGTACTCCTCGTCTGCTTCATACAGACCCTGACAATTACTCATATTCCTGATCTGAACCCCATTACACCTCATCTGCTTCATACAGACCCTGACAATTACTCATGCTCCTGATCTGAACCCCATTACACCTCGTCTGCTTCATACAGACCCTGACAATTACTCATGCTCCTGATCTGAACCCCATTACACCTCATCTGCTTCATACAGACCCTGACAATTACTCATGCTCCTGATCTGAACCCCAGTACACCTCGTCTGCTTCATACAGACCCTGACAATTACTCATTCTCCTGATCTGAACCCCAGTGCACCTCATCTGCTTCATACAGACCCTGACAATTACTCATGCTCCTGATCTGAACCCCAGTATACCTCGCCTGCTTCATACAGACCCTGACAATTACTCATTCTCCTAATCTGAACACCAGTACACCTTGTCTGCTTCATACAGACCCTGACAATTACTCATATTCCTGATCTGAACCCCAGTACACCTCGTCTGCTTCATACAGACCCTGATAATTACTCATTCTCCTGATCTGAATCCCAGTAAACCTTGTCTGCTTCATACAGACCCTGACAATTACTCATGCTCCTGATATGAACCCCAGTACACCTCGTCTGCTTAATACAGACCCTGACAATTACTCATGCTCCTGATCTGAACTGCACTACTTTCTCATTGCTCACCCTTCTCTGAATAACACAACACAAGAGTAAATAAATGTGATTGTCAATAATGTCCCCATCACAGACTCACAAGGGGCTAGTCTCCTATATTGCATTTTTCTTAGAGCCTCAGAACATTTATTTTTTGGCCACTTCAAATTTTTTTCTAATGAACTCTCCATCATATATCCTACATCTTAAAATGGATTTCCTCATCATATTAAGAATACCAGTTTTACTGCTTTAGTCCATCCATTCCAGAAATGTTGCAATCTCCTGTCTCCCAACAGCTGCATGATCATATAAAACGCACATATTTGCCTCTGTTCTGAATAGTGCAGATTAAAGGAGAGTCCCTGAACCATTGGTAATTACTAGCTTTCTATTACACTTTGCAAAAATCCAGCAGAACATACTTCCTTTACAATGGAGACCCAGGGAACTGAACTCCAAGCTGATGATAAAAATATGAAAAAAAGAAGATTCAGAATGGCTCAATTACACCCATTTATATATATATATCGCTATATCTTTGGGTTCATAGGTTGGTACTAGGCTATCAGCCCTAGGGCTTATACAAGCCTAGCCATAACAACTCCCTGGTTATTTCTTCCCACACTATTTACTTCCCTGGACCCCTGTCTAGCAGGGCGACTGACGTGATCCCCGGGGTGAATTTCCTTTCTCCCATCTAATCGTCAAGGTTCCTTTTGAAGAGGACCAAAGAGGCACTCTGCTTGACATGTATGGGCAATCTATTCCAGAGTCTCTGGGTCAGGAACCTATCCCTCCAGCATGTTTTGTTTATTGTGATGACAAGGTTTAGATCCCTAGAGCGTGTGGCTCTGTGGGATTGGGATTTCTTTAAGTGTAGCATGTCCAACAGCTCTGGTTTTGACATAGCCTTGTATGTTAAGCAGAGATCGCCTCTGAGTAAACGATATGCGACAGAGTATAGCTGGAGTTTTTTTAAGGCAGTCAGCATAGGGCATCTGCTTTAGGCCTGTGATTCTTTTAGTGAGGTATTTCTGCGGCCTTTCCAGTTGTTGCAGATGTCTTGAGAGGTACATACCAAATGGGTCTAATGAGGGATGAGTACAGTGGGACAATGACTTCCTTTTTTCTGGATGAAAAGCCCTTAGTGACAAGGTGTGCCACATAGAAGGATTTCCTGACTGTTGTGGCGATGTGGTTATCGAAGGTGAGACCACTGTCCACCTGTGTCCCTAAGTCTCTTATCACACTTTCGGTGTTTAGTGTACTGCCACCTATATGGTAATTCACGGATACATGTTTTTTCCCAAAGGGGATAACTATACATTTCTTGGCATTGAGCTTGAGCCCATGGCTCTGGCACCAAGCATCTGTTTCTATAAGGCCCTATTGTAGAGTATCCACATCATTTGGGGATTCAATAATGGCTCCCAGTTTGCAGTCATCTGCAAACTTTGTTAGCCAGAGTCCCTTAGTGTTGGCCTGTACTTCAGAGAAGTAGATGCCAAACAAGAGCGGTCCCAGGACTGAACCCTGAGGTACTCCACTTGTCACTTGTCTGGGGCTGGATTTGGAGTTGGCTACTTTTACAGTGTGGGTTCTATCAGTAAGCCAGTTAGCAACCCATTGGGTGACGTAGGGATTAATGCCCAACTTAGTAAGTTTATCTATGATTCCGAGTGGGGGATGGTGTCAAAGACCTTGGCAAGGTCTAGATAGGCTGTGTGGACCACCTTACCCTTGTCCATGGCTCTGGAGACTGATTCAAAGAAGTCAATCAGGTTCAGAAGACAAGATCGGCCCTTCATGAACCCAAACTGGGTGGGGTCCAGTGTTTGAAAGTTGCCAATGTCTTTGTTTATAAGTTCCATGATAATACACTCCATGGCCTTGCAGATAAGGCTTGTCAGACTGATGGGACGGTAGTTTCCGGGATCCAAGGTGGATCCCCCCTTGTGGAGTGGGATAACTGTAGCTCTGCACCACTCAGTGGGCACAAAACCTGAGGTAAGGCTATGATTAAACATGACACTTAGGTGAGGTGCCAGTTCATATTGTAGTTCATGTAGTACACAGCCTGGGATGTCATCTGGTCCCATGGATGCTGTATTCTTAGCTTTGGAGAGTGCGTTTTTTACCTGTGTGGCCGTTATTACCGGAATTTGGCAATCTTCCGGTAATGAGATGGGCCATTTAGGGGGTGAGAGGGGGGGTGAAGTTGGCACTGAATCGATTTGCCAGGATATTGGCAATATCCTTGGGATCAGTATATTTAATGCCATTCTGTTTTAGCTCAGAGCAGATCTGAGCATTGCCATTTAGACTCTTGACATAGTTATAGAATGCCTTGTGGTTGTCTTTGGAATCTTTGGCAATTTTATTTTCGTAACTAGCTTTGGAGGATTTTATGAGGGATCTCAGTTTCTTACTGAGGCTGGTAAGGAAGTTTTTTGCGTCCTGGGATTTTCCTCTCTTCTGCAACAGTTTCTTCCTTTTGTTGTAAAGTTTGTTTATGGCAGGAGACCACCAGACTGGCTTCCTTTTTTGGATGAGAGCATCTTGGTTCTATTTGGGATGGCATGATTCATGCATGAGGGGATGTGCTCGTACAGTGCCTTAGTGTAGGATTCAGCAGTTGAACTTTCAGTTCCCGTCTGCATGGGTGTCATGAAGTTTGTCACTTCTGACTTGAGTAGCATGAAGTCGGCTTTGGAGAAGTTTTTTATGGAGGTTTCCTTACTGGGGGGTGGGGGTGGGATGTGGATGTTAAGGGTGATTAGCTTATGGTCAGACCTGACTAACGAGGGGGTGACCATAGGTGTGGAGCATCGATTTCTCATGTTGGTAATGACCAGGTCTAGGATATTGGAGCCCCTGGTGGAACTATGGATTAGTTGATCCAGGGCGTTGGAATTTATGAATTCCAAGAACCGTTGGGCAAAGGTGTTGGTACATGAGTAGTTTTCCCAGTTAATGGCAGGGTAGTTAAAATCACCCAGTATTAGGGTGTTTGGTTCTATCTTAATATTTTCCAGTATGTTTAGAAAGGTGTAGTGAGAATCTTGGGGGATGATGGGGGATCTGTAGCAAGCTACAATTTGGATTGCAATCTTACCTAGTGTTATAGTTGCACCTGGAGAATTTCAGACGCATTGTTTTGGGCAACTAGCCTGGTGGTGTGAATATCCTTGGTGAGCATTGACACTCCTCCACCTTTAGTGTTTCGGTCCTGCTTTGGTGGCCGAAAAGTGTGGTAAGAGTTGTAGCCTGGTATTGCAGGGGTGCTCTCTGGTGCCTTGAACCAGGTCTCAGTTATGGCACAGATATCAATGTTCTCCATTTTTAGGAGTGCCTCGAGAGAGTGCATTTTGAGGTTTAGACTTCTAGCATTGAGTAGCTTCACCTTCATAAACATCACCTTCATAAACATCTGAACTAGCACACATTAAATCTAATGTTATGCCATATGTATATGCAAATACATTCATTCATGCAAATACAGTCTTGCTCAACATGGTGAAAGTCAAGGAAGAAATAAATTGCACTGCAAAATACAAATAATCCCCATTAAAGGACAATAAAATTATGAATAAAAGTAGCAGAGGTATAATTCAATATTAGTGTGATCACAAACAACATTAAGTAAAAACTGGAAATAAATGCCCTGACCATAGACAAGCAATATATGCTTCAACCAAACATCAGCATGGAGTACCACGGTCAAATAGTGTTTACTAAGTCTGTAGTTTAACAGCATCAGCAAATACTGCAGTCAAATGTCATCAATGAATACTGCATTCAGATACTGGCAATAAATATTACAATGTAACATCAGTGAATACTGCAGTGAAATACCAGCGGTAAATAATACAACATGCCAGCAATGAATATGCAGTCAAATACCAGTGGTAAATACTACACCAACATGCCATCAATGAATACTGCATTCAAATACTGGTGATAATACAAAAAAATACCATCAATGAATACTGCAGTCAAATACTAGCAAAAAATACGACAATGTAACCTCAGTGAATATTGCAGTGAAATACCAGCAGTAAATAATACAACAACATGCCATCAACAAATAGTACAGTCAAACACCAGTGGTAAATATTACAACAACATGCCATCAATGAATACTGCATGCAAATACTGGTGATAAATACAAAAAAATACCATCAGTGAATACTGCAGTAAGATGCCGGTGGTAAATACCAAAGCAACATACCATTAATGAACAGTTCAGTCAAATACTGGTCGTAAGTACTACAACGTAAAATCAGTGAATACTGCAGTAAAATACCAATGGTAAATACTTAAACATACTGTCAGTGAATACTCCAGTCACATACCGGTGGTAAATACTACAACATATCAACAATGAATAATGCAGTCAAATACTGGTAGTAAATACTACAGTAACATACCATCAATGGTTTAACCATAGCCTGCAGACAGGCTTTATGCCACATGAACGGAGAACTACAACAGTCAACCCTTGCACAAGGATGGACTTCAGTGGACCCTAAGAAATACAGCCCCATAAGTTTGACTAATCTCATATGCAAAGTCATATAAAGAATTATCATAGATATGACTAACAATGACATAGGAAACTTTCTGAGTTTTCACTGGATAGCCAGCTGGCTCTCGGATAAGACCAGGAAGGTGTAATAGGGCAGACCACCACCACAAAGAGGAGGGTCACTAGCAGATTTCCTCAGGGCTCCATGCTGGGTCTGTTACTTTTTGGCATTTACTTTTTAGAAGTCAAAGCCAATGTCAAAGGCCTCTAGCTGACCAAGTTTGCAGATGACTGCAAACTAGGATCCTTCAAAGAATCTCCCCAAAACACTAATATCCTCCAGGAAGGAATAAATGCATAATAGTATCCTTTGGGAAGTCAGCTACCCTAGGAAACTTTTTCACTGGTAGAACACCACTAAGAGTGGACCCAGTAGTCAGGGATTTGGGAACATATGTGGATAGTAACATGACGTTTGACCAACATGTGCATAAGGTAGTAAGGAATTAATTCTATGTTGCTCAACTTATAAGCAATGTCATGGCATCTAGGTCCATGGAGGTTATTGCTCCTCTGTATTTCACCCTCATCAGATGCATCAGTGAGTACAGTGTCTCTTTTGGTGTGTACCTGGCTAGGCAGATTCAGCCACTATAACTTCCACAGAGATTCCTCCCAAAAAGAATGCAGGGGGTAAACAACATGTCCTATGCAGATTGCCTGAAAGCCCTATTTCTATACTTTGTTTCCTACGGACTGTTGAGAGGCGATCTGTGTATGACATACAAGGCAATGTTGGATCCCACTCTCATAGACCATTTTCACATCTGTAGAACCAATAGCATCAAAACTTAGATGTTTGTTTATTTTTACTTAAAATTGTTAACTGCAGTAGAGTCCTGATCGCAACTGACCAATTTCAGATTGAACCTGGAGATAAAGGATGAGAAAACAGATTTGTAAACAATTCTACAGTGAAATAGCAATGCCAAACAATATAGTATACCATTGTTTACAATACAGTAGATAATAAAGTATTTTAGAAAAAGGTGTTGTTTAAGATACCAACATATACAAAAGTGGGAGGAGTAGAGAAGGGGGACATAAAGTAACAGTACAGGAGCTAAGATAATTGTGATTTACCAACTTTACAGTAAAGGATATAAAGGAAGGGTGGATAACAATAGTTAATGGCAGTCTGGTTATGTGGCCTGAAGGGAGGCAATTCTATTTGGCCCGTTTTAAAATGTTTTATTTACCTGACTTTGAAACATGTGTAAGAGGTCATGTCTTTGAGATGGACTGGGATGGGCTGTCAGTATGTGTGGCCAAGAATGGAAAGCTGTGGTTTGTGCCTAGTGACTTAATACTGAGGGTTAGTAAAACTGGGCTTGAATGTACTTGTCCTGTAGGGATTTTCACGGTTGGTTTAGCCACTACTGAAATGAAGGTTTTAACCTGAAGTAGCTTGCTAGGCATTCAAAAGAAATGTGATGTTATGTTGTCCTTATCTCGCCTTCATTCATTACTGGATGGGTTTGGAACTGAGAATTGGTACCGACTTGGCCTATACTAAAGCTCGAGAGCTTTCACTGGCTCGAGGCTTTACCCTATCCCATCATGCCTTGGGAAGATTACCCAGTTCTCGTTTGCAGCTAAACAAGATCGGGTGCTCCCTACTAGGCTTCAAGCTAAGTGGAATCATTTTCTTCATTTTATACAAATTTTTGCTCTAAATTAGTGTGTGTGTTGGATAATTCGTATTAGGTGTTAGACACAAGTCTTTCTAGGTCCTTTGTGATTTTTTGTACTGTTTGTTGCTGGCCGTCATCTTTCACTTGGCCGTTTATCCTTTCACCCTATCCCGGTCCCAAACTCGATTAAGTTAGAGAGTTTGGGGTCTTTTGTTGTTAGTACTATCTTGCCTTCTTATCCCATTGTCATTAGGTAATCCATTTGAGTTAGAGGATTCCTTTCAGCCCCATTAACTTAGAGGGCTTTCCTACTTTCCCCTTTCCATTTTTTCCTGTGTGGAGTTGTCGTTTAACTTAGAGACTTCTCCTCCGACTGTGATTTTATTTCTTCCTTTAGTTATTTGTTAATATATATATACATACACAAACACACAAAAATTTTTGTTGTTCTTGTTGTTGGGTTTTCCTAGTAGAGTACTTAGTTGTTTGATGTGTTGTTGCTAGTCATGTCTAAAGATGCTAAAGAAGCAAAGCCTTTGGGGCTTTAAAAAATGTGATCGATGCAGCCAGAAAATGTCCTTTACAGATGGATACATCAGTTGTGTGTATTGTTTAGGTGCTGTCCATCTGCAAGAGTCATGATCTTTTTGCTATGCATTTAGCTCCAGTGTGTTAATGGAGAGGAAAAGTAAGCTGATTGTCAGGGGGTTGTTGAAAGTTGCCTTTTCTGTGGCTCTAGAAGGCAAACAGAGTTCCTCAAAATCCTCTCACCAGTCTCAATCTCCTAGGTCGGAAAAGTCTTCAAAGCGATCTTCTTCAACAGATCTGTCATCAGAACCATCGAAGAAAGATATAAAGGAGTCATCCATGGACCTGAAGGCTTTCGGGCCCGAAAAAGCTATCTCTCTGGCTCCCCTAGTTATTTCGGAGCCAACAGAGTTCCATATTCAGAGCCGGTCCCCAGTTCTGGAACCAGTCTCTTCAGTATTGCATTCGCCTATCCTGCAATCAGTTAGATCCTCGACCCAGTACTCTCGGTCCTCCAGGAGTCTTTCAGACAGCAATGTGGAGCAGGTGGTCAAGAGACTGTTATGAATGCCGGTGCTGACCAAGATTCTGTTAATCCCGAACCAGAAGGATTCGGGACCGGCAACCAATCACTTCCCCTTCATCGATTCCTCTTCTGACCCATGTTGTGGATTCAGAGCCGGAGGGCTTGGATCAGACTGTAATGGAACCATTGGGGCAGAGACCTGCTCCAGGATCTTTGGTCCTGACTACCGCTCTGACCTCCTCGGTTCCATCGTCTGTTGAGGGGTAGAGGGGGTCTACGCTCCCGTCGGATCCAGGGAGGAGAGTCGAGTTGGACAACTGCCTGATCCAAATCTACCTCTCGGGGCTTTAGCACAGGTGAGTTAGGCTCCTACATCGGCCACAGAGTCTGCCTCCTTGGTTCGGGGGGAGTCTTCTGGTTCCTCATAGCCAGGAACTCCCTTGGAGCCGGGCCATGGTGCTTTCGAGCCCATGAGGAGAGTGCTGTCGCCCCAGATGGCTCCACTCTCAGATCTAAACACTCTTCCCCCAAAAGCGCCAGAGTTTGTCTCTCTACCATCTCTCTCTCTCAAGTGTGGAGACCCGAAGTCTCACGATGCCCCACTGAGCAATACTATCTGTTCCAAAACCTTTCCCGAGTACCCCTCTGAAGAGGTCCCTCAGAAGAGATTATGTAAGGGGAAACATCTAGACTCCCCTGAGGAGTGCATCACTTCAGACACAGACCTCGATGATTCAGAAGGGTCCCCACGGTCACCCTCTGAGGATGTCTCCTTAGTGGACATCCTAGAGATCCTTAAACAGAGAGGTGGCTGGAAGTCCATCAACCCTTCTGAGGATGAGTCTGTGTACCTGGAGGCTTTCGGGTCTCACCCCTCCACCTCTTGGGTGGCTCCACCTTTCGACCAGCTCCTGAATGTAGTCAGTCAGAAGGTGTGGGACTCTCCAGAGTCTGTGGAACCTGTTCCGAGGAGGCCAAATAAATTTATTACAGCGTCCGCTGACAGAGTTCCTCACAAAAAGGTGTCCCGGTAGATGCTATGGTGGTGGCAGCAGCCACCAAAAAGGAATTGTCTGAGACTTCCTCATTTGTCCATCCACCAAATAAAGATACGGAAAGCATATGCTTTTGTTATCTTCCTTCACCCTTAAGTCACTGAATTATTTGACCCATTTTACTATGCTTCAGAGGGATCTCCTGAAAGAGCTAGAGTGATACCCCCCAAGGTTCTACAGCCGTGGGGATTTCAGACAAGGTGACCTCTCAGCTTTTTACCTTAAATTCGGTGGTAAACTCCCCCATGCGACTTCTCTCTTATCCGGCTGATGGAGCAAGTAGGGCAGCAGCTACAGAAATCTCCTTAAGGAGGCATTCCTGTATGCGCTTATGCAAGTTTGCAGAGCCTATATAAAGGCACCGGAAACCAGCTGGTCCACTCAACAGAAGTTCAATCCAAAGTACACACGAACACAGTAACTTAAAAGCACAAAGCACATCAAAGCACATAAACGTTGTAAAAGCAGTTCCCGTTATGTTTTTGTCTTACAAACTTCATCAGATAGGCATGTACTGTCCCAAAAGTCATGCTAAATACATTTTCAAATGGAAATTAACCAGTAAGAAGCATTGACTACTTAACAATGAAGGTTCAGTGTAAATGAATCAAGATACAGAATCTATGAGATAAATAAAACTTGTAACATATAAAATCACCCTTGAAACTTTTTGTAATGTAAAATGCATCAAATGGGGTGTGTTGTGTAAAATTGTCCACATAAAATACTTAAAATTCTCATGATGTAAAACAATAAATATTTTGTAAAAACATTTATATACAAACCATGTAAGAAACATGAAATACCACCATCTAGTGGAAAAAGCAGGAATAATTACATAAATAAATCAATTGACTGTATAAAATATATATAAATGTATATATAAATGTTATTCTAAAATTAATTTAATATAATAATCATCATTGTACTGTTGTGGTTTATAATTTCGCAGATCTAAGTTTCAGAACTGGCTTTAAAGATACCATGTCATTTAACCCTGGATGGTTACTGGCATCCAACACTAATTGCCAGTATAACTCCCTGTATTCAAGCCGGGTCTCCCAGGGTCCTCCCCTGGGGTCAGTGGGTACAACTTCTATCACAAAGAATTTAAACTCAGCATTTACACATACTTGTGAGTGCTTGAACAGGGCATTATCATTTTTGTTTCTTATATCGTACCCATACTCATATAGTCTTTGTTTTAACTTTCTCTCTGTCTTAGCCACATAGAAAGAGTCACGTAACCTGCACAGGACAATGTAAACAACACCTGTGGTAATGCAGTTTGCAAACCCTTTAGTCACAGTATGTTTGTTTCTACATTTTAAAAACAAAACATCTCCATTCCAGATTTTACAACACTGAAGGCAGTTTTCACACTTGTGTGTTCCTTTCTTGCTACTCGAACAAATGCTATAGTTTTAGTTATGTGAACCTCCTTCTAGAAATTTTAAATGACATGGTATCTTTAAAGCCAGTTCTGAAACTTAGATCTGCCAAATTATAAACCATAACAGTACAATGATGATTTTTATATTTTATGTTTCTTACATGGTTTTAGGGCGGCCACGGTGGTGCAGTGGTTAGCATTGCTGCCTCACAGCAAGAGGTTCTCCGGTTCGATCCTCGGCTGGGGTGCCTTCTGTGCGGAGTCTGCATGTCCTCCCTGTGGTCGCGTGGGTTTCCTCCGGGTGCTCCGGTTTCCTCCCACATCCCAAAGACATGCTGCAGGTGGATTGGACACTCTAAATTGGCCCTAGGTGTGCGTGTGAGTGTGCCTTCTGTGGAAGGTTGGGCGCCGGGCTGGCAACTCGACACTGTAAAACTCCACTGCCATTCAATGTGCGGACAAGGTGATCCGCTGTGGCGACCCCTAACTGGGAAAAAGCCAAAAGAAGAAGAAGATGTTTCTTACATGGTTTTATATAAATGTTTTTACAAAATATTTATTGTTTTACATCATGAGAATTTTAAGTATTTTATGTGGACAAGTTTACACAACACACCTCATTTGATGCATTTTACATTACAAAATGTTTCAAGACTGATTTTATATGTTACAAGTTTTATCTCATACATTCTGTATCTTGATTCATTTACACTGAGCCTTCATTGTTAATTAATTAATGCTTCTTATTGGTTAATTTCCATTTGAAAATGTACTTAACATGACTTTTAGGACTGTACATGCCTATCTGATGAAGTTTGTAAGGCGAAAACGTAATGGAAACTGCTTTTACAATGTGTATGTGCTTTGATGTGCTTTGTGCTTTTAAGTTACTGTGTCCGTGTGTGCTTTGGATTAAACTTCTGTTGAGTGGACCAGCTGGTTTCCGGTGCCTTTATACAGGTTATCAGTACTTTTTGGGCATTTTTACCACTTTTATAAGTTTGCAGAGCCCTTCAAGTCTTCCTTTATCAGTGCCCCTTTTGATGGCTCGTCCTTATTTGGTCCAAAAGTGAAAGAGACTCTGACCAGGTGCTAGCAAGAGGGAAAGACTCTTTCTGCCGTTGGAGTCAGTTTTTCCCTTCCTACCAGGCCTTGCCCCAAAGGTCAGAAGGTGGGGAAATTGTAGTTCCACAAGTCCCAGAGAGCCTTTCTGGATGCATGAGGTGATTCTTCCCCCAGGGGAAGAGGGGGAAATAATGTAAGACACCAACCTTGTGGCAGAGGGGGTCCGCAAAACCAGGGTGACAGGGATACGTTCCTTGGTAGGCCCTTTCAGCACTCCTGAAAGGAGGCCATCTGTCCACCTCTGGAGGCAGTCGAGGGTCGCTTGTCACTGTACCCAAACACCTGGCTAAAAATAAATGACAAATGGGTACAAGCGATTATATCCAGAGGCTACTGTATACCCTTTTCCTCTCCCCCTTCAGAAAAAAGATCAGTCCCGGATGTTCCACCCAGTCAGAGGGACCAGGCAACCCTAGAAGTATAAAGGTTGCTAGTAAAAAGAGTCATCCAAAATGTCCCTGCAGACCAAATTGGATCTGGAACTTACTCGAGGTTCTTTTTAGTTCCAAAAAAGACATGGGACTGGAGGCCCATTCTGGATTTCAGTAAGCTAAACAAGCCCGAAAAAAAGTCAAAGTTCCAGATGGTGACACTGTAGACAATACTCCCCTTTCTGGGGAAAGACAACTGGGTGTGCTCAATAGATCTCCAGGATGCATACTACCATATAAAGATGGACAGGTGATCCAGGAGTCACTTACACGTTCGGCTGGGAGCCAGTCATTATCAATTCTGAGCTCTGCCCTTTGGTCTCACTACAGCCCCCAGAGTGTTCACCAAATGCATGGCAGTAGTCATGGCTCACTTGAGGTGTCTAGGATTCCGGGTGTTTCCGTACTTGGACGACTGGCTCCTAACCGCCACCACCGAGAATCTACTAACCAGAGCAAGAGACACCACCATCCACCTTTGCTCTCAACTAGGCATCATGATAAACTTAGAAAAGTCTGCCTTGTTGCCATCATAACATATTATATTCATACGAGCAGACTAAAACATAAGGGACATGGTAGCCAAACTTCCTCCCAACAGGGTATAAACACTACGTCAACAGGTAAAGGGCCTCATTACAACGAAGAAAGCACAAGTGAAGGTTATTCTGAAAATTTTAGGTACCATGGTGGCAGCAATATCTTTGGTACCCCTCGCTCATCTGCACATGAGAATTCTCCAGTGGCGACTTTTCTCCCAATGGTCCATTCAGGAGTTACCAGTGTCCCACAAGATTATCATAACAGAATCCTGCAAGAGGGATCTGCGCTGGTGGCTTCAGTCTACTCAGGTGGTTTTGGGCAGACCGTTCATTCCCCCACAACCAATATCTACAGTGACCATGAATGCTTCCCAGATAGGGGGGGGGGCATTATTTAGGGAAGACTGTACAAGGAGTTTGGCAGGAATACAAGAACCAGTTGCATATCAATGTCCTAGAGATGACAGCGGTGCTTTTGGCGTTGCAGGCATTCCACAACTCCCTTCCACTAGAAACGATTGCAATCCAGACAGACAATATGTCAGTGGTGTGGTATATAAACAAGCAAGGAGGAACCAGGTCTTACCCCCTGTGTTGAGAGGCTCAAAGAGTATGGCAGTGGGCAGTCTCCCAACGCTTTCTAATAGCAACGCATATCCTGGGGAAATCCAACGTGATAGCAGACAAACTCAGCAGAGTTATTCTAATGCCTCACAAGTGGTCCCTAAAACAGGAAATTGCAGAGCAGAATTTTCACCAGTGGGGCCAGCCTTGCTGCAACCTTTTTGCCAAGTCCATGAATGCCAAATGCAGCAGCTACTTTGCCCTGATCCCCCCTCCAGGGGAGTCACCAAGGGATGCACTTGTACACGATTGGCCCCTGGGTCTTCTTTATGCTTCCCTCCTTTTCCCTTGATTCCCAAAGTCCTTACGTTGAGAAGCAGGTTAATACTTATCACCCCATACTGGCCTTATCAGATTTGGTTCCCCTTGCTATGGCCCCATCTACAAGAGGAGCCGTGGGCTCTGGACCCAGTTCCAGGCCTCCTGACTCATCCATCAGGGATGCTCCATCCGTCAGTCCAAACCCTCAAACTGAGAGCTTGGCTGCTCCACTTCCACTCCTAGCCAGTTTTCCGAATATTTCTCTCGCTGTGAAACATATTCTGATCTCATCCCATAAGGAGACAACTAGAAAGCTTTAAGCTGTTGAGCTCTCAATAATCACACTGATCCTTTCATGGGCCCTGTCACATCTATTTTAAACTTCTTAGCAAAACTTTTTAATGAAGGTGCAGCAGTGGCTACCATACAAGTTCAATTGGCTGCTATATCAAGCTACCATATTGGAGAAATGGAACTCAAAATCATGTCCCATAGACTGTGCAAGGCCTTTTTGAGAGGTACTTTCTTGCTAAGGCCCCCAGTAAAAGATCCACCAGCTCCTTGGGACCCCAATTTGGTACTGTCCACTCTAATCCTTCCTCCCTTTGAACCTGCATCATCTTGTCATCTGAAGTTTCTAATGTGGAAAACGATCTTCTTAGTAGCCATCACATCTGACAGGAGGGTATCGGAGCTTCAAGCATTATCCATACGTTCCCCCTATTTGATTTTCCACAAGGACAGAGTGTTCCTGAGAGGTAATCCGTCTTTTCTTTCCAAGGTATGTTCTGAGACTAATTTAAATCAATCCACTGAATTACCAGTGTTTTTCCCAAACTATGGCAACAAGGCAGAATACAGATTACATCAACCGGATGTACACAGACAATTACGTTTCTACCTACACAGAACGAAGGAACTCAGAAAATCAGGCCAATTATTTGTATCTTTCGCAGATATGAAAAAGGGTGCCCCAATATCTAACGTCACGCTTTCAAAATGGCTTACTGATTACATAATCTTCTCATACATGTCTCAAAATACAGAACTTCCAGGAAAGATAAAAGGTCATTCTACAAGGGCTGTTGCGACCGACCTCTTCAGCCTTTCAAGCTAGATTACCCATAGATTTGATTTGTGCTGCAGCGACATGGGTAAAGCTTCATACCTTTATTACTCATTACAAAGTGGATTTGGCCTCCAGGAACAGGGCTTCCTTTGGATCCACTGTTCTGAAGAGTATTTTCCCTTGAGCCACCCAAGAAAGAAGGTTCTAGGGATGCTGTCCTATTCAGCAATGAATGAAGGCGAGATAAGGACAACATAACATTAAGAAGTTATGTACTCACCATAATGTTCCATGTTTGTTTTCCATCTCACCTTCATTCTTGCACCCTACCTTCCTTCCCCCAGTCTTCGCTCCTGGAGTATCGAGAGATCTAACAAAAATTGGAATTCATGTTCTCGGTTTCTTTTCCTTGCCTCCTTTAGTAGACAGGGGTTTATATAGGAACTATTAGTTTAAGATCTGCAAACAAGATCTGGGTAATCTTTCCAAGGCATGATGGGATACAGTATAGCCTCGAGCCGGTGGAAGCTCTCAAGCTTTAGTATAGGATGTGTCAGAAT
The DNA here is from genome assembly GCF_019279795.1 of Protopterus annectens. Lineage (NCBI taxonomy): Eukaryota > Metazoa > Chordata > Ceratodontiformes > Protopteridae > Protopterus > Protopterus annectens. The sequence goes on along the minus strand of NC_056743.1, from coordinate 404,964,395 downwards.
CAATTCTCGGTTCTGAACCCATCCAGCAATGAATGAAGGTGAGATGGACAACAAACATGAAACTTTATGGTGAGTACATAACTTATCCTCTTTGCTTGATAGGTGGCCATTTTGCTTTATGGATTGTTTGGTTGTGATGGTCTTATCTTGTGTAAGGGTAATTATCTACATGTTTTGCAGGGTTTTTACATGCAATATTGAGACTGAAGTTATTAAAGAAAGACCATATCCAATCTGGGCAAATAACATTCCTTTATGTATTGCAGATCTTATTGTAAAGTAAAGAATAAATGAGATTTTATAGACGCAGAAGAAAAGGGAGATGATTTTGTTCCTCTTTTTTCAAGGTGGGTATGAGAGTGCAGAGTTTGGACGAGTCAGATGCACAGATATTTGACAAAAATTTTATCTGAAATCAAATAAAGGAATAACTAAATAAATAATGGCCAAGGTAATACATTTCAGCTTGTTGCTGTCAGTCAGCTACAGTGCAACTCACTGAAACCTTCTAACAAACAGAAATATGTCTACCATATAAGAACCACTGTGACTGTCTACAGCTCAGATGCCTGAATGTGATCAACTGAAAAAAGAAGGAATTGCCATAGTTTATCTGTCTCTCTCTCTCTCTTTTGTCCAGGGCACTGAAGAACTTCCCATACTCTTTTTGATAGATGCCATAGGATGTTTACATTTATCTGATCTACCACCATCTCAGGCAACATGGGACTTTGGCTTAACATTTCATAAGAAGGGTGGCAAAAGCTAGAAGGGCAACATCTCCTAGTGCTGCACTGCAGCATCAACAAATTGAAAACCAATCCAGTCACCTGTAGTGGGAATAGAACAGCCTTGTGTTCTTCCTACTGAGCCACTGATACTGTGGATATTTTTGGCTTTTTGCTGTCAAACATGCACATATAGTACAAGCCATTGTAACCCCAGAACATGCACATAAATGTTAAATCAAGCTATTCAGTTGTGTAAGAGAAGCAAAATACACACATATATATATATATATATATATATATATATATATACACACACACAAAGACCAACCTACAGGATGACGCTTATTTATAGTGCTATCTGCTTTAGTAGCAATTGAGCAAGACCACAGTCACATATCATGATGTATTAAAACCGGATTCAAAGTTATTAATTAAAAACTTTTTTTTTTTAATTTTTAACCCCTCACTTTTGTCTGTCCAAATTCCTCTAAAATGATCACTTTCTTTCCCTTCTGCCATCAGTTACCCGAGGCAGCCTAAGCCAGAGGAGGTGACTGCTTGCTGCTTTCTCCAGCAGCCCAACCAGCCACCATGTGCCATTTGTAGCCCCCCTAAATTGTAGGGAGTCCCTATAATAAGGTGTACTCACCTTAGTCTCTTCTGGAAGTACGTCTAAATGCAAGGCTATTTTGATAACAGTCCTGCCAAGTAAGCCTACTGTTTTAAAGAAATCATAACTACGTACATGCTACCGGGCATATATGGAATTCCAAATACCAATGTGGGAAAATCAACTGTTTTTTTAAGTAATAAATTAACAAAATAAGAAAACAAATTCAGCTGGAGTGGCTGCAACCCAGCAAACTAGCATTACAAGTGGTCCTGGTTGGCACAGACAGTATTACATCATATTTTAAAGTAATAAGCAAGTACCTCACTATATACTTAAAATATAGTGTAGTCCTATATGTATGACCACATCACATACATATTCCCCATGTAAATATTAGATAACATAGCCAGAATCAGGGAACATATCATAAAGCAAATGCATTGCAAGAGCATACACATGGGATTCCCCTGCATCTTATGTATGAAATGCAAATTACAAAATAAGTTCTTATACAGAATGATGTGTAGAGACGCATTTCATGGCAACAAATAAATGCGTAGCATAATGTCTGTGCACAACACACCATGGCATTATATATATATCAACATTCTGTTTAATTGCTAGTTAACTTGTCTCTCTACTATTTAAACATATCAAGAATGACACTTTCCACTCACTAGTCTCCAGACTATTAAGAGATGCACCAAGATAAAACCTTGGAAATTTTAACTATTTATGTCCTTTCCTCCAAACTTCCCATACTAAGCTTCACTACAGATCATGCATTCTCATTCTGTTGTCCCAAAGTGTGGGAATGTCTTCCCTTCTATTCTTAAAGATCATTCTTCTTACCTCATTTTCCAATCAGAAATAAAAGCACATTTCAAGAAGCTGGGAAAATGCAACTCCTATCTCTCTGGTCATATAATTTAACCTATTCATTCATACCCTTCTTCCCTCTAAACAGCTTGCTCTGACACTACCTCTTCTTCTCCTGCTTTCGGCTTTTCCCAGTTAGGGGTCGCCACAGCGGATTACGTGTCCACTCATGATTGGCAGTGGAGTTTTATGGTGTCAAGTTGCCAGCCTGGCACCTACCTTCCACAGAAGGCACAAAGCCTAGAGTCAATTTAGAGTGTCCAATCCACCTACAGCGTATCTTTGGGATGTGGGAGGAAACTGGAGTACCCGGAGGAAACCCACATGACCACAGGGAGGACATGCAGGCTCTGCACAGAAGGCACCCCAGCCGAGGGTTGAACCAGAGAACCTCTTGCTGTGAGGCATCAACGCTAACCGCTGCACCACCGACACTACCTCTAATTGTGATTCTTTCAACATGCCAACTCTGACTTCTATTCTGTATATAATGCATCTGTGTGTGTATGGATTCACTTTAGAAGACTGAAAGCCCATAACAATGAAATTCAAAACATTGAAACCAAAATCTTGAAAATTCAAAACACTGAAAACTCAAAACATTGAATCCCATAACATGGGAAAAAAACATAGGAAAGCAACATGTACTATATTCCAGCATGACTACATAATGAAACAAATAAAAAACAAACCATATTGCACTTCTTCAAATACAGCCCTGCACCCCCCACAGCACCTGCTACTTAAATATATCAACTCCGAGATCGCACTACACTACACTAAGGTGTGTTATGTTGTAGTATAGCAGGTACGAAGGAACATGACTGAGGATACCTATGAAACCCCGGTAAGTATCACAGAGATATATAGTAATGTGCAATGTTTGAACAGCGAAGCAGTGTTTCTAAGAGACTGTTAAGGATAGTTTTTTTTACAATTTAAACATGCAGTCATGAAGCATGGAATTGTATGTTTGCCATTTTGTTCTGTGTAGTGCGATCTCAGAGTTGATATATTTAAGTAGCAGGGGGCCCCCACATGGGGGGGTGCAAAGGGGTTGCCCCCCACCCCGCTTATAGTTGGAGAAGTGTAATATGGTTTGTTTATTTGTTTCTGCATATAGTTGTGCTGGCATATATTAAATGTTGGTTTCCTATGTATTTTCAATGTTATGAGATTTCAGTGTAGGCTTTATTGAATCTGGCCCAAACATTATCTTCAAACAGAAGGCTCTGGAGTTCTTCTAGAAAGACTAAATTGTCCTCTTCAGATGAGGTAGGTAGCTGCCCTTATTCAAAGAGTTCAAGTACTTCAGAGTTGTATAAATGAACAGATGCAAGAAAACAAATGATTAATTATTTGTATTTTATATTACTGTCAAGATTATGCAGCTTTGCAGAGAGCTGATTTCAATGGAAGCCATCAGAGGAAGGCTCCAGTAAGTTTTACAGAGGAGACTAAATACAATTAATGCAAAATAATACAGCAGGGTAATCCAGAATTACAGGTTCATGCCTCTTACTATCAGCACAATATGCTACATTCTGTGCTGATGCAGAAATTCTTGTAAGTCTGTGGGCCGACTTATGTTTTGAACTGACTTTTTTTTATTTCTGAGTTTCCTATCAATTATTTTCAGTTTCAGTACTGACATCTCATACAGATTTTGGGTTGCTGCCGTTTGTCTTCTTGGGCATGCTTTTGATACCAAACAGAATCCTTTTTTAATATTTAACCACAGCCAAATTTTGGGTCCTTGGTTTAGTTCCTATGATAACTCCCTTCTCTTGGTTTTAATTATAAATCTTTATATGACTGAGTGCTTTGCTTCCTTCTGTCCTTCAACTGAATGAGTGCATCTCGAATCACCTTTTTTGGTTAAACTATCAGCCTGTCACACCATGTTTATAGATTCTCCCTCCTTCCACTTTTTCTACAGTGCTTTAAAATGCAAGCTTCTAGGAATCATAAAGTACTTGTTTGTTTGTGTCTTTTGGCTTTTCCCGGTTAGGGGTCACCACAGCGGAACTCCGGTCCGCTAATGATTGGTAGTGGATTTTTACATACTGGGTTACCAGCCCTGACGCACAACCTTCAACGAAGGCATGCCCCATTCACATATGCCTCCACACAGAAGACGCTCTAGCTGAGAATCAAACGGGACAACGTCTTGCTATGAGGCGACAACACTACTGCAGCACCACCACATTAAATTATCTGTTTTCTTTTGATTATATCATCCCTTCCTTTCAGAAGAAGATTCAGGTTGTTCTTTTGTTTAAAAAGCTTTATTCAAAGATTATTAAGTGCAGTTGTCATGAAAATGGCTTTTCCTGATTATGAGGACTACAGTAAAACAGCATGAGTTTTTATAGCCACTAAAACAGTGGGTGGGTCCATTGGGCAAGCTTCTGATTGAATGAAAGCCATGGCATGTAGTTGGTGGAGTTGGTTATGAACTTCTCATAGAATGAAAAACATGGTATGTAATTGGTGGAGCTGGTTTTACTCTATCTGAATATTACAGATAAGTGACTAATTAGGTTCTAAGACTTGCCATTTGGAATCTGACCTTATCTTAGTGAGGAAACAGTTTTTTAAATATATCCAAATGTTTTAAAAATATTTAAACAAAGGGTTACCAATGTATAAAAGAAAGTGTTTTTGCATGATGTGCTTCCACAGATCCACAAGTACATACAGTAGTAAAATCAGAATGTTTATAAGAGTCACCATCATCGTCTTCTTTCGGCTGTTCCCTTTAAAAGGTCGCCACAGCGGATCACCTGTTTCCATTTCTTCCTGTCCTCTGCATCTTGCTCTGTCACACCAACCCATCTGCACGTCTTCTCTCACCACATCCATAAACCTTATCTTAGGCCTTCCTCTTTTCCTGTTACCTGGTAGCTTCATCCTTAGCATCTTTTTCCCAATATACTCCGCATCCCTTCTCAGCACATGTCCAAACCAAAGTAATCTTGCCTCTCTGGTTTCCAAACCTTCCAACCTGGGCTGACCCTCTAATATACTTATTCCTAATCCTGTCCACCCTCGTCACACCCAGTACAAATCTTAACATCTTCAACTCTGCCACATCCAGCTCAAACTCCTGCCTTTTTGTCAATGCCACTGTCTCCAACCCATATAACATAGCTGGTCTCACTACCCTCTTGTAGACCATCCCTTTCACTCTTACAGGTACTCGTCTGTCACAAATCACTCCTGACACTCTTCTCCACCCACTCCATCCTGCCTGTACTCTCTTCTTCACCTCTCTTCCACACTCACCGTTACTCTGAACTACTGACCCCAAGTATGTAAACTCATCCACCTTCGCCACCTCCACTCTTTGCATTCTCACCATTCCTCTATCCTCCCTCTCATTCACACACATATATTCTGTCTTAGTCCTGCTGACCTTCATTCCTCTTCTCTCTAGAGCATATCTCCATCTCTCCAGGGTCTCCTCCACCTGTTCCCTACTCTTACTACAGATCACAATGTCATCTGCAAACATTATAGTACATGGGGACTCCTGTCTGATCTCGTCTGTCAACCTGTCCATCGCCATTGCAAATAAGAAAGGGCTCAGAGCTGATCCTTGATGTAACCCCACCTCCACCCTAAACACATCCGTCACTCCCACCGCAGACCTCACCGCTGTCCCACTACCCTCGTACATATCCTGTACCACTCTTACATACTTCTCTGACACTCCTGACTTCCTCATACAATACCACAACTCTTCTCTAGGCACCCTGTCATATGCTTTCTCCAAGTCTACAAAAACACAATGCAACTCCTTCTGACATTCTCTGTACTTCTCCATCAACACTCTCAGAGCAAACATCGCATCTGTAGTGCTCTTTCCTAGCATGAAACCATACTGCTGATCACTAATCATCACCTCCCTTCGTAACCTAGCTTCCACTACTCTTTCCCATAACTTCATGCTGTGACTGATCAATTTAATCCCTCTGTAGTTACTACAGCTTTGCACATCACCCTTATTCTTAAAAATCGGTACCAAAACACTTTCTCCATTCCTCAGGCATCCTCTCACTTTCCAAGATTTCATTAAACAATCTGGTACTGCCATTTCACCTAAACATCTCCATGCTTCCACAGTTATGTCATCTGGGCCAACAGCCTTTCTATTCTTCATTCTCTTCATAGCTATCCTTACTTCCTCCTTGCTAATCCATTGTACTTCATGATTCACTATCCCTACATCATCCAACCTTCTCTCCCTCTCATTCTCTTCATTCATCAACCCCTCAAAGTACTCTTTCCATCTCCTCAACACACTCTCCTCGCTTGTGAGTACGTTTCCCTCATTATCCTTTATCACCATTACCTGCTGCACATATTTCCTAGCTCGGTCCCTCTGTCTAGCCAATTGGTACAGGTCCTTTTCTCCCTCCTTAGTGTCCAACCTTTCATACAACTCTTCATATGCCCTATCCTTAGCCTTCGCCACCTCTCTCTTTGCTATGCACCTCATCTCCTTATATTCCTGTCTACTTTCTTCATCTCTCTGACAATCCCACTTCTTCTTTGCCAACCTCTTTGCCTGTATACTCTTCTGTACTTCCTCATTCCACCACCATGTCTCCTTGTCATCCTTCCTCTGTCCCGATGTGATACCAAGCACCTTTCTAGCAGTCTCCCTTACTAGCTCTGCTGTAGTTACCTAGCTATTTGGTAACTCTTCACTGCCACCCAGTGCCTGTCTTAACTCATCCCTGAACTCCACCTCACAATTACTCTTTTTCAATTTCCACCATTTGATCCTTGGTGCTGCCCTCACAATCCTCCTCCTCTTCTTGATCACCAACGTCATCCTACAAACAACCATCCTATGCTGCCTAACTACACTTTCTCCGGCCACCACTTTACAGTCTCCAATCTCCTTCAAACTGGCCCTCCTACATAAGATATAATCTACCTGTGTGCATCTTCCTCCACTCTTGTATGTCACCCTATGCTCCTCCCTCTTGTTAAAATACGTATTCACCACAGCCATGTCCATCCTTTTCGCAAAATCCACTACCATCTGACCTTCTGCATTCCTTTGTTTAACACCATACCCACCCATCACTTCCTCATCCCCACTGTTCCCTTCACCAACATGCCCATTTAAATCTGCTCCAATCACCACTCTCTCACCCTTTGGTACAGTCATCACCACTTCATCCAATTCACTCCAAAATTTTTCTTTCTCATCCTTTGCACACCCAACTTGTGGAGCATATGCACTAACAACATTAATCATTACACCATCAATTTCCAGCTTCATAAACATCAATCTATCAGACACCCTTTTCACCTCCAAAACACTCTTCGCATACTGTTCCTTCAGAATAACTCCTACACCATTTCTCTTCCCATCCACACTATAAGAGTGATCAGTATTTATTAATGGGTGAATCATTATATAGAACAAACCTTTTCTTCAAGATTGAAATGCTCACATTTTAACTCTTGTATTAACTTAGAAAAATAAAGTCTAGAAAAATTCATTAATGCTTAAGTTCTTAATTTGACAACATTAGTGAGTGTTCATGCTAGTAACCTGCTTTCATGGTGCATAGAGGGCCAGTGTTAGACATGTCCAGATTCTAGTTAAGTAATTTTATTATCAGTATCTTAGTATGATAGGAAAATGAATGAGGGTGAAATATGCTTTAAAAAGCATTCCAGATAGTGGTTGATTACCTAGAACGGGCTCAGATGGCCTAAAAATCATGCAGCATAAACATTAGCTTTAAGAGTAGCTTTTGTGATCGTTTCAAGTTCAATGTGCTTTTAATTGAACAGATGGTGTTTAGTCCTGGCTTTTTGAAAGCATTAACATGAAGTTGCCAAGAAACATCTCTCTCTTCCAAGAAACCATTTTCTGGCACTTGAAATGTGAAATGCACGTAGTTTGGGAAATCAAGACTGTTGAGCTAACAGATTCTTAAAAAACTTTTAATTTAATGTCAGAGATATGGTGTGCCATTTGGATTTTAGGTGGTTAACAGTTTTTCATATGTATAAACTGTTATAAAGTGTACCCTGTGCCCTACAAATGACCATTTCTGTATTGCAATCACTTGTAGACGAGCTGTAATATTGTTGTTAGTGGTAGGACAAGTAAAGGAACTTTTCCTACATATCAGCTCACAATATCTGCTGTCTGGTGGCCCTTGTTTACTACTTCTTGGGTCAACACCAAAATTTGTCTTTAAGAAGCTAGAAAGACTCAAAAGTATTTGTGATTACCTGAATGGGAAGAAACAATCCAACAACAAAGAAATATGGACTTTTAAATGCATTGAAAGCATTAATGTGCTTTGATCAGGAAAGCAGTGAATCTACTGTGTATGTACATGGTTTAATTTTGAGTCTCTAAAGCTTGCTCCCCCACTTTTCTCTCCTAAAAATGGATATGCCCCCCGCACTTTCCCTCTTAAAAAAAGCATTATTTCAAGTCATAGAATCTCAGAGGCACATGTAATGCTTTTAATTTCAGACAAGTGAGTATCTGCACTTGATAGAAAGTATAAGTATTTTATCAAGCAGAGGGGGGGTGGAGAAAACAAAATGGACTGTAAATGTAAAATAGTAACACTGATATAGGAAATTAGAACACTCGCTGCATAGTGAAAAATACAGATTTGTAGCAGCAGGAACCCAGCACTTGCGGATGAGTATGTTTAAGTATTACTTTTAAACAGAAATCATTAACTGGTAGGCTGGTATAGTCTCTTATAAAGGTGTCACTGAGTGTACAAAAACAGGTTAGTAACTCTTAATTTTTTTAACTCAATAACTGAAAACAGCAGACATATTGGAAAAAAATACATAATGCTTAAAATGTTACATTATGAAAGGATGCATAATGCTTTTATCTAGGAAGTGGGTAATTAAGAACTGGCAGGGTATGATTGGATAGTATATGGAAGAAAATATAACTGATTTGTATGTTTTGTTTTGTTAAGAGACAGCCCAAATGCAGAGAAGCCTAGGAAGAAAAGCTCCAAAACTGTATAACTTTTTTTGTACAGTAGAAAATATTAATTATGAACATAGCATAATTTATATATTAATATCCATGGGGAAGAGCTAATATTAAATGAGAATATCTGAAGTTTAATAGAATAACATTTGGTAAACAAGGCTAACACATCTGCATGTTGCACAGTACAGCAGGAATGCAATGGCTTACACTATACAGGAAATAGTGACATTCATAAAATCTGTTAGGGACAGTGTCTGACCATTCAGATACAGCTTTTATGGGAGTGTGTTACCTGACATTCCCAGCACATCTTATAGTACAAACAGCAGCAGCACCACCAGCTGTGTGCCATAGAAGGATAAAGCCCTGATTATGATGCAAGTTACCCCAGCTCATTTAAAGGCTTGGATGCCTGTAGGTGCTAATGTGGGAGGATGGCAGGGTTGCTGCTATTGTCAGTTTACCCATTCTGGAGGGAGGGAGGCAGAAAGGCAGCTGTGGCTCACCTATTGGGTGGCACCTACTGTGAAAACAAGCCTAAGATACGAACATGTGCACAAGAACATTAGCTGCCATAAAGGAGGGGGAGGTGCCAACAGGAGAACATAGGCCTCCTCATTGGACTTTTAAGCTGACCCATGCTCTACCACCCAAGTCTCACCATGAGGGGAACTAATGGGCTAATAAGGCATTCCATACAGGAGTGAGGTTTCTCACAGCAAGAGGTTCTCTGGTTCGATTCTCGGCTGGGGTGCCTTCTGGGCGGAGTCTGCATGTCCTCCCTGTGATCGCGTGGGTTTCCTCAGAGTGCTCCGGTTTCCTCCCACATCCCAAAGACATGCTGTAGGTGGATTGGACACACTAAATTGGCCATAGGTGTGAGTGTGTACATATGTGTGCCTTCTGTGGAAGGTTGGGCGCCGGGCTGGCAACTCGACACCATAAAACTCCACTGCCAATCATGAACAGACAGGTGATCCGCTGTGGTGAACCCTAACCGGGAAAAGCCTAAAAAAGAAGAAGACTGTAATCTCACCTTAAACTGAGGATGCCTGAATCTCATCCCCCCCATGGAGCAAATGGTCCAGTTGTGTGAAGGTAGAGGTGTCATAAAACAAGTTTGGTGGGTGCCAAACATATAACAGCTATAGTCTAATAGTAAAAAGCTACTCGGATTTGTGAACATTTCTATCCAAGATGGTGCATGCAGACACCAGAGAATATACTTTTTTATTTGTCCCTGTTTTTGCTTTTAGAGTGAGTTTCAGTGTATTTTTTAACATTATGTATTCAGTCTTGTACATGACTTGTTTGCTATGTTACACTTTTTGTTGTTATGGTGTTGCCCACGTTTTGCTACTTCTGTATTGTCTGGCTTCTTGTGTGGTTGGTAATCTGGATCAGCTGTTTTTTATTCCACTCCCACTGTGTCTAAGCTGCTCTAGTGTTTGCAGCTCACTTCCTGTAAACGATTCATTTCAAGACTATTCTGACTTTATGGTGCTTAAACTCACCAACAAAATGACCTGGACTGCCTCATCTTAGTTACCTGAGTTGGCATATTTGAATGGACTTGCACCTTGGACTGTGTGGCTACAATATGGAGTTTGAGTGTGGTTTATTTGCAAAGCCAGAGTAGAAAACGTTACAGTGACTGTTAAAGCTAGACCATTATTAGACTACCACAGTATAATACACTATGTTTTGCAAGTTTTTTCAAATGTCAAAAACCTTTATAAACACTGCATCTTTGGACATGGATTCAGTAACTTGAGGCTCATTTTTCTGGAACTGTTTTGATATGGTTGCCCCAGTGCACTGTAGCTCATTAACATCAACATTGGTCAATTAATGCAGAATCACATTCCTTTCTGCAAGTAATTTTAGGAATGTTTTTAACCAACGTTATTGACTGTGTTTTTAAGTTCCATTAATTTATGTAAGGGTGGTACCAGTTTCAACCAATGAGATTTGAATGTGTAGTATTTAAATTGTAAGAAATGTGTAGTTAATTGACTCTGAAGAAGCCAGATTACTGGCGAAAGCGCTTAGTCCTGTTTTATCAATAAATTGTGATTGCTCACTCGTCTGGAGGTGGACTGTACTTTGTGGTGTTCACCTCAATTTTATTGGCATCTGCCCTTGTGGGTGTTTTTCCTTTGGTTTTTCGAGTCATTATACCACTGGGACATTTCGCCTTCACCTGAGTGGGTACATCGGTGTTATGGAGGTTATTCTTAAGGAACTGGCCACCGTGGTTGATAAACTGATTAAAGTTTACGCAGATAATAAAGAGGATGTTCCAGGAACAGGAGCGGTTAGTCCGACGGACTCTCAGTTACAATTATTTACTATGCATTCCCCTCTTGACTCTATTCCAGCGGGTCAGCGTACAAGAGGGAATTCCTATGCGAACATAGCTGGCTCACAGCGGCGGAGTGTGGGTAACGTCACGACGGCGGAGGTCCCGAACGGGAGGACGCACGAGCAACGTTTTGATCTTACATCTTGGTTTCGTACGCCGCTCCTTGGTACAGTGACTGAATTTAACAACAGAGAGGTAACTTCAATTTGTTTGAAGGAGCAGATAAAACAATACGAAAAACTGTGCACCAAATATCGTGCAGTGCAGCTTGACACCATGTTTCTTCAACAGTCCAAGGAATTGAACCAGGTGCCCATGGGTCTTCGTATCTGGAAAAGGCCTATGGGTGTGGATGAGAATTCTAAGGCTTTTAGTGAACTGATTACCCTGTTCAACAAAACGGGGATGGAAATGTTGGACATAATAATACGTAACAATGAAATAAAGTTAACAGAATTAAAGGACCAGATCAGTCGATTACACGTGAGTATTACGGCTGATCTGTTGTTTGAACAGTATCGAGTTGACTTTGAAAGAGTGATTAAGAATGTTGAAACATTTGTTAATAAAAATAAAGTGAATAAGAAAAAGAAATTGGATAGAGACACTTTAGATTATAAAAATAAACGTGCATATCCCCCTGGGGTCAGGCGACATGCCTTTGGAGCTGATAGAGACAATGAGCAGAGTAACTTTGTGGATACAGACAACAACGCCGGGGCTAGGGGGGATGATGATGATTTTTTAGAAGTGGAAAATGGCCCTCGGAGATCAGAGAGGCTACGGAACAGAGATACAACAATGGGGGATTCAGAGAGGACTTACTCTCGGGGTGGGAGAATGAACAGAAGAGGGAGATATTGAACCATTATTTTGATGGTGGTGCTGGGACGAGTTTCAATACGAAAAATGAATTTAATATAAGTCAGGTTTTGTGCTGTTCAAATGATGGTGAAATGTGCAATAATGTTTTTTTAGATGCAAATGTTGAAAGTTTAAGTGATGGTGAAGAAAATGAAAACGAAGATGCTATGTGCTATACAAACGATGTTAGTATGAGCAACAATGTTTTTACAAATGCAAACAATGAAAATGCAAGTAATTGTGAAGAAGATGTATTTAACAATGTTGGTGAACTTTCTGTATTGATTGACCAGATAAATGAGACTTTATTTGTAGAGAATATGAATTTGCACGATTCACCTCAGCCAAGTAACACAAACAATGAGATATGTATAATGGAGGGTACAAATCATCAGGTGTTAAGGAAAAGAGGTTACCATATCTACAACTATACTGATTTGTCAATAGATGATACACATTTTGAATTGTTTTGCAAAGGCATAAATTTTGTGCCGACGTTTAAATTGGATATTGCGCAGGTATTAATGGACATTAAGTTTTTTACTAGACAGATGCACTTAAAGATGTTTTTTGCATCTGAGAGAAAGGACACAAACAGTGGAAGTATGAAAGTGGTGGGTGATGTTAATGATTTAAAAAGGAAGAGTTGTTTCATGCCCCCTCTTAGTCCAGAGGTTGTATGTTTTGAAAGATTAGTGGAAGCACAGCTACGGAAAAGTTTGAACAAATGTGTTCTAGTGGATGATAATTTTTCAAAACAGGAGAGGGAACTATTGGATTTCCTTAAGAAATCAGGTGAATATAGATGTATGAAACCTGACAAAGGGGGAGGGATGGTAGTGATGTCTAGGACTGACTACATTTCGGAAATTTCATATATTTTAAATAATGATGATACATATGTGAGGGTATCAAGAAATGAAATCAACAGGGCATACTACAAAATAGATATTTTCTTACATGATGCATTGTTTCAGGGAAACATTAACAAAGTTGAATATGAGTATTTAAATGTGCAACATCCAAGATTACCTACATTGTTTGGAATTCCAAAGGTCCATAAAGGCACTGAGAAATTGCAGTTTAGACCTATAGTATCAGCAAGGGGATCTAAGACCGAAGCCCTGGCGGCCTTTATAGACAACTCGGTTAAGCCTGTAGTTAGTGCAGCCGAACACATTATTAAAGATTCATGGCACTGTCTCGATAGATTAAGAACATGTGAGATAGAAAACAATGATTTTGGTTTTCTTACAATAGATGTGGTAAATCTATTTTCTGTGATTCCACATGAGCAAGGATTGGAGATGTTTTATAGAGCTATTTTTGAAAGTGGACTGATAGAAGGTGTTAATGCTAATTTTTTGCTTGGTTCTATGGAGTTGGTTTATCTCCTTTGAGGGGGAGCTCTTCCAGCAGGTGTCAGGCGTGGCGATGGGTGCGAGATGCGCACCGGTTTTTGCAAATGCAGTGCTACTTACATGGGAGAAAACACACATTTTGTCATCAGAAAAATATAGAGAAAAAATATTACTTTATAATAGATTTTTGGATGACATATTGATTTTGTGGAAGGGGGATGAACATTCATAGGTTCATAGGTTCATAGGTTCATACTAGGCTATCTGCCCGAGGGCATTTACAAGCCTAGCCCATAGTTTTGTGGCTTACGCCACCCCTTTAGTATGGGGAACTATACCCATTATTTTGCTGTGCCTCTGTTGAGCAGTGACACTGAGGTAATCCCTGGGGTATATCTGCGATCTCCCATCCATTGGTCAGCTATAGAATTTGTGGAATTTCTAGGTGAAACAACAGAATTTTTAAAATTCACTTTTCACTGGAACAAGGAGAGGATTAACTATTTAGATTTGACAATTAGTAAGAAGGAAATGGGATTTGAGAGTAATATTTACAGAAAAGAAAATTATTCTAACTCACTATTACATTTCCATAGCTGTCACCCCTTTCACCAACGTAAGGGAGTAATAAAAGGGCAAATGGTGAGGACATCCAGACTGGTGAGTGATGATGTTAAATTTAGGTTAGAGATTTTTAAGTTGATTGGTATGTTCCTTGATCGAGGATACCCACTTAAATTGCTCCTAAGCGTTAGAAGGGATGTATTTAGGGAAAGGAATAGTAATTATGCACCAATCTTAAAATCTGGAACATCATCATTGGTAGCAAAGCAAAATGGAAGTATGGTGAGAAATGATGGGCCACGACTAGTATTGAAATACAATCATAGAACGACAGAAGTGGTAGGTATAGTGAAAAATATTTGGAACTATTCCTTGAGTGAGGAGATTAAAAAGATTTTGGGTACTGAACCAGAATTTGTGTACAGTAGAGGAGAGAATTTAAAGGGTATTTTGGAAAAGAAGAAAAGGAACACCTTTAAGTCAGTTATGAAAAAGTGTGGTTTCTGCAGATGTTGTAGATATATCAATGAGAGCACATATGTATGTGTGAGTGGGTATAAATATACTATTCCTTGCCCTGGGCAGTGTAATTGTTGTACTAAGAACATAGTATATTTGGCATCATGTACATCCTGTGAAGCATATTACGTGGGTAAGACCACAAGAAGGTTGAGAGACAGGGTGGCAGAGCACAATAGATCGATCAAGAAGAAAGACATGCACAATGCACTTTATTTACACAGCACCAAATGTATAGATTTTAATAGATTTATATTTTTTGTTATTGGACGGGTTATGGATTATGGTAATGGTGGTGACATAGTCAACAAGGTGGGTGCGTTAGAAACAGAATGGCAGATTAGATTAGATTCTTGCAGACCTCCTGGACTGAATGACTATGTCTCACTCAAACCAATTTTGAAGCTTAGGTCCCAGCAAATTTAAACTTTTAAAGTTTTAAACTGTTAAAAAATTTTTAAAAATTTGGTAATTTAAGGTACATAACTAAGAATCTTATGAGATGGTACACAATGATATTTTGTTATGGTTTTTGTATATAAAAATTCTCATAAATGTTTTCAAGGATTAGATTTATATATACAATATATATGTGCATTTTAGTTTACATTGTGCATATAATCTATATGAATAATTAGAGTGTACTTTAAGTGTATTAGGACTAGGAATGTTTTTAACCAACGTTTATTGACTGTGTTTTTAAGTTCCATTAATTTATGTAAGGGTGGTACCAGTTTCAACCAATGAGATTTGAATGTGTAGTATTTTAATTGTAAGAAATGTGTAGTTAATTGACTCTGAAGAAGCCAGATTACTGGCGAAAGCGCTTAGTCCTGTTTTATCAATAAATTGTGATTGCTCACTCGTCTGGAGGTGGACTGTACTTTGTGGTGTTCACCTCAATTTTATTTGTTTTACCTTATCTGTTCAATTAAAAAATGTTTCCTCACATTTAAATAGCTTAATCATATCACTGAATGCCATAAAATCAGTATCATGATTAAGTTACAGTGAAACAAAAGCATAGTGTGTGGTCTGCTCTTTCAAATGCTGTAGATTTGAATGTGATGAGGCAGCCCAGGTAACTGGCACTGCAGGTGGGAAACAGCAGATAGTCTTTTGATACTGTCGCCATGAATGAGTTAATTGTACTACTTCTTGGTTATCTGGATTTAACAACAATAATTTACACGTTTTGACTTCTACTTCAGGTATTATTTGGGTGACAGAATCCATTACTCTTGATAACACATTAACACCACTGTTTTCCCAGATAAGGGAAATTGAAATACAAAGAGAGAGTGGTGTATTTAGCCATTTGTTCAGAGTGCCCCGCATTTTATGTACGCAAGATTGAATGGGCATTCAAAAAGTGTATGTATGAACATGGTCATGGTATTATCAAGGGTAACATCAACAACACTTTGATCAGACACTCTGTGAAATGTGCAACTTTTAAGCAAATTTATTTCCCCTTCTAGACAGAATTCCACTTAATCCTAAGTGAGGCTCCTGGGAGGATAAAATACAGTACAAAGAGGTGGTGGTGCTGCGGTAGCGTTGTCGCCGCACAGTAAGACGCTGTCCGGTTCGATTCTCAGTTAGAGCGTCTTCTGCGTGGAGACATGCGTGAATGGGCATACCTTCGTTGAAGGTTGTGCGTCAGAGCTGGTAACTCGGCACGTAAAAATCAGCTACCAATCATTAGCGGACCAGAGTTCCACTGTGGCGACCCCTAACCGGGAAAAGCCGAAAGACACAAACAAAGAATTATTGTGGCAACTTAGAATGGATGCCACACACCCTCCTAGTTTGAATGATTGTGTCACTGGTTCCAGTGCTTAAATAAAAGGTAGCCAAGCTCCGATTGTATTAATTTTATTATATTTTATTTTTATTGCATTTTTGTATTTTATACATACACATATACACATTCTTAAATAATATAAAATAATTATTACAATATCGATGTCTGGCTAATATTTTTAATTTTTCATTGTATTACACTGTTCATTTGTGTGAGAACTTGAATAATGTTTTGTTTTAAAGCTTCAGTTGTTTAATCACTCTTTGGATCATATGACTTGGGCTGGAAGCTATAAATTCCTTGTATGAGGATACTGTGATTAGTTCTAACAAAGTCCCAGTTTGTTTTGAACTGTGGGAGGAAAGTACAGTTTTGTACCTACCATAAATGTAGATGTTCGAGGATCCACATTGCTGCAGTCCTAACTATTGGGTAGTCCGCTGTCCAGTCGGCCCGAATACCAAAGTATATGGCTGACGTCGGTCACGGCGCATTAGACTGACGTCAGTACGTCAGGGTACTAATGCGCATGACCGACGCCATATCCTCAGTCTTTTCTTGCCCCAGATGTCAGAAGACCCTAAAAAGACAAGGCCAAAACCAAAACACACCAAACATACCTGCACCAAAAACATATACAATATATACAAAGGTACCAGAATATAACCTCACCTACACAACCACCCCTAAACACAGAGGGGAAGGAGGGAGGGTAAATTGGACTGCAGCAATGTGGATCCTCGAACATCTACATTTATGGTAGGTACAAAACTGTACTATGTTCTTCATTCCACATTGCTGCAGTCCTAACTATTGGGTAGAATCCCAAAGCAGAGGTAAGGGAGGCTGGCAAATCATAAGGAAGCAGGAGCTGATAACATGCCTTGCAAAATAGCTGTGGCAAAACCAGCCCTAGACTTAGAGTAGAGAGGAAGGTGGTAATGCTTAGAGAAAGTATGCACTGAACTCCAAGTAGCTGCCTCCAAAATATCCTTAGTTGCCACCCCTTAGAAATGCTGTTGAAGTGGCAGTAGCCCTAGTGGAATGAGGCCTAATCCCAGCTGGAATCTCTTTGCCATGATGGGAATAACAAAATGCAATGCAAAACCCAATCCACCTAGAAATAGTTTGTTTTGACACAGGCTTGCCCTGAACTCAAAGCAAAAAGAAACAAACAACTGCTGAGACTTTCTAAAATCCTTAGTCCTGCTTAAATAATAACGCAATTGCCTGTGTACATCTAAAGTGTGCAAAATCTTTTCCCCTTTATTTTGGGGATCTGCATAGAAAGTAGGCAAATGAATAGTTTGGTTTAAAGCCACACTAGAAACCACCTTAGGCATAAAGGAAGGATTAGTACGTAATGATACCCTATCCTTATGAAAAATCAAAAAAGGCTCAACCGCCATAAGGGCCTGTAACTCAGAAACCCTTCTTGCAGAAGTAATGGCCAACAAAAAAGCAGTCTTCCATGACAAATATTTCAGGTCAGCAGTAGCTGCAGGCTCAAAAGGTTGTAGAGTAAGTTTCTCCAACACAAAATTGAGATCCCAAGCAGGAGTAGGAGCTCTACGTGCGGCTCTTATATTCTTTGCCCCTAAGAAATTGCTTGAATAAAGGATGTGAAAACAATGGTGGGTCACAATCATAGTGAGCTGAAATTGCTGCAGCATGAATCTTAATGGAAGAGAAAGACAAACCTTTGTCCAATAACTCAGTAAGATATTGAAGAGCCACACTCAAATTAGGCTCCGAAATCTCCAAATTCTGTGCTGCAGTCCAAAATAAAAATCTCTTCCATTTTTCTGCATACACTTTCCTTGTACTAGGTCTTCTGGCTTCCATAATCACATTTAAAACTTGTGGAGGAAGTTGAGACCTGCTGTCTTTCAAAGCAGAATATGCCAGGCTGTTAGATGAAGAGTTTGAAGCTTGACATTGAGTAGATGACCGTCCCTCTGAGACAATAGGTGTGGAATCAAGGGTAAAGGCCATGGAGGCTTCCTTACCAGACTCCTCAGTAATGGGTACCAGTGCTGCCGAGGCCAATCTGGAGCTATCAAAATCATCCTTGGCTTGTCTTGTCTGACCTTTAGAAGCACCTTTGGGAGAAGAGGCAGAGGTGGAAAAGCATACACATGAAGATTTTTCCAACTGAAAGAAAGAGCATCCACTTTCCAAGCTGTGTGATGAAATCCCTTCGTGCAAAACTTTGGCAGCTGGTGGTTTAGTGGAGAAGCGAACAGATCTATGTCTGGAGTTCCCCATGACACTGTCAATTTTTGAAATACATGAAGATCCAGTTTCCACTCGTGGGGATCCATGATTTGTCTGCTTAACACATCTGCTAAGGAGTTCTGTGCTCCCGGCAGAAACCTTGCCTGAAGAGTTAGTTGCAAGCTGAGCGCAGTCTCCCATAAAATCATTGCTTGCCTGCACAATGGGTAAGAATGTGTTCCCCTTGTTTGTTGATGTACCACATGACAGTTGTGTTGTCTGTTAGAATCAACACCTGCCCTGGAAGAAGTAACTCCTTGAAAGCCATTAATGCAAACTGGACTGCTAACATCTCTTTCATGTTGATATGTAGATGCTGTAGTCTGGCAGGCCACTTGTCTTGTATCCACTTTCCATCTAGATGAGCTCCCAAGCAATGTCTGAGGCATCTGTCGTTAGAATCTGACTTGCCTCTGGCCGGGTCACAGAGAGTCCCTTGTTTAGGTGACATTCCTGAGCCCACCACAAAAATTCCTTTTGAATGCAAGGTATTATTTGAATGACAGTGTCCAAATCCTGGCAGTGCTGTGTCCATAGATTTTGAGATACGATTGTAGCTTCCTCATATGCAGTTTGGCATTGGGAAGCACCAGAATACAAGATGCCATGAACCCTAAGGCTTGAAGGACTGTCCTTGCAGTCAGCCCGGACTGAAGAGATAATTGATGGAAGTAACTGGAAAGATTCTTTTGTTTGTCCGGGGTTAGAAAGGCCATCTGGGCTGCTGTATTCAGTCTCACACCCAGAAAGCACATGTCTTGAGAGGGTACTAGACTGGACTTTATTTCGTTCACAGAATACCCTAGGCATCTTAGCACTGCTATGACATATTCCAAATGCTGTAGAAGGTCTTCCTTTTCTTGAGCCAGAATCAGGCAGTCGTCCAAGTAAGGATAGATTTGAATTCCTTTTAGCCTGAAGTAAGCTATCACTGGAGCCAGAACCTTTGTGAATACTCTGGGCGCAGTAGATAAGCCAAAGGGCAATGCTGAGAACTGATAATGAGAATTTCCAGCTCGAAAACGCAGATACTTTCTGCAACTTAGTCTTATAGGCACATGAAGGTAAGCTTCCTTGAGATCTAAAGTTACCATCCAGTGATCTTTGCCCAGTAGAGGTAAAAGCTGTTGTAACGTCAACATTTTGAACTTTGGAATGTCCAGATAAGTGTTGAGGATAGATAAATCCAAAATTGGTCTCCACGTGTTCCCCTTCTTTGGTACTAGGAACAGGCGAGAATAAAATCCTAGGCCCCTTTCTGGCACAGGAACTGACTGAATGGCTCCTATTTGGAGTAACAGAGAAATTTGTCTGCGAGCCTCTGTTCTTTGTAGAGGAGGAATGTCTGGCATGCCTTTGAAAGGAGGCAAGGTATGGAAATAAAACCTGTAACCCTGGTGAATGATATCCAGAACCCATTTGTCTTGGGTAATTAAATCCCAATTTTCTTTGAAAAGAGACAGTCTTCCTCCTAGAGGTGCCGCCAGGCGAGAATGTACTGGCAGCTGAAAAGGCAGGTCATTGGGTCTGCTTATGAAAGGACTGACCCCTGCCCTCACCAGAAGTCTGAGCAGGTGAACTCCCTGCCCTAGGCCTAAAAGAACCTTGAGCTCTGCCCCTACCACGTCTAGACCTACCCCTAGACTGGGAATCATAAGCAGGATAAGTCCACCCCTTAGCAGGCCAATTTCTACTAAACTTCGGAGGCTGCACCTGCAAAAAATCCTTAACAGTTTGCATAGACTTAGCCTTGTCCTCCATTTTCTTTAAAACTGCTTCCACAGGCGAACCAAACAACACATCAGACTGTAAAGGAGCATCCAAAATCCTTGTCTTAACATGCTCAGCTAAGTTCTGATCTCTCAACCAGGCGTGCCTACGAAGAACAGAACCAGTGGCAGCCACCCTGGAGGAGGCCTGCACAGCATCAAAACCACATTGCAAGGAATGTTTACCCACTTGTTCAGACACATGAACTAAATCCTGCAACTCTTTACACTCAATACCTTCCGCCAGAGCATCCACCTTAGATTTCAACTGTGAAAGAAGATAATTCTGATATTTTAACATGTGAAACTGACAATTCAATGCCCTCATGGCTAAAGTGGAAGAAGTATACACTTTCTTTCCCCATCTATCCAAAGCCCTTGCCTCTATCAGGAGGGACAGGATTTTTAACAACTGAGGCCTTCACACCTTTAGGCCCCTGAGAGACAGTTTCCGGGTCTGCCCTAGGACTCTTAAAAAGATACTTATGAGTGTCAGGCACCCTATAATACCTATCCGGTTTAACTGGGGCAGGAGGCAAAGAATCAGGATTCAGGGAAGCCTCTGCAAAAACATCTTCCACCACATTCAAAACAGGAGGTATAGCTAAAGGCCTATGCTGGGGTAAAAACAAGAATTCCCTAAGCCTTTTCCTGGAATCAGAGAAATCTTGACCTTCCCATTTAAAATGCTCCCTCATGGAATGCAGAGTCTCTGAAAATGAAAAATCCTCAGGAGGAGATGCTGAAGGAGTAGAATCATCCACATCAGAATCAGAATAAGGAGGGTACTCCTGCAAGTCTTCAGCCGAAGACTCAGATGCCTCCGAGCATTGCTCAAAACTCTCAAACTCAGGTTCCACCCTAGGCCTCTTAACAGGAGGGGGCAAAGAACCCCTTATCATAGTAATCAAATCCTCTGCCATTTTAAGCATATGTTTCTTAGGCAAAGACCCTGAGGCACTAGGAGAAACCCCCACTGAAGCAAAACTTGGCCTGCCCCTCAAAGAAGCCTTGGAAACAGAAGGGGAGGCTCTAACCACCTCAGGAAGAGAAGGAAGAACAGCCACCTGAGAAGCCCCCTCAGCCTGGCCTACTTCCTGAGAGGAAACATCCTGTAACAGTAAAGTCTCTCCCTGAGACTCCAAAGAAACACCTGGCAAAACCTCCGACTCCACTGAGCCCTCTAAAGAACCGACGTCTGGGACTGTCGGTTCTTCCACTCTAGGCTTTGCTGCTTTGTCCTTGCGTTTTTTAGCCGAAGCCGGCGTCGGAGCATCCGACGGCATTTTATAATTACAACGCTTCCCAAACACTAACCTGGCACAGTCTAACCTTCTCTTAATAGTGCGTTTGTTAAATCTAGCACAAGAGCGGCATCCAACAACGTCGTGCTCAGGCCCTAAACAAGGTATACACAAAGTATGGTAATCCCTATGAGGTATCTGTTTCCCACAAGAAATACAGTTATTCACTTTTTCTGACATCCGGTTAAGTACTGAGGCAAGAAAAAACCAAAATATTCCCAACGGGTACTTAGCCAACTTTGATTCGGTCTGAAACTCTGGCTTCAGAAACTTTCAGAACGCCAACCTGCACTCGCAAAATTGCTTCTGCATCGGACCACGCGGCAAAAAAGACTGAGGATATGACGTCGGTCATGCGCATTAGTACCCTGACGTACTGACGTCAGTCTAATGCGCCGTGACCGACGTCAGCCATATACTTTGGTATTCGGGCCGACTGGACAGCGGACTACCCAATAGTTAGGACTGCAGCAATGTGGAATGAAGAACATCAAATATTTTTAAGTTTTATGCTTAAACGTAATGCGTTTTAAGGTCATATTTGAGTGTAATAAATAGCTTTTACAATGCCTTTTGCCTCAGAGGTTGTTTCTTCTTTCCATCTGGTGTACTTGTTTCTGGTTTTGTTGTCATACCTTGTGTTTAACACTGCTGGCCAGGCATGTAGCTGGTCAGAGCTTTCTGTAGGGCTAACCAAACAGATTCAATGGAAGAATATAAAACAGAAGGATGCATTGTCTACCTTACAATGTGTCGACAACTAACCAATAATTTCAAATTTAATTTCTGCTATAAAGTGCAATACAGCTATAAGCCATTCTTTTACTTTCTATTTCTCTGCTTTTCTATGGTTCTAACATCTTGGGCACAAAATTATCATTTTTTCAGTCTTTCTCTAAGCACTTCCTCTCCTACTGATTATAGACCAATATATATAATATATGCCCGATAACTAAAATATTTGAGAAATGCTAATACCAACAAAGTCTTGAGTAAGTAAATTACAGACCATGTAGATTAAGATCTGCGTATTCCACTATTATTGCCTGTCACCTACTTCTTGATAATATTTTCTCAGACCTGGAATAAGGTCTTCTAACAAGAGCCACCTTCTTAGATTTGTATGTCAATCATGATCTACATCTTAAAAACTTGCTTGTAGTTTCTCAGAAAATGTTTGCTCCTGGCTTAAATTAACTTTATCATATAATTATTCCTCTGGCTATAAAGGTAAGTCAGTTAGAAGTGAGGTGAACCTAGATTCTGCTTCACATGTACAAGTTGTGGGCATGCCTAAGTACATGTCAGAGTGTGGGGTGGCTTTTCTAGGATATTCCAAAAACAAATAGTGATAGCAAAGCCTCAAAAATACTCTGCCTCTTTTATCCCAAAGTATGTTTTACTGGAAAAATCAGGAATTCTTCAAACTCTTGCTTTATGATGGGATGAAAAATGTTTTCACAACAAAAGAAGAAAAGTTAGAAATGATAAATCTCCAAGTCTCTTACCTAATGTTGTAGAGAGAAGTTGTTTCTGTTTGGAGAATTAAAACCATGCTGTTAGGGTGTCTGATACAAAGCTCTATTGTAGTATCCAGATATATGGCCCATCTCATCTTCAAATTGTTTAATGTACCATGTAAGTTAAACAGCTGTCATTCTTCTGCAATTAGGAATCATTCCCAGATACCACACTGATTTATCATCATATTATGTCCAACACAGAATAAAACACGATTGTAAAGGCAGCATCTACCTAACATGACTTATGACCAGAACTAATACTTTTCTGTCATTGATAGTTCTGGGCAAAAGGCTGATATAGCATAGTATTATCGTAGATGAGCGAAGACAGGCAAAGTTCACACCTTGCTGTGAAACAGTCTCCCATAACAGAATGGACTAAGTATAGTAAATGGACAAGTAATATATTCTGAAGATAAGTTATGGAGATTTCCTTGTGTAACTGTACTATAATATTTCAATGTCCATATTTTCATAGTATGGATGGCTAGCATACCAAATAATTAATTCAAGATCCTAGTAAGCATGCCTTGGACTAATACTTTAGCAAATCCACAGCAGACTTAGAAAGGTCATCCAGCTTGTAGTGCTCAGTGAATGTTTGACTAGATGACCATTGCCTCTCAATGTGGAGTAAAAGGAAGCACTTCTGGAAAAAAAAAACATCAGAAATTGCTGTAGTCCTGGTAGAAATAGCACTTCACTGTACCCAGGAGAAGCTCACCTGCAGAATATTAACAGGGAATAATACAAATGATAATCCATTTAGATATAGGTTGTTTAATAAATGACATGCTCAGTCCATTAGCAGCAAGATACTTAAAAAGCTAGCCTGATTTTCTGAAGCCTTCATTTCAGGTAATTCATTGTAAACAGTTTTCTTGCAGAATCCAGAAGAAGAGGAGGATTTAAGTGTTCAAGCAGTAAACAGAAGCCAAGAAGAGATGCTGAACATCAGAAGCGTAGCAAGGGTGGGGTGAAAGGGGTGCAATCAGCGGTCGCTGTTAGTGTGGTACTGCAGTACTGGAGTTCGGAAATGAATGTCGATACTATTTTATTTGTGGTCAGGCTATGTATAGGAATGAAAAGGTAGCTTACCATTCGTTACCTTTGCTGCAAGGGCTTTGCTATGATATTCTTTTTTTTTGCTCTTTAATTTAGATCTGAGGGTGGTATATTGGGGAGCTGCAAACATACCTCTCAATCTGCAGACATTAAAAATTGGAACAAAGACCCTTTAAAAGTAGGAACATCCAGCTAAAAATCTGGACACCTAATTAACATAAAATGTTGAATACCAAACAGCACATAAAACTTTCCACTTCCAGTAGGAATGTGTGTGACAAAAAATACTACCAAACAGACACTATAAAATCTGTAGACTTTAATGAACACCATCACAAAATTCTACCACACAATGTCATCTTTCTTTAAATTATTGTTGCCACTTGTATGTTTGTCATGTAGTGTGGTTTTCTGTGTACTAGACAGCATCAAAAATCACATAATGTTAAGGGGATTTAAAAAAATATGTGAAATGAAAAAAATCAAGCCTGAAAATAGAGACAGACCTCAAAAATAGAGACATTATAAATCAGGCCTGAAAATAGTAATGTTTCTCCAAAACAGGGACAGCTGAGAGCTGCTGCATAAGCTAGCTGTGACTCGCCAGAACACAGCCGCGGAATAGCGAAGGGTAACTCGAAGCATTGCTGGGTAGCATGTATTTGTAATGCAAGGAGTTGCAATACAGAGATGGAGAGCTCCAGTTACTGATGGAAGAGACTAGGGTAGACATTGTATCAAAGAAACATGGCCGCCAAGGACAAGAGGGAGTGGGGAATGAATATACCTGGGCACATGCTGTTCAGAAATAACACAGAAAGGAGAGATGCAAGTAATGACTAAAGGAGTGCACCACATATAAGACGAGGTCAAGGAAAAGGAAGAATATTGAAACAAGCAGGGGCAAGGCAGTGGGGAAGGGCTGGGACCTTGCTTAAGTACTTTAGCATTTAAATGAGAAGAAGGTGGGGGGGGGTCTTGGGGATTGACAGTGTATTATTCAACACACTATACATGAGAAAGATGAGACTCTAAAGGTGAAAATAAAGGAGTGGGGTAAGAGGAACAGGGTAATTAACACTCATGGGAGATCTAAATCTGCAAGGAGCATGATGGGCGATTCTGAACTCCTGGATAGAGAAGGAACAGGAGATGCTTAAATCATATGAACCATTACGGATTCAATAAACTGTAGTATGACTGTACGTAAAAGGATAGACCGTGCATCTGATCCTAACCAGTGCAGAAGGTGTTACGGGTGTGTACATTTAAGTAGCTTCACACAGTTCTGATCTTGCTGCTGTGCTGTTTAGAATAGTTGGAAGAGTAAGGAAGTGAGGACGATGGTGTGGCATTTTAGGAAGAAGGATTAATTTTTGTTGGGGGTGATGGTCAAGGATGAGTTATGAGAATTCGGGCAAACTGAGGGAGTAAAGAAGCTACTAGAACGGGTGTTAAATGGAGTTTTCAGAGTTATAAACAAGGGTATGAGGAAAAGGCCAAAAAAGGGAGTCCAGGCTGCCTGCCTAACGTGTGGCTACCATTCAGGGCAAGTGACAAGGCCTAAAAGAAGTGAACAAGAGGGGAAAGTGAGGCTAGTCGAATAGTACAAACAAATATGGGAGGCCTTTTTAAATACACTAAAGAAAGGAGGGGTACAACTGGCCAAGCAGGATACGTGGGAGAGCAATCATGGAACACTGAGATAAAGCAAAGTTAGTGAAAACATAGTTTGATTCAGTCTACACAAAGGAAATAAAGGGGACAATGCCATTCTGGAGAAACACTGAACAGATCCCAGCTTAAAGAGAAAGAAGGTGAAAGGGTACTGTTTGCCTTTAGGGAGGATGAAGCAAAAGGGCAAGAATTTTTTGAAATCTGGTCAGTGTGTTGACAGACCTCTCGATGGAGAGCTTAAAAAAAATATTTACTGCAGAAGTGCCCGAGGAATGGAAGATAATAAGCATGGTACCCTTGTACAGGTGGGAGAAGCAGGAAAAAAACAGGTATTACCTGTGATCTTAACAGCATGGCAGGAAAGCTTTTATAAAAGACTGAATAAGGTTCACTGCACATCAGAACAAGGAATTATGATGGTCTTGCAGAAATAATAGCCACTAAGAAATATGCCTTTGGAAAATAAAATGGTTAAAATCCACCTCTATGGTGTTGTGGGATGAGGCCCTCACTATGAACCAGAATTCAGTGATGGCGAACCTATGACATGCATGTCAAAGTTGACACATGCCATGACATTTTGGGTAACACGCCAGCAATCACCAGCACCAAGAGACACTGGTTTTGCATTCATTGCTCATGTGAAGTGCACTGAATTATTTTGTGCTAGGAGGTTTTGACATACCAAACCCAAAAGGTTCACCATCACTGACCCAGATGGTCCAAGTGTGACTACTGTATCAGGTTTCTGGAAGAACCAGACAATGGAGCATGGGAATAAACTACCAATGCTTGCTCATCTATCCTGGATGAAGGAAAATGGTGATTCCTGTCAGCAGAATTGCTCCTGTGGAAACATGGACTTGCATGACAGCAGTACCTGTGGGAGCAAGGAACGTGGACTTTGAGCTCCAAGGCAGTAAGCATGGTCTTTGTAGGCTTGTGTGTGGGAGCATGAATATGCCAGGCAAGGGCAAAAAATGCTTCATAATAACATGGGTGCTCACAACTCATATCAGCCAGCATGACTAGGGTTAGGGACTTAATCACAAAACCCACGATGACCGCCTGTAGAGATGACTGCTGTTTAACAGGAAATGGGAGAGAGAAAAATAAGATAAAACGCACACACACCCACATGTATGTGGATGTGTGTCTCTCTGTGCATGTATACAAGATATAATATATTATATATTATATTTATAAATACACCCGCACATATACACACACACCCACACACACGTGCATGTGTGTGTCTGAGTGTGCGCTTGTGCATGTATACAAGATATAATACATTATATTTATAAATACACATACGCACACACACATGCATGTGTGCTTGTGAATGTATACAAGATAGATTATATATTATGTTTATTTCATAAATACACACAGAAATAATCACAGAGGGTCAAAGTATCAAAACTTTGAACGCCTGTCTCACACACACTTAAAACTGTTTGAATCACAAACATTCGAACAGACAACTCTTCAAATCACAAAGCTTTGAACAAAAACAAAATTAACTTTTTTACAGTTCCCCCCACATGGGGCAGTGCCCACCACACTCCATGCTAATTATATATACCAAATCCAAGATCACAATACAGCGGTGAAAGGATGAGTTCCCCCTAATCTTGCACTGCAAAAAAGCTGGAAAATTCTATCAGCTGATTTGATTTTTTTTGATCAGCTGTACCAGCTTTCTTGCAATTCAATAAGTAAGCTTGTCAATGTGTTTAATGGGACATAGATATATATATATATATATATATATATATATATTGGTATTTGCACACAACAGTGTTAGTTGTGTTGCGCATTGTAAGGAAGTAATTGTCACAGTTTTATTTATAAACAAGTAATTTACTGTGTTTTTAGTTAAATACACTTGATGGATGAGTTTTGTTTAAATAACCTAGTTTCTAGGGGTTACCTACTTAAATGCACCAGCTGCAATATTTATGGTGTAAGTTGTTTAGAGTTTACAGCTAGCAGGAACAATTGTAAGAGATGTTCAATAGATTTGACTAGTGAAGGTGATGGGAGTAGGGTTGATGATCCAAATTGTGAAAATCTTTTTCTAATTGTTAAGATTTCAAAAAATAATGCTTCTCAGACTTCTAATAACAGTTGTAACAATGCCATTCAGACCGCTACTCAAACTGGAGTTATTGTTATGTGTTTTTGTTTGTCAGGTACTGGTATCAATACTAATGGAACGAAGGCTGATATTGTAAAATCCTGTAGTGCTAATGGTGAGCAGTACTGAGTTAAATGTAATTAGCAATAAACCATCTAGTCCGAGTAAGGTTTTAGATGATGTCACATGTCCAAATGGAAATAATGTATGTAAGGACCCAGCACTGAGCCCTAAGGGACTCCGCTAGTAACCAGGCTATTTGTGGAGGTGGACTCCCCTATCTTAACTTCCTGGATCCTATCTGAGAGCCGTCTGGCACTCCACCAGTAACACAGGGGTTAATGCCTAATTTATGAGTTTGTTTACACTGCATGACTGCCAAACTTTATCAAATGCCTTGCTGAGGTCTTGCCTATGTGTTTTGCCTTGGTGACCCTCTCAAAGAAGGCCACCAGACTAAGTAGGCACGATTTTCCATTGACAAAACTGAACTGCACTGGATCCAGTGACTGGAGGTTTCCAATGTCTTTACTAATCATTTCCATGGTTTTGCATAAGAGACTAATCAGACTAATGGTTTTGTAGTTTCTAGGGTTCATAGAAGGCCTGCCCTTATGCAGAAAGATTACTGTTACACTTTTCTATTCATGGCATGAAGCCCGATTAAAGGCTATGGTTAAACAGTGACTCCAGTGGTCTTGACAGGTCATGTTTCGTGCTACTTAGGAGGCATCTGGAATATCATCAGTGCCCATGATGTTGTGTTTTTGGCCGTTATGAGTGTATTTAGTACCGGTTCCCTAATGATGGTTCAGGGTTTATGTTTAATGGTATTTCTTGAGGGGTGACCGGGAGGAGGGGGGGGGGGTTAAAATTGGAGCTGAGTTTGTCAGCCAGAAGATCTGCTATATTTTTAGCTCTGTGTAGGTGGCTCCATTCACAATTAGTTTTGCACAATTTTTATATGGCCTTTGAGGTTATGGATATACCTAAGAAAGCCTTGTGGTTGCTTTTGACCCAGGAGGCTATTTTTAACTCTGAATTGGCTTTGGTAGACCTAAAAATAAAATACATCCCATATCTGCCAAGGATGGAGCAGGTTTAATTCAGCATCCTCTCAAAGTGTGACAAGGACACCAAGCAAATGAAAGCTCTGTGAAAATGAGCAGGAGACAATTTGTACTTAGGGAGGTTTACTGGTTTGCTGTGTGGGCACTCAGTAATATAGATCAATAGAAAAAAATGGATGGGAAAAGTACTTAAATAGCTTATACAACTGACAATAGCAATGAAAGAGGGAGGAAGGGATGTGGGAAGTCAGATTATCAAAAGGGGAGGAAGCCAGAGACAGACCTTTAAAACCACAACTGGGAAAGGGTGGAAAAATATTCAAGCTGCACAAAGCAGTCTAGCTAGAGAGGAAGCCAATCAAATAAAACAAGTTATGTACTCACCATAAAGTTCGATGTATGAAGTCCATCTCACCTCACATTCTTACCCGCGGGTTCGGAGCGGAACCTCCGCTCCAACTCGGCCATACTCTAGCTTGAAGTATCCCATGCCACACACTGCTCCCTTTTCCCAGATCTTGTTTGCTGCGAGCTAATCATTCACTCCTCCACATACAACAACATATACAGAAGGAAGAACATACTAACCAGAAAGGAATTTGAAACCATACCTAACCCCTAGGTCCTCCAGGATGAGGGAAGGAGTGGGGGTAAGTAAGAATGTGAGATGAGATGGACTACATACATCGAACATTATGGTGAGTACATAACTTCTTGATGTTATGTAGTCCAATCTCGCCTACATTCTTACCCGTGGGACAGCATCCCCAGCACATGAATCCTGGGAGGCTCAGTGGAAAATACTCCCGAGCACTGTGGAACCAAAGGAAGACCTGCCTCTGGACACCAAATCCAACTTGTAGTGAGTAACAAAGGTGTGAGGAGATGCCCATGTAGCCGCAGCACAAATGTCATCCATAGACAACCAGGCCTGAAAAGCTGTAGATGTAGACACAGATCAGGTAGAATGAGCCTTCACTCGAAATGGTAAATCCTTGCCACCTGAAGCATAAATGAATGAAATAAAACTGGAAATCCATCTGGACAAAGTGACTTTGGAAACAGGAGACCCAATCCTGTTTTCTGAAAATGAGACAAACAACTGATCTGATTTTCTGAGATCCTTCGTTCTATGTAAATAGAATCGTAATTGTCTGTGCACATCCAGCTGATGAAATCTAAATTCTGCCTTGTTCGAGAACTCTGGGAAGAATACAGGTAGTTCAATGGATTGGTTTAGATTACTGACAGAAGCCACTTTCGGTAGGAAGGAAGGGTTAGGTCGGAGAGAAATCCTGTCCTTATGAAAAATCAAGTAAGGTGGTCTAACTGATAAATCAAGTAAAGTGGTCTAACTGATAAGGCTTGAAACTCCGAGACACGTCTGGCTGAAGTGATGGCTACTAAAAAGATTGTCTTCCAAGTCAAATATTTTAAATCACAAGTGGCTGCAGGCTCGAAGAGGGGTGAAGTGAGATATTGTAGGACAAAATTTAAGTCCCAAGGCATAACTGGTTCAAAAACTGGAGGGCGAAGCAGCATAGTGCCCTTCAGGAATGCCTTACAAAGTCTGTGTGCCATGAGACTAGGCTCATCAACGACGTGAAAAGTGGAAATAGCTGCCAACTGGACTTTAATAGTTGTGGCCGCTGATCCTTGGTTGTAAAGCATGGAGAGGAACTCCAGGACTGACGAAATTGGAGCTGTATAAGGATCAATTTGTCTTGCATGTGCCCAGATGGAAAATTTCTTCCATTTGCTGGAATAGATTTTTGTGGTGGCAGTCTTATGGGAAGAAGACAGAATATGAACCACTTCCGGCGAAAAATGATGAAGCCTGACTAATGATGGAAGTGGAGGAGCCAGGCTGTCAGCCGGAGGGTCTGAAGAGAGGGATGGAGCTGCCCTGACATACGAGTCAGCATATCTGGTTGAGGGTCCAGTATCCAGGGGGCGTCCACTATTTAAGGATGGAGGAAGGGGAACCAAATTTGACGAGGCCAGTGTAGAGCAATCAGAATCATTTTGCTTCCCAAAGATTGCGCTTTCTGAATAACCTTTGTCAGCAGAGGAACAGGAGGGAAGGCATACAGTAGACCGGAGGGCCAATGGTGAACTAGTGCGTCCCTGTGTGACTCCCCCTGAGGGGGGATAAAAGTGAAGTAGCTGCTGCATTTGGAATTGAGGGGGCTGGCAAATAGGTCGCAGCAAGGCTGACCCCACCTGCGGAAAATCTGCTCCGCAACCTGATTGTTCAGGGACCACTCGTGAGGCATCAGAATCGCTCTGCTCAACTGTCGAAAATCACACTGGACTTCCCCGGAATGTGCATTGCTACAAAATGTTGGGAAGCCACTGCCCACTGCCACACTTGCATGGCCTCTCTGCAAAGGGGATACGACTTGGTTCCACCCTGTTTGTTTAGATACCATACCACCGACATATTGTCTGTGTGGATCGCAATTGTCCCGAGAGGAAGAAAGCTCTGAAGTGCTTGCAACGCTAGTAGCACAGGTCTCATTTCCAGGACATTGATATGCAGATGCATCTCGTGTTCCTGCCACGTGCCTTGGATTGTCCTGCCTAGATAATGCCCCCCCACCCTATCTGGGAGGCGTCTGTGGTCACTGTGGCAACTGGACGGGATGGAACGAAGGGTTTTCCTGCGACGAGGTTGCTGGTGTGAAGCCACCAGTGTAGATCCTGCTTGCACCTGTCTGTGATTATGAGATGAGGAAGATGTTGGGCGAAGAGTAGCCATTGAAGGAGCCTCATGTGTAGCCTCGCCACAGGAACCAGCATAAATGTAGCAGCCATCGTGCCCAACGATTTGAGGATCAATCTTTCCTCCACGCTTCTCAAAGGGAGTAACGCGTACACCTGCTGTTGTAAACTTTGAATCCTTTCTCTTGGTAAGAACACCCTCATGAGCACGGTGTCTAACTTGGCGCCTATAAAGGTGACACGCTGCGAGGGCAACAAGGCAGACCTTTCCCAATTTAGAGTTATGCCTAATTGTTGACACAGATTGATCGTGGCGTCTCTGGTTTGTAGGAGTAGATGCCTGGTGGTGGCAGAAAGGAGCCAGTCATCCAGGTACAGAAACACTTGGAATCCCTAATGTCTCAAGTGAGCCGTTACCACTGCCATGCATTTGGTGAACACTATGGGGGCTGTGGTAAGACCAAAGGGCAGGGCGCGAAATTTAAAATGACTGGCTCCCAGCCGGAAGCGTAAATGACTTCTGGATACCCTATCCATTTTTATATGGTAGTAAGCATCCTTGAGGTCAATGGAGCACATCCACACTTCTTTTCCCAACAATGGGAGAAATAGATTGCAACGTGACCATTCGGAACTTGGTCTTCTTTACATGGGTGTTCAATTTGATGAGATCCAAAATGGGTCTCAGGTCCCCTGCTCTTTTCGGCACCAAAAAGAATCTGGAGTAAGTCCCTAATCCGATCTGGTCTGAGGGGACAGGCTGAATGGCTCCTTTTGCTAGCAGCTTTAAAACATCTGAAGCTGTGGAATCCCTTTGATTGGGTGGAACATCTGAGATTTTTCTGATCGGAGGGGGAGCTGATGAGAAGGGAATGCGATATCCTCTGGAAATTATTTTTAATATCCATTGGTCCTGAGTTATACTTTGCCAGGCCTTTGGGTATAATGAAATGTGACCCTCGACTGGCTCCGGAAATGCACACAGTCGGGCCTCCCATCAGGAGCACTGGTAGGGAGAACCACGAAAAGAATCACGGTCACCCTGGTTACGCGGGCCTCCTCTGCCCCTAAGGCGGCGTTTACCAGAATTACCACCCCCTTCCCTGCCTCTGGAGGGGGACTCACCTTGTGCATCATGAAAAAATCTCTGCAATTTTTTGAACCAACATCTTCTCACCCCTCTGGGCCTTGGGATAAGGCCTAGAGGGTAGGGAAAAACGGATTTCCACAGCAGACACAGTTTTTCCCCTCTTGCTCGCACCTAGTGAGTGTGCCCTTCCCCTTGGTTCCGAATAAGGAAGAACCATCAAACAGGGCATTGGTGAACATAGACTTGAAGGCCTCTGCAAAATTACAAAGGCGCATCCAGGAGTATCTCCTAAGAGCAACTCCCAAACTCGCTGCCCTACCCGCTCCTTCGGCTGCATAAGAGATCAGCCTCATGGAGGAGTTAGCAATAGAGTTGAGGGTAGACATCTGAGCGTTGACCTTCTGAGCCACCGCATCAGAAATGTTACCCTGTAGAGCATCTCCAAGCTCTTTCAAATCATCTCTTTGGAGCCGTGTAAAATGAGATCAGTAATTCAGTGACTGCAGTGTAAAGGTCGCTGAAGAAAACATACGCTTCCTACCGGTCCATGGTCTTAGACTCCTTGTTAGGAGGATTGACGGTAGACGAAGTCTCATCCAGTTCCTTCTTGGTTGCCGCTGCCACCACCATGGCATCTACAGGAACTCCCTTGGATAGAAACTCTTTGTCAGAGGGGGCGGACAAGAATTTGTTGCGTCTCCTGGGGACTGGTTCCACAGAGTCAGGGGTTTCCCACATCTTTTGACAAACCAGATCTAAAAGCTCGAAGGGTGGAGACACCCAGGAGGCGGAGGGCTGAGCCCCGAAGGCCTTCAGGAACACAGACTCTTCCTCGGAGGGAGGTTTGGAGGGCCAGTCACCCCTCTGCCTCAAAATTTCCAGGATGTCAGAGAAAGAGACATCCTCACAGGATGACTTGGGGGACCCCTCCGATTCCTCGAGGTCTGTGTCTGACGTGAGGGACTCATCTTGGGAGTCAATGTGCTTCCTCTTGCACGTCCTTTCTCTGGGTGGCTCCTCAGGCAAAAACACTGAAGGGCCCTCAGAAATAAGGGAACCACTCATGGGGGTATCCTGAGGCCTTGGGTCTCCGCTGTCAAAAGATAGAGGGCGATCAGAAACCCACACCGGAGCTGGAGGGGACAGAGTGTCAGCGCCGAATGATATCGCTGAGGACCTGGCCAGTGCGCTCCACATGGCCTCGAAAGCTGGTCCCCCCGGCTCCGAAGATCGACCAGCCGTGGAAGACCTCAGAGCAGAAGGGACAAGGTCTGACGCCGATGCAGGGATCAGGCTTCCCCGAGCCGAAGCACCAAGAGGGAGCCTAGGAGCCGAAAAGCGAACTGAGGCCTCCCCCTCGGGTCCAACCGAGGAACCATGAGTCCTGGACCTCGTGGATGGAGCCGACGGGGTCGGAGCGGAAGTTGGATCCGATAAGCCAGGATGGGCCATCGGAGCTGACCTAGGGACATCTGACGACGCCGACCACGCCGACTCCAAAAGCTGAGATTTGATCAGAGGAAGTATCGACGCTGGTTGGGTGACAGGCTCCGGAGACGACTGGGCTGGAGCCGAAAACAATTTTGCCAGAACCGGTGACTGGAGAAGTTTCTGCACCACTCTATCTACATCCACATCTGAAAGAGTCCTGGAGGACCTAGAAGATAAGGAAGGAAATCTAGACCTCCTCTCCGAAGGAGACCTACAAGGAGTAGAGACCGGCCTAAAATTTGGAGACTGGCAACGAACTAGCACGTCCATAATCGGCTCCGAGGGACTGGGAGCCGAAGCAGATTCGGTCAATATACTAACTTCCTGCGGCTCCGAGGACAGTGGAGCAGAGGATGCCACAGAAGACTTCATTACTTTCTCCAGAGGCTCCAAGGATACAGATGGAGCCGGAGAACGCTTTTTTGCCTTAGAAGTTTTAGCCTTAGAGGGAGAGAACTTAAAGCTAGAAGCCCTTCCCAAATCATCCTCGAAGGAGGGTTTCAAAAGTCCTTTCAAAATTAGTTTGTTCTTCCTCTCCTGAAGAACACACGGGCTAAATGCATGGCAAAAAGTACAAGATTCCTGGAGGTGAATATCCCCCAGACAATAAACAGACAGTGTCCATCAGTGATGGACATCTTATAGCCATATTTAGAACACTTCTTAAAGCCCGGGGGCTTATGCTCTTTCGTATCTTTAGACATGATGAAAGAAAAAACAACCGTTAATAACAGTCAACCGCTAATATATATAAAGCGCGGGAACTAAGCAAAACCACAACAGGCAAATACACAAGACCTCTAACTTAATCGGTCTCAACAGGAAAACACAGGGAAAGACTATGTCCTCTGATTTAAACGGTCCTAGCCCAAAGGAGAGGTACCTACTAAACTAACAAGAAACACTGAAGAAGGGGTGGACTAGGTCCTCTAACTGAAACGGGCCTAGCCCGTAGGGGAAACGGTTAGCAGGACACCACAAAAGACAATAATACCAGAAACAACAATTTTTACCAAGGGTTAGATCAGTACACACACACACAACACACAGCTACGAAAATAGCTTTTTGTTTTTGAAGCAGAAACTGTCAATAAAGACAAAAAAGGTACTTGGCCACAGCCAAGAGCAAGACCACGTCTGAGCTATATGAGCGGCAAACGAGATCTGGGGAAAGGGAGCAGTGCAGCATGGGATACCTTCTTAGCCCGGCCAATTGAAAGACTTTGAGCTACAGTATGGCCGAGTCGGAGCCGAGGTTCGGCTCCGAACCCACGGGTAAGAATGTAGGCGAGATTGGACTACATAACATCTAATATTGCAGCTTGGTGACTTCAGAACCCATAACAAGTCACAGTTCTGTTAGTCCTGTGACCGAGCTAGAGTTCAATGACCCCAGGTAGATAAGAATTTCAGAAACTTTAACTTTTGCAGTTGGAGGACAGGGCAGAACTGCAACTAATCAGTAGGGCACAGTGCTTACTATATCAGTGGGGGCTGGGTCAGACACACAGAACAGGGGAAAAACAGCAAAGTAAACAGAAAGGCACTGAATTGCAATTTTGAATAAGTAAATGATAAACAGAATATAAGACTAGAGCAGCAAAACTGGAATGTAAACAGCTGTAAAACAACAACTCCTGCAATAGAATTTACAATACTGCCACTAGCACAATCTAACTATAGTCTAAGGCAGCAGACTATGCAGAAAGTTATCAATAACACTGTTTATGAAACTACAAAACTAAGGCCTCAGGCAGAGTTCAAAGTACAAACAGCTGTTACAAGTGATTAATATTATGGAAACAGAAGAGCAGTATAATGTATAAATGATGCTAAGATGTTGCAGTAAGTCACAGTTTTCCCACAAGTGCAAATAAAGCTACAAGACTAATGTCCCACAAGAAAGTAAAAAATGCAAATGGATAAAATGTTGTCTGAAACATAGAAAAAAAAACAGAAAAGTACTAAAACGGAATAGAAAGACACTCAGGGGTCCACACTCTATATAGTAACCCTTTGTCCCATATACAGATTCCCCTCTCCCTTGAGAATCAGGTGCCTCACTAGCTACCTGCCTCGGGCCTTGTAATGTAGGGTTTGAGATCAGAGTGTCTCAACTCTCTTATGGTAACCCTTCCCAGTTCCCCTTCCACAGGAAGGCAGGTATTCTCAAACAGCGGTGGGCTCACTGTCAGCCTGGGTACTACTACTACTCACCTCTGCCCTTGCAGTCACTCTGTCCAAGGGAACATCAGTACCCACAAACAACTGTGGCTCACCTTCAGTCTCACTGCTATAGGGTAGATCCCTCCCTGAAGTAACCATCTCACCAGTCCTGGCTGCAAGTCTGCTGTCTGTCTGGGTCTCCCACAAGCTACCAGACCCACGTGCTCGTCTCAAAGCCTGACTGCATGTAACTGCATTCACACAAGTTGCTGCATTATCAAAATCATTCCTTATCAGGACATCTGCAGGGAAATCCTCAAATACACCTACTTGCTGCCTTCCTTTTCCACCCTCCCAGTCAAGGTGAACCCTAGCCAAAGGTATTTGGAATGAGGTCCCTCCTAAAGCTCTAACTGGAGTAGACTGCCAAAGCATGTAGCGCTCCTCTTTAACCATTGCGGGCTTCACAATGGTTAGGTCAGAGGCAGTCTCTCTCTTAGTAATGCCCTCTTTCCCATTTACTAAGATAGGATATAACCTCTTGTGGTAGTTTGTTACCTTTGTTGTCTCGAGACAACTTACTGCTGGGATTCTGACATTTCCACTTACTGGCTTTCCCACCTTTTGTTCCCCACCTTGCCTCCATGGACATCTATATGCTACATGGCCCCACTGGTTGCATTTATAACATCTAACCATTGGTCCTGGACGCATACCTGGACTAATGGCTTCCCCTGCTACTGGCGGTCTCTGTTGGGGCAGTCTGGGCTGCGCACCATGGGTTCCCTTAGACCCATGAGCAACACTGGGTGTCCCTTTCCTGTGCAGTGATGTCCTGCTTGCTCGGTATAGCTCTCCCTTGTTCCCCAACTCATCTGCTGTGTTACATTCTCTATCCGCTAAGCAAACTCTCATGTCCTCAGGCAAAGTGCTAAGGGCTTGTTACCTCATAAAAAGGTTTGCCAGCCCTTCAAAAGTGGTGACCTGACATCCACTCACCCACCTATGAAAGTAATTGCTTAGTTCAGCAATATATTCACACACACTTTCATCTGCCTTGTGTCTATGCTCACGAAACTTTTTCCTATAAGCCTCAGGTGTTAACAAAGCATTCTAACAGATAATTTTTTATAGTATTATAATTGGGTCTATATCAGAACATCGAAGTATTAAAACTTTGAATGTTCTGATACTGAACACTATTCAGCGAACGCTAACAATAGCAAAGCTGCAGAACAGCAAATTCTTTCCTCGGGAAAGAATTCGGTTGGCCGTTTCTGTGGCTTCACTATTCTTAGCGGTGTGGTGGAAAGTTACGGGTAGGGGTCAGGTATGTGTGCGATTGTTTGTACGTTAGGATTATGGGCAGGTTAAGTGAGTTAGGGTTAGGGCACGGGTTAGGCGTGTGTGTGATAGTGACAGACCTTAGGGTTAGGGTTTGGGTTAAGGTTAGTGGGGAGACAGTAGTGTATGTTTAGTTTAGTGTAGCGTTAGATGTAGGAATTTAAGTGTATGTGTGTGGTTGCTGTTTGTTTGATGTGCTTGTGTTGTGTGCATGTGTTTCGGAGCAGCGAATTTTTTCCATGGGAAAAAATTTGCTATTCTGAATGTTTGATATTTTCATGTTTAGATGTTTTGGGGCCGATGAAATAGCATTCGCTATTTTCATCTTTCGATAACGTGATATAAACACTTATATTTTAAGAAATCAGTATCAGACAATTTAAAATAGCAGTTACAGCTTTACCATGGCATAAGGGGGTCAGGAACCACACCCAGAGCCCTTGGTCAACATTATACTGTTTACATACCCTTTCAAACATATGAATGAAACTATAAAAATTATCCCCCTCTGTAAATTGTGGAGGAAATTTACTGATGCTTGTTGCTTCTGAGGTTCAGTTACTCTCTTTCCCATTACCTCCATGACCCTGGCGAAGAGTCAGCATCTCCTTCTTATGTTGCCTCTGCCTCTCATTCTCCTCAGCCTCCAGACGTCTCAGCTTCTCATTCTCTTCAACCTCCAGGAGTCTCAGTCTCTCTGCTGATTCTATTTCCAAAGTTTGGCTTCCAGTTCAAGTCTCTCTAACTCCAGACGGATTTTTAAGTCCTCTGTGGAAAGATTGTACTGTCCATTTTCTGAGAGTTGTACATTCCCAAGGCCAATCTGATTGCCCTCCTGGCTGCTATTCTATGATGCAGTTGTTACGAAAGCTGCAATCATTTCTGTTTGTCAGGTTGGCATGCACCATTCCTTTAGCCTGGCACATTTCAGCCAACTGGCTCCTTGTCAGCTTGCATACTCCTCTGCTGACATGCTTGCCTGCCCTCCCTGACTGACTAAGCTAACAAAAAATAAATAAAACAATTGTGATATAAACTCAGAATGTTCACTGTGTGGCTGACAGAGCACAAACACCTTCAGTGGCCACTGTTTACAGACTACAGGAATTCAATATCCACACCACTGCAAGCCAATTAATATGTGATGTGGATATCCCACCACTGTCCACCAATTAATATGCGACACCCCTGCACTGGCTCAGTAATCAAGCAGCCTCATTCTCACCACTGGCAACAGTGGGGAATGTACACACTGGGAGAATGACAAGTACACACACAGTAAAGTGCAATTTCCCTTATGAGCACACAAAGATCACAGTCAGTCTTGGGCTGGTTTCTCCTTCTTTCTCCAGATCCCCAGTCAGACTCCCCACTGGTGCAGCTATAGAGTTGAGATCTCAGCTGAGTGCCCAAGCTAAGACCTCCAGCACCCTCTCTTATCCAACCACTGCTTCGTGTCCCTGCCCCAGTAGCTGACACACACACACTTTGAGATATGATTTTCACACACACACACACACACACACACACACACACACACACACACACACACACACACACGTGCACATATATCTAGGAAAGGCTGACACAGGTTTATTAGCTATTTCCCCTTCTGCCCAGACTCTAAGGTAGTCTTCACTGCCACCAGCCAGCTCTTTATCAGCTACTTTAAGGCCCTTAAGGGTGTCCAATCCTAATGTGTAATGTTACTATTAATCCAAGTGGTAGTTTGACCAAGAGACAAGGCTATTAGGAGTGGCCCACAGTGTCACCAAATAAATATGCAAGTACTCCCAGAGCTTAAATATGTCTCACAAATATCAGTCACAATGATGGGTTTAAATATATTTAATAATAAAAGAACAAGAAAATATTCTATAAATCATCACAGTAACTTCAGAGTTCAAAATCACAGGAAATATTTAAAACAACATTCCAGGACAGTCTCAAATAAAGAAAGAAAGCATCTAAGGTATACTTTACTATATTCCTATCTGAATCTAAGAGAGTTACTATGCCCTAAAAACATACATACAGAACAACAAGCAGGCAGAAGTGGTGAGTGGATGTTCTGGTCAGGTCAAAGACAAAATAAAAAATGTACCGTTTCTGTCAGAGAGTTCTTAAATTAATATCAAATATTACTGATGGGATACTTGCAGCATGACAACACTTCTTCTCACCTGACATCAGTTCCCAGGCTAACCCCCCCCCCCCCCCTGCAGCTGGTAGCATTTAACATTTCTTTGTGAAAAATACATAGTCTTCAGATGTTTGCAACTGCTAAAAGACACAAAACAATAAAACACTTAAAAAACAACACACAGTCCCCCCTAGTGTAGACATCCTATTGACTAAAACTGAAAGATAACATCTCCTGTTTATGGCCCATAAATAAAGTACTTTGTACTCCGGTAGCGTTGTCGCCTCACAGACATTGCCCATTCGATTCTCAGTTACAGCGTCTTCTGTGTGTCGACATGCGTGAATGGGCATTCCTTCGTTGAAGGTTGTGCATTAGGCCCGGCAAGCCAGCACATAAAAATCTACTGCCAATCATTAATGGACCAGAGTTCCGCTGTGGCGACCCCTAACCGGGAAAAGCCGAAAGACACAAACAAACAAACAAATCTCAACTATTCTTCAGTTTTGCAAGCTAATCTCCTTTTAAAATACATACATTTAAACAATTACAATAGTGTATAAAAAATATCTCTTCAGCACACATCTATGCGATAGACATATAGTTCTAATATAGTGGTAACACAAGCAATTGCATCCTGCTGATAGATTCACAAATAACATACAACTATTTACAAAATTCCAGATAGCTGTGCTGGCAGTATCACCTTCTGTCACACTTCTATATAAATCATATTAATATTCTCAAATGACATATAATTATTTACAAAATTCCAGATAGCTGGGCTGACAAAGTGACAGATACCACTCATAAGACATTTGAGCAGTGTGGCTGAGCATTTCTGCTAGAGTAATCAGTAGTAAATGAAATGCTAGTAAGAAAAGATTCCTGGATAGAGCTCGATTCCTTGAATCAGTAGCTAGTTTATACAATCAGTATAACAGAGTGAGCCTTCCTTGTTTATTTCCTAAATTGTTGTGGAATTGTTGTTGCTTGTCTGTAGAATTCCTGACTGCATACAACTTCTTAATTATAGCAGTAAGAGAATAAATATCAACACCCCTCTCAAGCGTATATGCACCTTTAAATATACTGGAAACAGAGTCCCCTATACTCCCACTAGATATGCTGCCCGATCTTTTGTTGACACATTTCTCACTTTTTTCCTGTTAAGGTCCTGATGAGATAAACATTTTCTTTACTGTTGATTTGATAAGATCACTCACCAAAGCAGCATATCTCTTGCAGGATAAAGCCTAAAGGGAAAGGGTTAAAGACATATAGTTTCAAATTGCTCAAAGTCTCTGGATAATGTTACCTAGATGAAAAAGATTTTTATATTGTTCAGTCTTTTTTGACCTAGAAATAGTCTCCTACAGTACCTAGACCTAAATCCACATAAATATTTATTTTACCATGAAGTCCTGCATCTTCACATACTACTAAAGCCTCAGTAGACAGCCATTTTGCCTTCCTAATCCTTCAATTTGGAATATTTTTTACTACCTCATGGACAATATTACAATCTTCTTAGTTCTCCTTCAGTGCACAGGCATGCTGATGAAGTTGAAAGTTAAAAGCACAAAAACTGACTTGCTGCTCACTATCAAAAAGTAAATTGTCATCTAGCTCTATATATTATTTACAGATGAAGAGCAAAGACATGGAGACAGTGAGAGATTTTATTTTCCTGGGATGAAAGATCTCTGCTGTTGGTGACTGCTGCTATGAACTAAAAAAGATGCTTGTTATGGCAAATATGGAAAATATTTAAATAGCAAATATGTCATATTGTCAACAAAGAATTGTATAGTCAAAGCTATGTTTTTTTCCCAGTAATAGCATACAGCTGAGAGTGCTGAACTGTAAGGTAAGAGAGGCTGTCCATGACAAAAAATATGGTATTTTTGAAATATGGTGTTGAATACCACTTAAAAATGCTGTG
This sequence comes from Protopterus annectens, assembly GCF_019279795.1. Lineage (NCBI taxonomy): Eukaryota > Metazoa > Chordata > Ceratodontiformes > Protopteridae > Protopterus > Protopterus annectens. The sequence continues at coordinate 404,921,955 of NC_056743.1, read as the reverse complement.
GACTGCAAGAAGATCAAATCATCACATACTTAAGTGGATAAACCTAAACTGTTTACTGGATGGTGTGTTAGTAATACTACAACTCAAACACTTAGGCCACATAAGGTGAATGCAGAATTAACTACAGAAGATGCTGATGCAGGAACTACTGAATGCAAAAGAAGGAGACAGCAGAGAGTAGGAAGGCTAGATGGACATCAGTATTGAAGTAACAAACGTATATTTGTATAACTTTCATAAGCAGCTGTTGATAGACAGGTACAGTGTACTAAAGTCGTTAAGTCTACGAAAAGTCAGACTTGACGAAGCAGCAGTAAAACATCTTGGAAGCAGCAGCAAATCCAAAGAGTAGCATTTTGAACTGAAAGTGCTGAGTCTTCACTGGAAACCTGAGCGATTCCTTAAAAAATGGGACATGCCTATTACTGTAGAAGACAGAAATGATGGGAAAACGAGCATCTTGAAGTTCCTTACTTTTAGATCTTTGTTGAGAAAGGACTGATCCAACATGAATTTCCAGGTTTCTTTCATCTTTTTTAACACTATAAATAACTTTGAGTAACAATCCACTGACCTTAGAACAAAACAGTTGCCCCATCACTTCTTTTTTTAATATGTTCCTTGTCTTTTCCAAAGCATAACTATTCTTAAGTCCTTCAGAATCAATTATTCAACAGTGCATCAGGGAATCCCCCCTTACGTTGTTTCATGGAGTGCAGGAAGACAAAAAGTAGGGTAACAGGATGAAGTAGGCGGGACTTCCACTGAGGAAACAGAGACCCTTTTGGCATAATTTGTATGAGTTATCTTTGTTAAGGGTAAAGGAGCTGCATTTGAACTGAAATCTTCCTTTTAGACCCCTCAGCCTCATGCATAGAAAGTCAGAACTGGACCACTCAGACTGATTCTCGGAAGCAAAGGAATCAAATATAATGTTTTTTGTTAAAAGGAAGTTGCTTTGAAAAAGAAATGCTAAAATGGCCAGTGTTACCCATAAATAAGAATTTAGATTTCTCTTCATTTTCCCTTTATTTTTGTTATTAAATAAACAAATCTGCCTGGGGACCAAAAACTATTCCTTGAGACATTAGAAAGGGCATAGTTTTTGCTGTTATATTGTCAAGTCAAGCCCGCCTCTGTTTTACCAGTGAAGCTGCAGATGACCACATGGAAAAATTAAAAAAAAGATAGTAGTTTAACAAGTTTCATATCTCTGTGGATTAATTCCAGTGGAATTATTCAATGTGTTCGCTTAGTTTACGTAAGTAAGGCAAATACTGGCTGTACCAGATAAATGACATGAGATATAACTGCTTATGATGTTTATTAAGTTACTGGCTGATAGTAACCTAACTGTGCAGATACACTAAAGAGAAAAGCAATCAATGGCTTCTAATCCATGAAGATGAACTCAGTTGAGTCTCTTCTTGAGTGGAAGCTACCCAGATCTGAAATAGAAATGCCAATGTTACTTTATGGTAAATGAATCAAGATTAAGATAAAAGAAATTTGAAATTAAACAGAGTCATATTAGATGTATACAGAGTATGAGAACATAGTAACAAATACATTATTGACATCTAGGCAAAATTGTGTGCTGGGAATAGTGTTTAATACCATCACAAAATTGATATTTTTTTAGCAAGGGAGGTATTGTTCTAGATGTCAAAAGTTCTGAGATTTATATAATGACATTAGCCTAAAGAATATAGTGTTAATGGAGAGGAGATAATATTATCAGCTAAATAAAAGCTTCATCATCATCATCTTCTTTTGGCTGTTCCCATTAGGGGTCGCCACAGCAGATCATCTGTTTTCATTTCTTCCTGTCGTCTACATCTTGCTCTGTCACACCAACCACCTGCATGTCCTCTCATAACACATCCATAAACCTTATCTTAGGCCTTCCTCTTTTCCTCTTACCTGGTAGCTTTATCCTTGGCCTCCTTTTCCCAATATACTCAGCATCCCTCGTCAGCACATGTCCAAACCAATGTAATCTTGCCTCTCTGGCTTTGTCTCCAAACATTCCAACCTGGGCTGACCCTCTAATATACTTATCCTTGATCCTGTCCACCCTCATCACACCCAGTGCAAAAAATCTTAACATCTTTAACTCTGCCACATCCAGCTCTAACTCCTGCCTTTTAGTCCATGCCACTGTCTCCAACCCATATAACATAGCTGGTCTCACTACCCTTCCCTTAAAACTCTTACTAGTACTCGTCTGTCACAAATCACTCCTGACACTCTTCTCCACCCACTCCATCCTGCCTTTACTCTCTTCTTCACCTCCCTTCCACACTCACCATTACTCTGAACTATTGATCCCAAGTATTTAAACTCATCCACCTTCACCTCCTGTACTCCCTGCATCCGGACCAGTCCTCTATCCTACCTCCCATTCACACACACATAATCTGTCTTAGTCCTGCTGACCTTCATTCATCTTCTCTCTAGAGCATATCTCCATCTCTCCAGGGTCTCCTCCACTAGTTCCCTACTCTCACTACAAATCAAAGTGTCATCTGCAAACATCATAGTCCACGGGGACTCCTGTCTGATCTCGTCTGTCAAACTGTCCATCACCATTGCAAATAAGAAAAGGCTCAAAGCTGATTTTTGATGTAATCCCACCTCCACCTTAAACGCATCTGTCACTCCCACCACAGACCTCACCACTGTTACAGTACCCTCGTACATATCCTGTACCACTCTTACATACTTCTCTGACACTCCTGACTTCCTCATACAACACCACAACTCCTCTCTGGGCACCATGTCATATGCTTTCTCTGAGTCTACAAAAACACAATGCAACTCCTTCTGACCTTCTCTGTACTTCTCCATCAACACTCTCAGAGCAAACATCGCATCTGTAGTGCTCTTTCCCGGCATGAAACCATACTGCTGATCACTAATCATCACGTCCCTTCTTAACCTAGCTTCCACTACTCTTTCCCATAACTTCATGCTGTGATTGATCAGTTTAATCCCTCTGTAGTTACTACAGCTCTGCACATCACCCTTATTCTTAAAAATCGGTACCAAAACACTTTTTCTCCATTTCTCAGGCATCCTCTCTCTTTCCAAGATTTCATTAAACAATCTGGTTAAAAACTCCACTGCTATTTCACCTAAACATCTCCATGCTTCCACAGGTATGTCATCTGGGTCAACAGCCTTTCCATTCTTCATCCTCTTCATAGCTATCCTTGCTTCCTCCTTGCTAATCCAATGCACTTCATGATTCACTATCCGCACATCATCCAACCTTCTCTCCCTCTCATTCTCTTCATTCATCAACCCCTCAAAGTACTCTTTCCATCTCCTCAACACACTCTCCTCGCTTGTGAATAGGTTTCCCTAATTATCCTTTATCACCTTTACCTGCTGCACATCTTTCCTAGCTTGGCCCCCCTGTCTAGCCAATCGGTACAGGTCCTTTTCTCCCTCCTTAGTGTCCAACCTTTCATACAACTCTTCATATGTCTTATCCTTCGCCACCTCTCTCTTTGCCATGCACTTCATCTCCTTATACTCCTGTCTACTTTCTTCATCTCTCTGACAATCCCACTTCTTCCTTGCCAACCTCTTTCTCTGTATACTCTCCTGTACTTCCTCATTCTACCACCATGTCTCCTTGCCGTCCTTCCTCTGTCCAGATGTCATACCAAGCACCTTTCTAGCTGTCTCCCTTACTAGCTTTGTTGTAGTTACCCAGCTATTTGGTAACTCTTCACTGCCACCGAGTGCCTGTCTTAACTCTTCCCTGAACTCCACCTCACAATTACCCTTTTCAATTTCCACCATTTGATCCTTGGTGCTGCCCTCACACTCCTCCTCCTCTTTTTGATCACCAACATCATCCTACAAACCACCATCCTATGCTGCCTAACTACACTTTCCCCAGTCACCACTTTACAGTCTCCACTCTCCTTCAAACTGGCCCTCCTACATAAGATATAATCCACCTGTGTGCATCTTCCTCCACTCTTGTATGTCACCCTATGCTCCTCCCTCTTGTTAAAATATGTATTCACCACAGCCATGTCCATCCTTTTCGTAAAATCCACTACCATCTGACCTTCTGCATTCCTTGTTTAACACCATACCTACCCATCACTTCCTCACCCCCTCTGTTCCCTTCACCAACATGCCCATTGAATTCTGCTCCAATCACCACTCTCTCACCCTTTGGTACAGTCATCACCACTTCATCCAACTCACTCCAAAAATTTTCTCTCTCATCCATCACACACCCAACTTGTGGAGCATATGCACTAACAACATTCATCATTACACCATCAATTTCCAGCTTCATAAACATCACTCTATCCGACACTCTTTTCACCTCCAAAACACTCTTGGCATACTGTTCCTTCAGGATAACTCCTACGCCATTTCTCCTCCCATCCACACCATGATAAAACAATTTGAACCCACCTCCGATACACCAAGCCTTACTCCCCTTCCATCTGGTCTCTTGCACACACAATATACCAACCTTCCTTCTGTCCATCATATCGGCTAGCGCTCTCCCTATACCAGTCATACTGCCAACATTCAAAGTTCGACCCTCACTACCACAGTCCTAGTCTTTCTCCTCTCTTCCTGCCTTTGGCCATGCCTTCCGCCCTTCTCTTCCTTCGGCCAACAGTAGCCCAATTTCCGCCAGCACCCTGTTGGCTAACAGTACTGGTGGCGGTCGTTGTTAACCCGGGCCTCGACCGATCCGGTATGTAAATATTTACTGCTGTCTGCATGAATAATTTGGCAAAGTTTTATGCCGGATGCCCTTCCTGACGCAACTCTCCCCATTTATCCGGGCTTAGGACCAGCACAAAGAAATGCACTGGCGTGTGCATCCCATAAAAGCTTATCAGGTAATATTTTGAATGTCTAATGAATGATATAAGAACATGTACTGGGAATAATAAACTGCATTAGTACATGAAGGGCATTATAACTATTAGGACAAAGGCATTCAAAATGGAGAATAAGGTGGTGAATGACAGAATATGCAAAAATTGTGTATGATTTTGAATTACATACAGAAACAAGAAAGAATGACATAGCTGTTAGGAAGACAAAACTAAGAAATTGTTTTGGAGTTGTGAAAGAGAGAGAATGGAGGAAGAAGACAAATCTGAGGCAAACAGCAAGTAAGGACTATTACATTTTATAGGTGACAATGAATTTAAGAACTGAAGAAAAAAATGCCTCAGATTATTTAACAGAAATTAGATGTGAACCAGGAAGAAGATAAAAGAAAACTAAAGTAAAAAGATTACATTCAAGTTATGAACTTCGAACAAAATAATGACCCTGTAACAGAAACGGAAGAGGAAACATTTTGGAAATGTTTACATTGGGTTAGGACATCAGAAATGTTACACAGCATACATCTGAAATGTTCAAAACCTGGATGAAAAAGGAGTACATATATATTTAAAATGCAAAAACCTAAATGTTCACTTACATTGTTTACAGGGAACTTCTTATGGAATAAAATCTTCTTTTGGACATCACAATTTTGTTTTATACTACAAGAAATGCATTCAACATAAATCATATGATTGACAAGAATATATAACTAATGTATAAAACTCAAAAATCACAGGAAAAGGACTCTACCATTACTAACCAAATTGAACATATTTCACTCATAAATGTTTTCAGTAGACTCATGTAGTAATATAATACTTATGGCCAATCAAACATCTCACACTATATTTATCATAAACCTAACAATTCAGAAATGCTAATGCATCCAGTTTGTGCAGGAAATACCACCACTGCAGTTTAGTATCGCATAGATGTTGTTTAAATTGTACATTAAAATAAAATTTTCTTGCTTTGTAGTTGTTATGGATATCATATAAGATGAACACATAGATCCCAGCAGTTTAGAAACTGTGTTTAACAGTCAACTGACAATGATGCAAGGATCACTAAGCCTTCAGAATATAATTTACTGCTGTCATATGAAGTAGCATTTTTGCTGACAAATTTATGTAAAAACAACAATGCACACTGTTTTTCCGTAGGCACCAAGTATGCCCCTCATTTAACAATATTTACTCCATTTCCTCAGAATTTGGGTAATCAGTAATGAGCAGCACCTGTGCATGCACAAGATCACAGTGATTTGAGTTTAAGAGGGCAACATCATCTGCAAACGACAGAGATGTCACTCTTACACTTCCTGGCTGGATAATGTGCTGACCTTGGCTGTACCTTAATATTTTGTCCTTGAAAATCATCAACAAGAAGGGAGATGTGATAAGTCTAATCAAGGAGCCTCAATCCTCACCACTGGCAACAGTGGGGGAAGTACACTGAGAGGATGACATGGTACACACACAGTATTACCAGACGCAGCTCTCTGCATCAAGTGAAATTTGCCTTAAGAGCACACAGAGACCACAGTCAGTCCAGGGCTGCTTTCTCCCTCCTTCTCCAAATCCCCATTAAGACTCCCCACTGGCACAGCTGTAGAGTTGAGATCTCAGCCAAGTGGCCAAGCCAAGACCTCGAGCACCCTCTCTGTCCAACCATTGCTTCGTGTCCCTGCCCAAGTAGCTAACACGCACACACTCTGAGGTTTGATTTACACACACACCTGCGAAAGGCTGGAACAGGTTTACTAGCTGCGCCCCTTCTGCACAGAGTCTAACGTAGTTATCACTGCCACCAGCCAGCTCCTTATCAGCTACTTTAAGGCCCTTAACAAAGGGCGTCCAATCTTACTGTGTAATATTACTACTGATACAAATGGTAGTTTGACCAAGAGCAAGGCTATTAAAGGAGTGGCCCACAGTGTCACCAAATAAACATGCAAGTACTCTGAGAACTTAAATATCTGTAGACAGATCAGACACAATAAAATGTTTAAATATATTTAATAATTAAATAGAACAAGACAATACTAAATACATATTTACAGTGACAGAGTTGAAAATCACAGGAGATATTTAAAACATTGCAGCACAGTCTGAAATAAATAAAGAAAAATATCTAAACTAAGTGTTGCTATATTCCTGACTATATCTAAGAGAATTATACTGTTCCCTAGACTGACTTACTGTAGAGCAAGGCAGATGTGGTGATCTTGTAGCTGTTGTCAGGTCCAAAACAGAATACAGAATGCTGTCTCTTTCAGACACGTCTTAAATTAGTATCTCAAATAGTACTGCTAGAATAGCTTGCAGAATGACATAATTTCTTGTCATCTGACTCTATCCCAGGTGAAACTTCTACTGCTGAAACTTAGCAGTATTTAACATCTACCTGTGAAAATACATACACAAGGACTTTTCCTCAGATCTTAGGCAGATGGTGGAAGTCCTAAAACAACTGCATCCCTTCACATTTCAAAACTAGTAATTATTTCACCTTAAAGACAATGGAGAAAGCGCTCTAGTATAGACATTGTGTCTGTTGCTGCACTGAAACTGAAACATCATCTTTTTATGGCCTAGCCATAAAGTAATTTAATTTCAGTTATTTGTCTGAAGTTTGCTAGACTGAAGTTAACCTCCTGTGTTCCAGTTTCCACTGTTAAAATATATACACTTAAAAATAGTGCAAGCACATTTCTGTTCTTTTCCAGTAGGGTACACTGTGGTTACATTCCAAACAGCACTTTGCAAATACCTTCAAGCAGTTTGATATACAAGACACACAGTTCTAATACATTTGTAACACAAGCATCTTATATACATCATGTTGATACTCACAAATGACATACATTTACAAAATTCCAGATAGCTCTGCTGGCAGTATCTCCCCTTGTCACATGCCCTTAGTGGAGTTCTATAGCCAGCCTTGAATGTAATACGGATACATCTCTTGGTCCTTATATATAGTTGCCAAATAGCTGTTGTACACTACCCATATTACAACATTCCTATATTCTATACTTCACTGTCGCTATTGTTGAGAGACCCATATGTACTGTATTTAGGAATTTCTTCTTTTCCCACGGTCATGTCAAATAAAGTGGTGTGTTATCCCTGCAAAAATTTCTCTTGACATGTACAAGTTAGGTTTTATGCTTTATGTTATGTCTCATAGAAAATGTGTTCTAGATCAGTTGTGATGGAGGGATTGATTTACAGATTATTGTGTCCAAGTTGTTCATAGGAAAAGCAAAAACACCTGCTAAGTAAGATAAAGCAATGTAGTTGGAAAAGCAAAAACACCTGCTAAGCAAGATAAAGCAATGCAGTTAATATCAGCAGGCAGACTACAGGCAGAATATGGCAGCCATGCGTCTGTTACTTGCAAAGTAGGCCAGATCTCTTAAAGTAAGACATCTAAGAATGAAAAAAATATAAAACTCTTGAATGGCAAATGCCTGGAACCGTGGATTCAAAATGTTATGGAGAATCAAAACTTTTACTGAAACAGCAAATAAGATAATGGTAAATGTGTAAAACAAGTTAGGTTGTCTGATAAAAACAAGAAATATAAATGTAGCAAAAAAAAAAAAAAAACCCAAAAAACTGCATGGCGTTTACACTACATCAAAAATAGTGAAAAGAAAAAGGCTGTGGTAAAGCAGCTGAAAAATGCAAATCATGCACAACCTTCATATCATAAAACTGTTGGAAGATATACAATTCTTCCTGTTGATTCAGCATGAATCCTTCTCAGGAAGTGACAGTTTTTCTATTAGCTTAAACAATCTTTAAAAAACATCACATTTTGACTTCAATTAAACTTTAAAATATTCAAATTATTCATTATTATTATTATGGCACACATTTTCATGAAAAAGGTAAATGGAGCATTAAAATTATTCTCTCTATTTTCATACATGATATTAAATTTTCTGCAAGCCACATTGTTCTTTAACTCAGATACCATATTAAATAATTGACAAGAATAACACCAACTGCTGTAGCATAATTAATTATATATAAATTTAAAACGCAAGAAAAGTCATAGATATTATCACATAAATGAACTAAGCTGAATTACTCTTCCATCAATTCATATCAAATAGTGTTGCATCATGTCTGGCATTAATCCTTTTGGAGGCATAGTAACATACTTCAAAACAAACCTTTATTTTATTTATGTGGTTTGTTAACTGGGTTAGTGCATTACTCCATAAATCCTGTTAGGTCACGACCTGCGCACAATGGCAATAGAGTACAAATACAGCAAAAACATATAAAAAAATAAACAAAATTATTCAAGATGTTATTTGAATTAATAATCCTAAACACTGCATTAATACTGGGAGAGTGGGCAAAAAGCCCTAACTTGCTTATCCCCCAAGTAATTATATCATGCCTACTGCTAAAAATCGTCAAACTTCCCATTGTGAATTCAAACATTGTGAATCGCTATTGAACTACTCACAGCCTCATTGTACACGTAATGTTCATGTTCCTGGATATGTATATGCATCCTTTGTGTAGTCTGTCCAATATACCATTTTGCTTTTTCACAACTACATCTAGTGTCATGTACAACTGTAATCATTTGATAAGACATGCCTGCAGCTTCAGACTCATGTTGGTCTTTAATTCTTTACAATTTAACACAAATTTATAAATGTTGCACCTCAAATGTTTACACATACTCACATTTAAGTCCACATGTCCATACAAGGGTAACTTAAAAGAAGGCATTCACCTACATTTGTTAGAGATCTGCTGCTCGGCAAACTCTGTTTTTCATACAAAATCCTAAGTATAATACCAGTCAATAGAATTCTTCGATTTTTTTATAATTCTTCAGCAAAAGTTTCTAAAAAATGTGTGCATTAACAACACATCTTTTATGAGCCCTCATCTACTGTCTAATTTATGCCAAGAAATTACTAAACTGGCGATACCCGTATACTCAACTTTGTCTTGTATCATACTTCACTGGATTCAAGGTATTGAGAGAATAACCCATTTCTTATAATCTTTATGTAATTTATTTTGCCATCACCTCAGATTCCTTTTTATCCTATTGTGTTACATCCACAGGTGGCTTATAGTATTGGACTACTGAACTAAATCTCTCCCAAATTAGACAGAGAAAATATGTTCTTATTTGTAGTTAATGTCCTTTCTTAAAAACTGTTAAATTTCCCATTTTAGGATTTAGAACGGAGTTCCAGCTTCTACAAAGAAAAAGAAAATGTCATCTGATTTGTCTGGGCTGATTTTAAAGCAATCCAGCATTTATGAGTACACCCCACACTGCTGTTTTGTGGTGTAGAATATACATTCATACATACATATATTTCAAGCACAGGCAATAATGCCTATCTAGTTTGCCAATATTACTAAAACAGATGTTCCCATAATAAGTGCCCAGGTTGCTCTTAAAAATACCTCAACTACCACTTGCTTTAATGTAATTTGGTAGTCTATTCTATGCATCAACTGCTTGCTCAGAGAACCAATCAATATACATTTTTCCTATAGAATCTTCTACATAGGTTGACTGATGATTCTCCACTACTTTTTGATAACCCCAAACATTCCCAGAGGTAGCTGTCTGTAAATGTCCTATATACCTGAATAAGATCTCCTCTTAAATACCTATATGGGAGATTTTACAAGCTAAGATATTTTAGTCTTTCATAATAACTTAAATTTTCATATCCAAGGATGCCCTTGGTATATATCCACTGAACACTTTCCAGTTTACTCATGCTTATTTTCTTATAAAGTTCCCATATTGTTATTCCATGCTCAAGTTTGGGTCTAATGTAACATGCAAGCAATAATTTCATTATTTAGGATTTCCTAGACTTAAATCTTTTTATACAACCTGTAGTTCCAAAACTATCATTAATCAATTGGTTGATAAGATTAGAAAAAAAAAACAAAGCTGGATGTACTCATATGCACAGATTCTTACAATTTCTGCTATATTACATATTTACCTTTCAATTTATGTTTCCCAAATTTCATATGCTAAATTTTTGATGTATTAATCAACATATTATTCTCTCATGCCTAAATGGTCAATTTAGTCAAATTCTTTTGCAGACATCCCCTATCTGTAACACATGTAATCAATTTACCCAGTTTCAAGTCATCTTCATATAGACTGTAGAACACCTCGGATGAAAAAGCTGGACCTGAAACAAAATCTAAACAAGTATGGGCCTAGAACAAAGCTTAGTGGGGCACCCTGAGTGTAACCAAGAGTTTCACCTGCCCAATTGCTGTATGATACTTGCCATGTCCTATTTGTAAACCATGCAGCTATCCATCTTATTAAGAGTACATCAATAACTAGTTATTCTAATTTATTTATCAGTGTTGTGTGTATGACCCTATCAAATAGTGAAGTTAAATCTATATAAATTACATCACAGCACAATTTTTCATTCATAGCTGTTACAATACAGGTATAGAACATCATTTTACAGGTGGAAATAGATCTGTTTTCAATATATGCATGCTGATATATGGTTGCAAGTCCCAGCCTTTCCATATCTGACAATAACTTATCAAATATTACCTTCACCATTATTTTTCCACAACATGAAAGCAGACTTAAGGATCTATATGACTCTGGGTTTGTACTACTCCCCTTTCCCTTAAAGACAGATTTAATAAGTACACGTCTCCAACCTTGGGAAATCTCTCCATATTTATACGACCTAGTAAACAGATATAATGGTACTGTAAGTTCTTGCTTAAGTGTTTTCACGTCATTATTACTAATTCTGTCTCCTCCCTGTGCTTTATTTGGGTCCAGTTTTCAATATAATCTAATTTGAATCCAGTTTCTGCAATTACCTGGATATGACTAGGACAGCTTATGACTCATTTAGAGGAGCCAAACTGTTTTGAACAAGATTTTGTAAATATACATATAATCTGTTTCTACTCACAGTTTGTCAGTTTGTATGTCTTTATTCTTTCCATATCTTAAGCATCTATAAAACCGTTTCCTATTATGATCAATATCTTTATATAAACGTTCACATTTTTCTTGCTCTTGTGTCATGCTATGATTCATTTTTTTTGTCCAGCATGTTTATCTCAGTTTTCAAAGCTGTAGTTTGACCTCTTTTTCATTTCTTATATTTTTTTCTCTCTCACCTTAATCAAGTATCTCGTTCTTATGGAAATATATCCCCCTGACGTTGTGTGCCTAGATGCCGATGTTAAATATTATTTTTTTTTTGCATTCAAACAATTTCTCTTTCAAAACTTTCCACATTCTGTAGTTTTTCCACTGAATATGTCACTTCAGTTAGTTTTACATACTGACTGTTTTGCATCTGTAATTAATCTTCTGTGCATTGGTTTAGATTTCAGTTTGGCAGAATTATCTAGCAGTAAATTGACGTTTATAACCCCATGATCACTGCAAATCAACAGTGGTAAAACTTGACATGAAGTAACAGTAATTTCTTAAGGAACACTAACAATGTCTAGAATGTTCAGTTCCCTGATTTCCCTGATTGTCAAAAAAAAAAAAAAAAGAAAGAAAGAAAATAACTATCGGAAGCGATTTTTGTTCATGAACATATGTTGTGAATAATTTCCTTACTAATATTGTTGAATCAATATTATTCCAGTCCGTTTCTGGTAAGTTTAAGTCCCCAGCTAATATTATTCTTCCCTCCTGTGTTTCATGCAAGAAATGTATGAATTTCTCTAGGTCATCAGCATCCATGTTTGTCTTTATTGTCACTGTTACACAATCTATAGTTCTTGTGTTATCATTGAACATGTAATAATCACAAGTCTCATTACTATCTTTAATCTCTATCATAACACCTCCACCTGACTTTTTTGTTAGAACGTCTGTTACAGTAAAAACATTTATACCCTAACAGAACTGGTCTCCAGTCATTGTTTTTTAACCATGTTTCACAAACAATAACATCAGTGGGAATGTAGTAATTTTTCCAATTAAAAAAAAAACATTATTATTAATCCCCCTAGCATTAACAACCATCACAGATGCATCAAATGCTGCAATCTGTGAACCTTTGCATTTCTGACCTGGCAAAAATCCTGCCTTGTGTTTGTCAAATATTGCAAAATATTTGCTGCAAAAATTCACTTCCCTGATCTTGAAAAGTGCACACCATCCTGTCTGAACCTATGTTTGCCCAAAATTAGGTTGGGATGCTCTACACATTTCCATTTTTTTAAAACAGGATATTTTTTCATGTAGGTATTTATCCTAAAAATATTTTAATTCATGGTGATGTGTCTCTCCTTTCTTTATGTGATTTGTGAAAAATACATCCTAACACTTGTACAAGCTATGCTAAAAAGGCTACAAGTTCCCTACTAATAGTCAAGAGAGTCCTTGCAGCTGAAATCATTTGTACTGACATGAATAAAATCTGATCTGTATTTCCTTAGATTAAGGCATTCTATGACCTGCCTCACCATCCTCTATTTTTGCTCTTGGAAGCATAACACTACTCAGTGTTTGTTATATTTCCTGCAAATGTAAGCAGTTCTTCTAATAACTGAATCTCCAATTACAAGAATATATTTTTCTGACCAGATCTGAAGAATCTTCAACTTCTAATACAGTAATATCTGTTATATCACTTTTTACAAAGGAATGATCTTCATCACCATTAGTCTTATTAATTCTACTGTTTTAATTGCTTATTATATTTACAAGCATACGATTCTCATCGAACTGGCTTTGTAAATCCACAGCTTGAGCTATGTTGTCAAAGTTTTTTCTTTTTTTCTTACAGTAATTTTCTTCCATCCTTCCACATTCAATTTTTATTTCTCCCTTTTCAACTGCCACTTGCCTTTTTTCTCTGTCTTTTCTTTTGGAAAAAATATGCCTTTTTCTGTAGGCTGAAGATTTTCTGATAGAAAAAATGTTTATCATTCCCTGTAATCTATGTGTTACATAACAAAACAGTGTCCTTTTTAGTATGCATTGTTTGCTTTACAGACAGGTATCACTTTCTTTTTCTTCTTTGTTGTGAACGTCTTCCTTCCTTTCTTTATTTCCTTCTATATGCTCTGAATCTTCAGATTGCTTAATACTTGTATCCAGAATTCCAAAGTTGTCAGTGGCATTATGTTGTTTCATAGGGGTTTAGTGATCTTTACAGACAATAGACACATGCGTTCCTAAATGTGTTTTATTTGCTCTTTGCCTAACATTATTTATCTCATTAGTCCAGTCATTAATATATGTAACAAGCCGTGACACCTGCACAGGTGCAATCATCATCAGGAAGTCTAGATTAACTACTAATAACTGTAAGCAAATCATACAACTTTTGACATGAAGAGCACAGATCACCAGTGTTATTAGGTCTTACCTTTAAAGATACATAGCATTTCTTACACTGTACAAGATATTTGTGCTTTAGCAAATCATTAATGGCATACTCATTTAAGGAATCCATATTCAACTGCAAATGAATAAAACAATTCTAAAAGAAAAGACTAATCAGACTCCGTTACCACAGAATTCAAAAAGAACTTAAATCAATTTCTATGAAAAAAGTCCCACCAATATATAACTAAGGATTAAATTAAATGCAGTAAAGTCATTGCTCTTGCCTGTACAAGTTGTGAAAGTCACATCAAAGCTAGAATTCCTTTACATCACTCACTATTTAAAACTTGTTCCTGATTTAGGACCGTTTTCTTAGTTTTTGTCTGTAGCTGTAGAGGTAACAGCTGAGAGATATGTCGCATACAGTTCTTGCACACTGCCAGATACACCTGGATTTTCAGTGCATCTTTTATGAAATATAATCTAAACAGATCCATAATAATGTGAAAACTGCCTCTAATATAAAAGATTATAATTTGATTTGATCCCTCAAATCTGAAGAACTCGTATGCAAACCACAAAAGCTGACCACTACATGTAGGCATCCTGCTTAACATAGAAACACCCATATGTCACAAAACGCAAATGATGTGAATGCCGACACACTACATGTGCTGAGTTTAGATTTCAGATTTTAGAAATAATAAACTTGGCACCTTTCATAAAAAAAAATAGTCCTGCTGGAAATTTTACTTCCATAGTTGATGCCACTGTTAAACTCTCTATTTATAAATCTAATACTTTCAAATCCTTTTTATTAGCTAGGATAATTCTCTTAAAAAATGAAAATGATCTGCAATTCAAGTTAGAGACTGAATGCATTGTTGAACTCAGGCTATAACATTTTAGCTAAGATAATAAACAATTATTTATTAATATGTCTCCCTGCAAATGCTCACTGACTAATTTCATATTCCTGTTGATCAATTACTAAGGCTAACCAAATACAGCTACTCAGCTTAAAAACATATCAAAAATGGGGTAAAGGAAATATAGATACGGCTATTTGTGCATTTAATGCATATACAGCATTTGATATAATAAATACAATCTATCTCTACAATTTATTTAATTTCACAAATTTCCTGTTCAAATAATAAATGTAATAAAGACACTATTTTATGACAATAAGTATCAAATAACAATAAAAAGTGCAATGTTACCATTTGGTTAATGGGCTACAGGAAATCTGGTATGGTTGCTTTTTTCCACTTCTCTATTTCTTTTGGCAAATCTTAAACTCATGGCTTATGCAGAGAACATAATTCTTACCCTTTCATAAGTTAAAGCTTCACAAACTAATTTCTTTTTTAAAATTTCCAAGTACTGTATATAAAGCAATTACTGGTTATCATACCTCTCACCCTCTTAGCATAAGAAATCTGGACACAGCCAACAATAATGGTGGGACCAAGGCCTAAAAATAGGAAAAGATTTCAAATACTACTCCTATAAACTTAGAAAGCTCCTAGAATAACAGGTTTTACATTAGCATGAATTTTCTGAAGAATATGAAGTCTGAAACTCAAATATCTGTAATTATTTAGTGGCTTCAATCCTCAATGATTTGTCAGAAAGTCACACATTTTATGAGGAACAGACCAAAAAGGCAAGGCAAAACTCTGGACATTCTGCAAAAATGTGGACAATTGAGAAATAAGCTGGTTATACAGTCAACCCCTGTAAATTATTTTTCTTAATGGATATAACTTTACAATAGTTTTAAATTCCAATCTTATGGTGGTAATCAAAATAAAAAATTGGACAGGTATTTTCTGAATCAAGAAAACTATATTTGTCATGCTCAGTCACAATTTATATATGATCTAATGGTTAATGGCTACAGTATCTAATTAATGGCACATTAAAAATATGTAATTTACCAGAAGGATTCATACTTTGAAAAAAAGGTGCATTCTTTATGGTCTTTCTGTATTAAAACTATTCTTATTCCACCTCAACCATACTGGTATAGTAAATTTAACAGGATTTGGCAGAACTTTATTTGGAAAGGGGAAGTCCCATTAATTCCATGGAAAGAGTTATCAGCTCCTAGAGATAAAGACAGTTATAAGTTAAATGATCCACTAATATCTGTTTGATCAGTACTAGAGTACATCTACAAATGACACTTAAAGCCTAAATTCTATACAATATATTTTCAAAAAATGTCAACTAAAACCCTTAATAATTAAAGATAGCTGAAAGAACCACAATTAAAAAAAATATACATACATTTTATTCAATTAAAAAAAATGCTAAAACAACGACCATATCTCCTGACCGATATAGTCTTTCCATGGCAGGAAATATCTGTTCAGGCATGGCTACTAGCCTCATATACTGTCTTGGTTTGATTAGAATTCCAATAATAAAGTTGTTTAATGTACAAAAAAGAATAAGCACCGATCTGATCATGCATTATCTTGAGGTCCACTGTAATGTTTATGTCGTTAGTTTTAAAAAGTGCCACGCATTTTTTCTGCTTTTGATAAACTGGCTAGTTCAGCAAGCTATTCCCCATTTAGGAAAATAATTTATCAACAGTTTTAAAGTTTTATAAGAGTTATCAAGTATGATGATGATGATGTGAAAAAAATTCAAGTAAATGGTATCAAGAAATGCCTTTGCCATTAAAGCTTTTGGATTTCCAATCTTTATGGAATAGATACAGAATTTTTTTCTGATCATTTAGAAAATGGGTTATTCAGTAAAAAAATATTATTAGGTATACTGGATTTGCACTGGGTCAACACAGAGACACAGTGGATCGTGTTTTCTCTTCATAACAAGAGGTTTTCCAGTGCGATTCTCAGCTGGGTGCCTTCTGTGTGGAATCTACATGTCCTCCCTGGGTACAAGTGGGTTTTCCCCAGGTGCTCTGGTTTCCTCCTATGCAGTAGGTGAATTAGATACTCTAAATTGGCCATAGATGTTAGTGTGCATGTGAGTGAGTGTTCTGAAAGTACAACCAGGGCAGTGCTAGCCATCCTGAGGTGTAAGCCTTGGCTATAGATGACTGTCATTGTTGAAGTGACATGTGCAAAAATGGAAAAGGGGTTGTGGATGAATGGATGGATACTGGATCCCAATCTAACTGAGGTGGATACCATTCAGGCTTTGTTGTCATGGTTTTAGGGGTACAGGGGACTGATATATGTGGTGGTTATACCTTTGGCTTGTATAGTGGTGATGAAAAATATTACAATTTGCCAACATTGTCTTTACCATACAGTCTCTGGATGTTGCTCTACTTTTCAGTTCTTATCTTCGGACATTTCTAAGACTGTATGCGTACAAAAAGAATAATTCTGTATTACTGAAACCAAACAAGCACTGCTGATTTTAAATTTTTGTCTGATAGATGGTGGTTATTATTCACACAATTTAAGACTGAGAAATTATTTTTTTTTCCAGAATATATAGAGTGTGAAGAGGTCAAGGTATTTATGAAAGAATAAGTCCAAACAACATTTTTTCTTTATTTATGGAATGTGTAGAGTTTTAAAAAAATACAAATAAAATATTAAAGTAATGTAATGTGATGTAAATGCACTGACTGTACCGCTGATGCAGCTAAGACTAAAGAGTGCAGCTGTGAGGTATTAGCATATGGAGTTAATGTAACAGCACCACAAGGTTTCCATATCTTATTCTTAAACGTAGACAATAACAAACCATGGCAAAAATGATGTGTTGCTTTTAAGCTCCTTATGACGGAGCATCAATCTACAATAAATATGCTATTTTGTTTGTCCTTACTTTGGCTATTTAGCTTGTTTTGGCCCATGCACAGTGACTTCCAGGTGCCCCACATTTTATGTTGGTTTCAACTGGAGGAGATGATATCCTCATGACAACCTGACATGTCAAGATATGCTCTTACAAATATTTGTATAAAAGGCAACCTATTTCTGTCTTCCATTCTTTAAAAAGCCACAAGATAATTTGCTACGTTTTACTATTTTTAGTTCACAAGATAATTTGCTACGTTTTACTATTTTTAGTTCACAAGATAATTTGCTAAGTTTTACTATTTTTAGTTTAGCTTATCTTCAACATTAATGCCGACATTTCTTTCTTTCACACACTTTTCTGATGCTAATGGGAAGCAGAGAAAACTTGAATATCTGAAGGCCTCCCCAGGAGAACTTGCAAATTAGAACTGATGGCCAGGATGGGGTATCGAACCATGCAGTTAAGGAGTGCTAACCCTGGTGCCACCTTAAATATTTGTACATCATTATTTTCTCTCTGCCCTTCATAAAAATAGCTACTTTTGTATATGAAACCAAAACGAGTCCTCTTAAATTAGGTTTTTCGCATATGGACATGTACTCATGTGTCTGTCTGTGTGTGCGTCTGTGTGTGCGTCTGTGTGTGCGTCTGTGTGTGCGTCTGTGTGTGCGTCTGTGTGTGCGTCTGTGTGTGCGTCTGTGTGTGCGTCTGTCTGTGCGTCTGTCTGTGCGTCTGTCTGTGCGTCTGTCTGTGCGCCTGTCTGTGCGCCTGTCTGTGCGCCTGTCTGTGCGCCTGTCTGTGCGCCTGTCTGTGTGCCTGTCTGTCTGTGCGCCTGTCTGTGTGTGCGTCTGTCTGTGTGTGCGTCTGTCTGTGTGTGTGCGCCTGTCTGTGTGTGTGTGTGTGTGTGTGTGTGTGTGTCTGTGTGTGTGTGCGTGTGTCTGTCTGTGTGTCTGTCTGTGTGTCTGTGTGTCTGTGTGTCTGTGTGTCTGTGTGTCTGTGTGTCTGTGTGTCTGTGTGTCTGTGTGTCTGTGTGTGTCTGTGTGTCTGTCTGTGTGTCTGTCTGTGTGTCTGTCTGTGTGTCTGTCTGTGTGTCTGTCTGTGAGATACAGAGATACGTACTTAGACTGGAAGCTAGGAAGTATGACTCCAGTGTGTCTGTCTGTGTGTGTCTATCTGTGTGTGTGTCTGTCTGTGAGATACAGAGATACGTACTTAGACTGGAAGCTAGGAAGTATGACTCCAGTGTGTCTGTCTGTGTGTCTGTCTGTCTGTGTGTCTGTCTGTGTGTCTGTCTGTCTGTGTGTCTGTCTGTGTGTGTCTGTCTGTCTGTGTGTCTGTCTGTCTGTGTGTCTGTCTGTCTGTCTGTGTGTCTGTCTGTCTGTCTGTGTCTGTGTCTGTCTGTGTCTGTCTGTCTGTCTGTGTGTGTCTGTCTGTGTGTGTCTGTCTGTCTGTGTCTGTCTGTGTCTGTCTGTCTGTGTGTGTCTGTCTGTCTGTGTGTGTCTGTCTGTCTGTGTGTGTCTGTCTGTCTGTGTGTGTGTGTCTGTCTGTGTGTGTGTGTCTGTCTGTCTGTCTGTGTGTGTGTGTCTGTGAGATACAGAGATAAGTACTTAGACTGGAAGCCAGGAAGTATGACTCCAGTTTTAAAGGTAACATTAAATGAGACTAAAACTTCATATTTATTAAATGTACTTGAGGGATACTAATAAATAAGAATGAATAAAAACTTGGTACATGTGATGGGTCACAGTGACTGAATTATCTTTTAATGGGTTTGGCATAACGGCCACAGTTTTTACCTTAAAGGCAAGAGGTACAGGGTTTGATTCTCACTCAGAAAAATTGACCAGGCCTAAAATGGTCCACAAGGGCAGCTAGACTATTATGAAGAATGGCTAAGCTATTTTGTGCATTCTGAGAAATTTATGTTCTTTATTTAAATCCAGAATTTGACATCATACCTTTGTCTGATATCATACACTTATTTATCTTAACATTGGTATTTACTTGACTCAGTAGACACTTGGATAGATTTTGGTAAAAAAAGACATACTATCAAACTCATTACTGAAATCTCCAACTTCAGTTACTGAAATGACTAGTAGAATTTGAAATCCTCTTTCCATCTTTCTTCAGCAAATTAAGAACTGTCCTTAACCTGCCACTGGCACTTTGTTCATAATATGAATAACGTTTGTGACCTAGTGATCTTTAGGAAGAGTGTTATCAGCCCATGTAGGAACCTATTAGGTCTTGTGTATGTGTTGAGATTAATATCCGAATATGGTAATTGAGGTATTTTGTTTTACTACCACTGAAGTTTTATTTCATGAACATGTTAGATTTGTGTGCTCTATTTGTCTCTCTATTTCTCATTATGTAAAGCATGTCCATCCTTTTACTTGCTCTTCCACCTGTTTGCTTTATGCACTGACATGCAAATAGGACCGTTGCTGCCTTGTAGGCAGTGCCTTAACAAGGACTGGGCCTGTCGCTGCCTTGTAGGCAGTGCCTTAACAAGGACTGGGCCTGTCACTGTCTTGTAGGCAGTGCCTTAACAAGGACTGGGCCTCTCAATGCCATGTAGACAGTGCTCTAACAAGGATTGGGCCTGTCATTGTCTTGTAGGCAGTGCCTTAACAAGGACTGGGGTGATAAAATAAGTAACAAAGGGCCACAGCTCCAAAGGCAAACCAAAACTTTAATCTGTGAGTGCTTTTATTCACTCAAATCAAAAGAACTTCTTCAGACAAATTCAAACAGTAAAACCCCTCCTTATATAACCAAGAAATCACATGACCAATAAAATGCATTACATATTAAGTTTAAAACTGATTGTTAAAAGGCACATATTTTATAAAGATATTTACATATACTTTAAAATAATTTTTAAGCACAAAGTGAAGAATTATTAATATATAAAAAAAAAAAAAATCAAAAAGGTGCAGCCATACAAACCTATAAGTACATAAAATATATTATCTGGAGAATCTGGCTAAACCTCCTCTACGCCCCAGAATTGATGGGAGAAATTCAGCCACATATGCTTGTGCTAAGGTGGCGGACGGTATCTTGAAAAAATATGTAACAATGGAACACCAAATTTGTAAGGACTCCTGGTCATTTATAAGGGACATGAATAATCAGGAATGTAGTGAAGAGCTCAACTTTTTAACTGTGGATGTAAAAGACCTTTACACAGTCATCCCCCACAATTTAGGAATTAAATGGGTGGTAGATGTGTTAGTAGAAAGAGGTGCCCCAGCAAATGAAACTAGATTAGTTGAAGAGCTACTATACATCATTTTGCAGAACAATTTTTTCATGTTTAATGGTACATACTACCTACAAAAAAGGGGAGTAGCTATGGGGTCCCCAATGTAGCTGTAGTTTCGCCATCTTAGTTATGGCCTTCTGGGAGCACCATTTTGTGTTTACCAGAAGTAACATTGTGTATTATACGTGATTTTTGGATGATATATTTATGATCATAAATGGAGATGAAACTATGGCTAAGGAAATAGTGGATGAGATTAATGCCAGCACATCCTTTCTGGAATTCACATCTAATTTTGACAGCATAAAGATTGCTTACTTGGATGTGGAATTAACTAAGGACATTTTAGGGGGATGCTACTTATCTAAAATTCATAGAAAGAAAACCTACTCAAACTCATTTTACATTATGCAAGCTGCCATCCACAAGAACAGAAAAAAAATCTATAGTCAAATGTCAGCTGGTTAGGGCAGCACATATGATCACCTTGGATAGAGAATTCATGCAGGAATGCAATCATTTAAAACAAATGTTTGAAAGAAGGGGCTACCCAGAAGTGTTACTGCAGGGACTCATAAAAGAAGTCCAAATTAAAAGAAGGGAGGGTCACTTCTCACCCATTTTGGGACCATCAGCCTTATTAGCTCATATGCTTAGCCCTGCCACCACTGAGGGTAATAGAGCTGACATAAATACTCCAATGCACAGTAATAACAATAGGGATAAGAATGGATACAGTGTCAGCTTAATTACTACATGTACACCTTATGGGGAGTCCATAAGGGGCACCCTGTTAAAAAAACTGGTGTATCCTTATGGGAGACACAGATCTTAGATCTAAATTGGGCGCCCTACCAAGAGTTGTGTATAGAAAAGGAGCCAACTTAAAATATATATTAGAGAAAGAGCATAAATTGTACAACAGGACCCCAGGAATGCTTAAATGTGAAGCTTGTGCCTATTGCAGGTACATAGACATAGGTAGGGACTACACATTTGCTAACAGGCATTTTTCACTCACTGCTAGATATGACTAATTCTAAAAGTGTGGTATATTTGGCAAGATGTCAACTCTGTCTGGCATTTTATAGCGGAAAAAACGATTGTAGGTTCAAAGAAAGAATCTATGAACACATTTATAGTATAAATAGAAACAGAGAAAATAATGCTTTGGCCAACTACGTTAGGGACGACCCTGGACAACACTTGAAATTTAAGGTGATCGACCAGGTGATGGAGGGCTCTAGAGGTGGGCATACATCCCTTTTACTCGAAAGACAAGAGTTATGGTGGCAACTTACCTTAAATGTGCATAGTTACCCAGTCCTTAATGAGCAGTGTTCAGTTATTTGTTTACTCAAGCTTAAAAGTTTATTACGCTGAATGAATTTATGAAATTCAGTATAGAATGTTCTTATAAGCTAATATAATATTTTATGTACTTATAGGTTTGTATGGATGCACCTTTTTGATTGTTTTTATATATTAATAATTCTTCAGTGTGCTTAAAAATTCTTTTAAAGTATATGTAAATATCTTTATAAATATGTATATGCCTTTTAACAATCAGTTTTAAACTTGTGATGTGATGCATTTTATTGGTCATGTGATTTGTTGGTTATATAAGGAGTGGTTTTACTGTTTGAATTTGTCTGAAGAAGTTCACTTGATTTGAGTGAACAAAAGCGCTCACAGATTAAAGTTTTGGTTTGCCTTTGGAGCTGTGGCCCTTTGTTACTTATTTTATTAGTGCTTTATTTTTTTGTTTTTTCGAAGGACTGGGGTGAACCCAGGCACTGAAACAACTTAAAACATAACAGCTTATGATTTCTTAATAACTTATAAACTGTCAAACTATCAGTAGTTTCTAAATGGGCCCAATACTTTATAAACTATTAAATCAATGCACTTATGGTTGCTTAATTGTAACTTATAAACTCTTAAGCTGTCGTTAAGTGATCAGCTTTGCAATTGCTTATATTCAGCAGAAGGGCTCCAAATGTGTATATTAACCAAGGTGCGATATTGTCATGTTATAGCTTTGCTTGTACACAAGGAAGAGCTCCCCCATACCCAGAGTATGGGTACACTGCTTATTAACAAGCTCATATATTATGTTTAAGTTTACCTGATGGATACCTCCTGTCCTTTCACAAAATGGTACCACATTAATCTGATTAAAAGATGAAAACTCAGTACTTGAACTGAAGCTAGTGTGTTATTTGCTAGTAATTACAGGTGTGGGGGTAGCCACATTCTTTGATTCCTGTCCTTGCCTTTTTAAGTGGTGCATTGTGAAATTTTTATTGCTTAAAAACCTCAGCTTTGGCCAGCTAAGAACTTGGTTATATTCAACTGGACGTATAAGAGAATTTAAGTACCTTTATCTGCACTTTTTTAAAAAAAAATACAGTATTTAATTTGATTTAAACTGTGTTGAAGGAATACTCAAGTGGCAGTTATTCTGCTCTTTAGTAACTTGAACTGAAGCTAGTGTGTTATTTGCTAGTAATTACAGGTGTGGGGGTAGCCACATTCTTTGATTTCCTGTCCTTGCCTTTTTAAGTGGTGCATTGTGAAATTTTTATTGCTTAAAAACCTCAGCTTTGGCCAGCTAAGAACTTGGTTATATTCAACTGGACGTATAAGAGAATTTAAGTACCTTTATCTGCACTTTTTTTTTAAAACATACAGTATTTAATTTGATTTAAACTGTGTTGAAGGAATACTCAAGTGGCAGTTATTCTGCTCTTTAGTAACTTGAACCGAAGCTAGTGTGTTATTTGCTAGTAATTACAGGTGTGGGGGTAGCCACATTCTTTGATTTCCTGTCCTTGCCTTTTTAAGTGGTGCATTGTGAAATTTGTATTGCTTAAAAACCTCAGCTTTGGCCAGCTAAGAACTTGGTTATATTCAACTGGACGTATAAGAGAATTTAAGTACCTTTATCTGCACTTTTAAAAAAAAAAAAATACAGTATTTAATTTGATTTAAACTGTGTTGAAGGAATATTTAACTCAAGTGGCAGTTATTCTGCTCTTCAGTTATTCCCACCCACCCTCCTTGTTTTTGTTTTGGTGTTAATCTTGGTGGCCTTGAAACTGCCCGCCCCTCAGCCTGCCTCTGGGCCCATCTCATTTGCTCACTCAACTGAGTGCAGTGAGATCATATTCTGATTTCAGGCACTCCTACTGTGTACAAAGAGAGCATCTGGGAAACAGAAAAAAAAAATAAGCTTATTTCCTGCCTTTCCTGTTAAGTGGTATAGACTATTTGTAGGCTTCTGAGCCCCCAGGCCCTTCTGTGTTTGAGGAAAGCCTTCTGGCTTGTTTTTTTTTTCTTATAACTAGCCAGTTTTCTAGTTTAAGCACTCAAATCGGTTTCTTTGATCTCAGCACTTGTTCAGATAAAAAAAAAAAAAAAAAAAAAAAATTTTATCTGCTTTTACTGTACTTGTGTTTCTACCTACTTCATTTTACTTTTGCATCATCTTAAAAATACTCAATTGTATTTATTACTGCCTGGTGTAACTCATTCTAAGCCTTTTGGTTTAAACACTTGGGCTTCGGACCAGTTGTTTTGCACTGAGAGGGTTTGTGGTCTGCACTGTTGTGGCAGAACAGGTAGCTTACATCCTTCTAGGTTGGGAACTGCTGATTGAGGGCTCAGTGTCTGTTATTCTAAAAGTGTATTAATTCTGGTTTAAGCACTTGGGCTTTCAGGCCAGTTATTTTACATTAAGAGGGTTCGTGGTCTGCACTCTTGTGGGAGGAGAGGCTGGACTCTGCCCTTCTGAGCTGGGAATTTCTGGTTAAAGGCTTATAGTGCATGCATATCTGAACTGCTTCTTACCGAAGTTGGTGCGCCTTGTTTGCTGTGGCATAGACTGGATTCGGGCCTGCTGGATCTAGCTTTGTTTGTGTAACTTGAGCACTAATCCAGACATTCTCTAAAGTATTCAATTGTATTTATTACTGCTTGGTTGTAACTTGATTAAAGTGTAGCTATCATTCTAAGTCTTTTGGGTTAAGTACTTGGGCTTCAGACCAGTTGTTTTACATTAGGAAGGTTTGTGGCAAGCACTGTGGTGGCAGGACAGGTAGCTTTCATCCTTCTAAGTTGGGAACCGCTGATTGAGAGCCCAGTGTCCAAGGGTATTAGTTCTGGTTTAGGCACTTGGGCTTCAGGCCAGTTATTTTACATTAAGAAGGTTCGTGGTCTGCACTCTTGTGGGAGAAGAGGCTGGACTCTGCCCTTCTGAGCTGGGAATTTCTGGGTAAAGGTTTATAGTGCCTGAATATTTGAACTGTATCTTACTGAAATTGGTACACCTTGTTTGCTCTAGCATAGACTAGATCCAGGCCTGCTGAATCTAGCTTTGTTTATATGCTTGTTGTTTGTTTGCTTGTTATTTCCCTGGAAGCTAATTCCACCTAATACGGCTTCTCAGCGCTTCTGTGGATCACTAGTGATATCTGCATTGCTTACTGTACTAGTTCCTTGTTTCACTTGAAAGAAACTTACTGTTTGTCGTTTTTGCATTTAGTTACTTGTAACACATTGCACTCAAGTTACCTGGCACTTGCTCACTAAAGCAATTATATAAGTCAGCACTAAAAATTAAAAGCACTACACCCTCACTCCCCACTGGCCCTTGTTTTCAATTATTAAGGAATTCCCAATATTATTCTAGCATGTCCAAAGGTCAGTTGTCAATCTCCTCTCTGGTCCAGCTGGTGAATCTGGGAATCTTGAGGCAATGTTATAACTGCCTCATGTACACAGACAACCCTCTCCTCCTCCCACATAACACAAATACTTGAGAGATGCAGCTATTTAGCCAAACTGGAGGCTGAGCTCTCTCAACTCAGGACTGGCAAGACCAAACAGGAGGAGAAGGCAACTACACACACCACAAAACCAGCCTCACATAATGCTACCACACCACTGAATCAAACACATAAACACACAAAGACATACTCGGAGGCTCCGAGTAAAAATTTACCTAAACAGCAGAGGCCTCCAAAGCAGACACCCAAACAACTGCTACCTCAAGACACCCCACAAGCAACACATAAACCACAAAAGCAGTGTGCAAAGCAGTCACAGCCCTTAAGGCCAAATACAACACCAAACATACTTGTCATAGGTGACTCCATAGTCAGACACACTGACATCCCACTCACCAGGCTGAACAAGGAGAGGGTCACAGTAAGCTGCCTATCGGGCGCTAGAATCCGCCACATAACACAAGCACTCAGGTCACTCCACGGCAAGTACAAATATGACACAGTCATTGTCCATGCTGGTGTAAACGACCTGAGACATACCTCCCTGGACTACATGAAAAGAGACAGAGGAGCTCTCTGATTATGTAGCCCAGGCAGGTATGACCCTGACCCTGAGCAGTATCCTTCCTTCACCAAGAATGATGCCACAATATAGAGACAAGATGATCAGCTTTAACAATTGGCTTAATGTCTGGTGTCATTCAAAGGGGATCCAGTGTATGTCTGCCTGGGATGACATGCTTGACAAGCCACGCTGCTTCAAGGGACGGCTTGCACCTGTCACCCCTGGGATTCCGGATATTGGCTAAGGCTCTTGCCACCCCCATAGTGCCTTTTTTAGGCAAGGCTCAAATTCTAAACCTACCACCCTAGAAAACAAAAATGGGAAGAAACTGAGGGTAATGCTGCTCAATGCCAGAAGTCTAAATCTCAAAATGCACGCACTCGAGGCCCTTCTCAGTATGGAGAACATCGATGTCTGTGCAGTAACTGAAACCTGGTTCAAGGCTCCTGAGAGCACCGCGGCACTATTAGGTTTTACCTCATATCATGCGTTCCGGCCCCAAAACCCGGACCACACCACAAAAGGAGGGGGTGTATCCATATTCATAAAGGATACCCACACCTCCAGGTTGGTGGCAACGCATAAGCTCGGAAACCATCCATGTGCAACTAACCATAGGCAAAACTGCTCTACAAATTGTAGCATGCTACAGGCCACCCTCTCAAACTCAGGAACCCCACACAGCCTTCCTGAAGACACTGGAGGGTATAAATGTATCTCCAAACACCATCATATTGGGTGACTTCAACTACCCGAATATAGACTGGGAACATTACTCAAGCCCTAACTTTCTAGCCCAATGGTTCCTGGAGTTCATAAATTCAAATGCCATGGAACAGCTAGTCACTGTTCCCACGAGAGGAGAAAATATACTAGATCTCATTATCACAAACATGGGGACAAAATGCTCCACACCGGAAGTATATCCCTCATTGGTGAGATCTGATCATAAACTAATCTCACTGGAAATCCACATCCCGCCCCACCCCAAACAAAAAAGACCACAGTGAAGAACTTCTCTAAAGCAAACTTCACACTACTCAAGACTGGTGTGGTACCTTCAAGGCCCCTGAGCCAGTGGAAACCACAACCCAAGCTGCGGAATCCCTTACAAATGCCTTCTATGAACACCTCCAGGACTGCATGGATCAGGCAATCCCAAATAAAACCAAGACTCTTTCCACAAAGGGCAAACGTCCAGTCTGGTGGACCCCAGCCATTAACAAACTTTACAAACTTTACAATAAGAGGAGAAAGCTATTACATGATAGAACAAAATCCATAAAAGGGAAGTCACCCCTGATCATTATTAGTAAAAAAATACGAGCACTCATAAAATCAACTAAGGCCAATTTTGAGAGAAAAATTGCCATGGATTCAAAGGACAATCATAAGGCCTTTTTCAGCTATGTTAGGAACCTGGGTGGAAACTCCCAGATATGCTCAGAATTAGTCCAAAATGATACAAAAATCACTGAACCCACAGACATTGCCAACATACTGGCAGACAGGTTCAGTGCAAACTTCACCCCCCTCTCCCCCCCTAAAGGAGAGATAACTATCCCAACAGAGTATATCCTCCCAGACATCTCAAATGCGCAGGTGAAAGCTGCTCTCTCTAAAGCTAAAAACACAGCATCAATGGGACCGGATGGTGTCCCCGGCTGTGTGCTACACGAGCTAAATGAGGAATTAAACCCGCACATAAGGCAGCTGTTTAATCTCAGCCTTACCACAGGATACGTGCCCAAGGAGTGGCGTACGGCAACTGTGGTCCCACTCCACAAAGGCAGTGCCTCTATGGACCCTGGTAATTACCGCCCCATAAGCTTAACAAGTCTAGTCTGCAAAGCTATGGAGAGAATCATAATGGAGCTCATAAACAAAGATATAGGGGACTTGCAGACATTGGACCCGACCCAGTTTGGCTTCGTCAAGGGCAGATCATGCCTTTTGAACTTGGTCGACTTCTTGAAACAGTCACCAAGGCCATTGATGAGGAAAGGCAGTCCATACAGCCTACCTTGACCTTGCAAAGGTTTCGACACAATACCCCACTCGGGTATTGTAGAAAAACTTACCAGCTTAAATGTAAACCCATATGTCACAAGATGGGTTGCAAACTGGCTTAAGGACAGAACCCACAGGGTTAGAGTTGCTGGCGCTATGTCAGACTCCAAGCCGGTCATAAGCGGTGTCCCACAGGGCTCGGTCCTTGGCCCCCTATTGTTCGGCATCTACTTCTCAGAAGTACAGGCCAACATGGGAGGACTTTGGCTGACAAAGTTTGCAGACGACTGCAAACTGGGCGCCATAGTGGAAAGTGCATCGGACACGGATATCCTTCAGAAGGGACTCACGGAAACAGATAGCTGGTGCCAGAGCCATGGCCTGAAGTTAAACGCCAAAAATGTATAGTCATACCCTTCGGGAAAAACAAGGTAACCCCAAGCTACCATATAGGTGGCAATCCACTAAGCACAGAAGAGGTTATCAGGGATCTGGGGACCCAGGTTGACAGTGGCCTTTCTTCTGACACTCATGTTGCTAAAGTGGTTAGAAAGACCTTCTACATTGCCCACCTGATCATGAAGGGATTCACATCCAGATCTAGTGAGGTCATTGTTCCCCTGTACTCTTCACTTATCAGACCAATGATAGAGTACAATGCCCCATTCGGGATGTATCGCACCAGACATCTGCAGCAATTGGAGAGACCCCAAAAGTTCCTCACCAAAAGGATAAAGGGACTCCAAAATCTGTCATATGCTGCCAGATTGAAGAAGCTCCAGCTCTATTCAGTTGCATACCGTCTGCTCAGAGGTGACATGTGCCTGACATACAAGGCCATGTCCAACCCGGAATTAATGGACATGCTCCACCTCAAAAAATCCAAATCCACCAAAACCACTAGAGCAAGCGACTTAAACCTTAGCACGGATATAAATAGGACGTGCTGGAGGGATAGATTTATCACTCAGAGACTCCCTATGCTGTGGAATAAAATCCCAGTCCATGTGAGGCAGAGCACCTCGCTGGCTCTGTTCAAGAGAAATCTTGACCTGTGGATGGGAGATCATAGGTTTATCCCGGGAATCATCTCTGTGTCACTGCTGGACAGAGGCACAACAAACTAATGGGCACAGTATTTTTTCATATAAGGGGTGGCGTAAGCCACAAAAATTTGGACTAGGCTTATAAATGCCTTAGGGCAGATAGCCTAGTATAAACCTATGAACTTACAATAGTTAGAAAATGGGTACAGTGCTATTAATAACCTCGTATATTATGTTTGTTTACCTGATGGATACCTCCTGTCTTTTCACACAAATGGAGAATTTTACAAAAAAGTCAGTGTTCGTAAAACGCACTGAGGAGACCCAAAGAAATTGTTCCCAAACTATGCTCAGCCACTCCGGAAAGTCTTGTTTGGTCAACATTACCATTTGTATTAATATTAATTTCACTCAGTATAATTGGATACTATTTAAGAGCTTTATAGTAACTGACTGGTGGCAGTGAATCTACCTTATAGTCTGGACAAAGTTGGTAGAGAGGGTAATCAATGCCAGCCTTTCCCGTGTGTGTGTGTGTGTGTGTGTGTGTGTGTGTGTGTGTGTGTGTGTGTGTGTGTCTGTGAAAATTACATCTCAAAGAGTGTGTGTGTCAGCTACTTGGAGCAGGGACATGAAGCATTGGTTTCACAGAGAGAGTAAGTGGTGGAGGAGTTGGCTTGGACACAGCTGAGGACTTAACTCTGCAGCTGTGCCAGTGGGCAACTTCACCTGGGGAGAGACAAAGAGAGAAACCTAAACCCCAGACTGAGTGTGTTCCCTGTGTGTGCTTAAGGGAAATTGTGCTTGATGCAGAGAGGTCTGCATCTGGAGATACTGAGTGTATCCATTTGTATTCCAAGTGAATGTCTCTCTCCAGTGTCAGTGGTGAGGATTCAGGCTCCTTGATTACTGGCCCAGAGTGGGGACGTCACACTATTCACTTTTTTTGTGTGCGCTACTGAAACTTGGAACAATTTCACCTTCAGCCTGGACAGTGGAGCCCCATACCGATTCATGTCAAGGAGTACCAGATCTCCCACATAATTCTGTATCAGCTTCACAGTGGCCATTTCCATTATTTTATATAGCATACATATGAGAATAATTGGTCTATTCTTGTTTTAGTCTAATGTTTTATTTATTTATTTTCATTTGTTAACTAGGTAAGTGAACTAGCCAGCCAACCCTTTTCAGTCAAGACCCAGGCTCACACAAGTACACAGGAAACTTATAGAAATTTTTTGACTGAAATTTAGAGGCAATATATGCAAAGATGAATACATTGCAATAAAGCATAGAGAACAAAATAACAGTGGAAATTAAATAATATATACATACATAAATACACACACTCAGACTTGTACACAGAAGTTATAATTAAACAGTTTTATGTTTCAAAGAACTACTGCAAATGACAGGATGCATTGACAGAGGAGATTTTAACTGTTTTCCACCGTCATGAAAGCAAGCATACGCAGTTTCCTTCCTTAAGTAGATATTCTTTTGGGCTGGTTTTTAAAAGTCTTAGTTCCTGATAATTTGTGATTTTTGTAAGAGTGTGATTCCATGCAGTAGGCCGTAACCTAGAGAGGGTTCTGTACACCATAACTGATTTAAATGGCGGTCTGGCTAGAATCAGGTTACCGTCCCGACTACATCTGAAACATTAGCTCTGTTCTCTGATGTGGTAAGATATGTCGCAGAGAGGGGTGATAACCATGTTTCAGAATTTTGAATAAAAGCTGACCAAGCTGTAAGGAGGTCTACGAGTCCCTTTAAGATGTCACATTGGTATTTTTGAGGATCTGCTAATAAGACAAATCTGCAGATCTTATAGGTTCATAGATAAGTACTAGGTTAGCTGCCATTTTAAGCCTAGCCAATTTCTCTTTTGGTGCTTGAATTAACCTGTCCCATTTGGTGATTGATTGGCCTTGCCAATCCCATCATCGATAATTATATATTATGCCTAATGAGAATAACTCAGATCATACCATAGATAATTTGAGGGGACCCATACATGGGATAAAGCATTTAGGAGCTGCTTCTGTCCATAGTAATACAGAAGGCAGTTGTGAAGTAAATTTTTGATTACCCACCTGTATATTGAAGTTGTGTTTGAGTATGGGCAGGGATGAGGTTTATTTCACATGGAGGGGATCCATTCCAGAGCAGTGGTATTCTCTATGAGATATGACTGTCCCTCCAGAAGAGGTTCAGATCCCTGGACTGAGTATTTTGTACTGTCTAAATTTTTTGCATCTTATAAGACATCGAGGTAGGGGATAACATCATAACAGATGTGCTATTCTGTAATACTATTTTAGATGAGGAGGTAATTTGGAGGCGATTTATAATTAGCATGCATTCTAAAGTTTATGGCTGGGACTATAGTGAGGCCTAAATATTTTTTGTCCAGCAACATTGAGAATGATAGTATATATCATTGCTATCTTTAAGAAGTAATGGTTGTATTGTGGCTATTTTGTGTGGAGCTGATAGCAACATTGTGTTGGTTTTCTTTAGGTTACTAACTTATTTGCAGTAGTCCAGTTGCATAGGTCACAGAAACTATTTTATAGGTTGGATGGCATACCACTGAGAGATATTTTTGCGAGTATAGGAGGAGGATATCATCTATGTACATTATTTATTTAAGACTGGGGAGGTTAAGGGTATGAGCATTAAAAACAGAGTGCCCCCCCCTTAAACTGCCACCACTGTAGTTTGGGCCGACAGGTCAGAAACAACACCCATTATGTACCACAGTGCAGTGAAGGCTACTGGTGATACTCTCATAAAGGCCCATTGAGCTTAAATTCTTGATTTTGTGTGGGGTTGTCTCATTAAGATCAACATATATGTGTACTGGACAGCTCCCCCTGGCACAGAGGGATAGAGCCCTTTCTGCGATCCAGATAACCTGTACTTGAACTAGTGGTGTTGGTGCTGGACATGGTTGGTGAGAGTGGGAGTGTGGCTTACCCATCCTGGGGGGAGGGAGGCAACCTAGTCTGTCTACAATACACACTAATATATATATATATATATATATATATATATATATATAATGTGTGTGTGTGTGTGTGTGTGAAGTGTTATGAGCCTGGCAAGTTCCATGTTGAAAAGTGGGTACACCATTTAGTCAGAAATAAGTATGCACCTACCAGTGAAGCACCCAAAGGAGAGCTTGCAGCACATATGAAGAGTGGGAAGGGGTTAGCCCTCCCTGCCCATTGACAGTACAAAGCTGTATCAGCATCCTTCATCTCTGCACTCACCACAGATGTGTGGCAGGTTGAGCTTGGGAGAGGCTAAGGCGGGTCCTGTAGCCCAAGCGACTGAGGAGGGGGCTGGTGGCAGCTGATAGTCAGCTACTGGAAGGAGTGAGGGTAAACTAAGAGAGAGATGTGCAGTATTATCCAGAGCTGAAAAGGGAGTACATTTACTTCCTGGGGGACAAACTTGGTGCTGAATTTATTGTCTAATATATTGGTGATGTCTTGCGGTTTTGAGAAGACAGTGTTATCAGTGTCTAACGTAGTACTGTGTCTGCCATTATTTTTATTTCTTCTGTTTGACTGATACAAGAGTTTGTTTCTCCGTAGTATTGGATAGCAAGCTTAAGTCTTATGAGACCTTGGCTTTGTGAATAAGTTTAGAAAATCATGTCTGTACTGCAGTCAGTAGGGAATTGTTTTGTAATGTAAGATAACATTTGTAGGTAAAAATAAATACCCTCTATCCTGTTACTTAACTTAAAATTCCACCATAATGGATTATTTTTATATTATACAATATCTGCATTTGATGTGGTCATATTCAGAGAAGCAGTCATTTAGGATAGCATAAAGAATTTCAAAATGTTCAGGTGTGGACATTTTAGGGCAACTAAGTACCAGATTTAAATTTGTGGTGCCAAGAATGATGTTAATCTTGAGCTAGCTGTGACTCAATAAAATGCTTTATATTGAGGCATTCTACACGGTTGTGGTGTTATGGGGGAAGCGTCAGGAAACACGTTCAGTTTTAACAATGGACAGGTTAAAAGGGGGTATAAGAAGTGGTGCAGTACTAGTTAGAATTTATTCATGGTAGAATATTTATTTATTTTACATTTGTTTACCAGGTTAGAGCCCTGTTTAATACTGACCAGTTTCAGGCTCAGTCCAGGTTTCAATTACATACTAGCAACATGTAAAGTCAGTAGAGTGATGACATTTAGAACAAAACTAATTATACAAACATTAGAAGCGACACACGTCATTGTATAACCATGAAACTAGCGGAATGCTAAATAAGGAATGCTTGCTGCATCAGTAAATATGTCGAGGTAATGGGTAGATGGTATGGAAGGAGGCTTTATGTAAGTTTACAGAGTAAATTGTTGTAGGTTATACTGCTCTATTTTATGGCCGTGAATGGGATTTTTAGCTAGTTCAGGATGAACTGTTTGAAATAAACTTCAAAAATATTGTTAATGTCACTATTTATAGTGATGGTACTGTGTTTGATTGTTATGCTTATCTGTGTTAAGAATTCATTGCGTTCATAAGAGGTTATAGATGGGGTAAAGTAACAACCCATGTTTCATTTGTTAATAAATGTATTTACTCTGTCTTCCTCTCATTTGATCTCTAACACAGTGGCACTGAGAATGCTAAGTGTGTAAATGGAGACACTTTCTCAAAAATATACATTACATCCTGAAGTTCTGGCAATCCTAATATAACCAGGTCTCCAAAACAGTGCATATTTCCATACCCTCCAAGACCAGGAAAGCCTCTGTATTACATATCTTTAGTTAGGACTGTGGGCATTTACAAGAGCGTAAGTCAGTGTTTCCTGGACTGAAAGTGTGTATGAGTTGTACGAATCTCATTAATACCTTTAAAACAGTCTATCATCTGGGAACTGTACATAAATTATGTGCAATAAATGAAAATTAATAGATTATTCAAAAGGTAAAACAGTGCCTAAATTAGATAAAACTGCAAGTCAGAGAAAGGGCTTGCTATCTCAAAAAGGAAACCCGTGGCATTCTGCAGGTTTGTTTGTTGTTCATTTCTATTTACAATATTTTTTTTTAAATATAAAGTAGGGGTCTGCCTTTAGAAAACTAAATATGCAGGTTACCATAAGGACGAGTTAAGCTTGTAGCTGATGCAAGTGCACTGCAAGACGGATTGGGAACGATTCACACCCCTTGCATGAGAGCTCAGTGGTTAAACTCCCTGCCTCAGAGTTTGTGACTGGGACTCAGTATGATCTCTTGTCACTACTTCACTGAAGTCTACATGCTCAGGGAGTGCCTGCATTAATATTCTCAAGGTACAGAAGTATCCTTCCACCTCTCAAAAACATGCTGATTGATTGGTTACTTTAACATGTCCATCTATAGTACATCTGCTCCAACCCTTGTGGCCTGGTAATGGCTGAAAAACATCCATATTGACTAGTTCACTTGCCCATTTAAAAAATGAATGAATTAAATTAAACTAAAACTGTAGAAACCATGGCTTTGAACATTATGATTACAAACTTAGAGATATAATTAAGCTATAGCATAATAAAAGATCCAAGAGCTATAACTAAAACTGTAGAAACCACGGCTTTGGAAATTATGATTACAAACTAACCTATAGCATAATGAAAGATCTAGGAGCTGTAGTAGATGATAAGCATAATATTGACTGCTGTGACAATGTAGTTAAAAAGGATTTGAAGAGTAGTCCATACGATATTTAAAAGTATGTCTAACCACTCCAGGAGTAATCTTTCATTTGTATGCATCACAGATTTATCTTTCAATCAGATATAATGCAACATTCTGAAGATTTTGCACTAAACATTTGTTAACTCAAGAAAGTTCAAAGATTCCTTAAGGAAAATGCAAATGCTATAAACATACAAGACTAAGTTCCTCTTTACTGAGTGGTATGCGGCCACTCTGGGTATGGGGGAGCTCTTCCTTGTGTACAAGCAAAGCTATAACATGACAATATCGCACCTTGGTTAATATACACATTTGGAGCCCATCTGCTGAATATAAGCAATTGCAAAGCTGGTCACTTAAAGACAGCTTAAGAGTTTACAAGTTACAATTAAGCAACCATAAGTGCATTGATTTAATAGACAGTTTATAAAGTATTAGGCCCATTTAGAAACGGGACTGATAGTTTGACAGTTTATAAGTTATTAAGAAATCATAAGCTATTATGTTTTAAGTTGTTTCAGTGCCCGGGTTCACCCCAGTCCTTCGAAAAACAAAAAAATAAAGCACTAATAAAATAAGTAACAAAGGGCCACAGCTCCAAAGGCAAACCAAAACTTTAATCTGTGAGCGCTTTTGTTCACTCAAATCAAGTGAACTTCTTCAGACAAATTCAAACAGTAAAACCACTCCTTATATAACCAAGAAATCACATGACCAATAAAATGCATCACATCACAAGTTCAAAACCGATTGTTAAAAGGCATATACAGATTTATAAAGATATTTACATATACTTTAAAAGAATTTTTAAGCACACTGAAGAATTATTAATACATAAAAACAATCAAAAAGGTGCATCCATACAAACCTATAAGTACATAAAATATTATATTAGCTTATAAGAACATTCTATACTGAATTTCATAAATTCATTCAGCATAATAAACTTTTAAGTACTGGGTTTTCATCTTTTAATCAGATTAATGTGGTACCATTTGTGTGAAAGGACAGGAGGTATCCATCAGGTAAACAAACATAATATACGAGGTTATTAATAAGCACTGTACCCATTTTCTAACTATTATAAGTACTGGGTTTTCATCTTTTAATCAGATTAATGTGGTACCATTTGTGTGAAAGGACAGGCGGTATCCATCATTTAAACTTAAACATAATATACGAGGTTATTAATAAGCACTGTACCCATTTTCTAACTATTATAAGTACTGGGTTTTCATCTTTTAATCAGATTAATGTGGTACCATTTGTGTGAAAGGGCAGGCGGTATCCATCATTTAAACTTAAACATAATATACGAGGTTATTAATAAGCACTGTACCCATTTTCTAACTATTATAAGTACTGGGTTTTCATCTTTTAATCAGATTAATGTGGTACCATTTGTGTGAAAGGACAGGCGGTATTCATCATTTAAACATAATATACGAGGTTATTAATAAGCACTGTACCCATTTTCTAACTATTGTAAGTACTGGGTTTTCATCTTTTAATCAGATTAATGTGGTACCATTTGTGTGAAAGGACAGGCGGTATTCATCATTTAAACATAATATACGAGGTTATTAATAAGCACTGTACCCATTTTCTAACTATTGTTAAGTACTGAGTTTTCATCTTTTAATCAGATTAATGTGGTACCATTTGTGTGAAAGGGCAGGCGGTATCCATCATTTAAACTTAAACATAATATACGAGGTTATTAATAAGCACTGTACCCATTTTCTAACTATTGTAAGTACTGGGTTTTCATCTTTTAATCAGATTAATGTGGTACGCAAGAAAGGTTTTGTCGTACCCGTTTCCATTGATTGTCAAGAATCATTACCATTTTGAACAACCAAAAAGTGGTATTGGGTGACCAGAACATCATTAAAGTTTTAGGTGCTTCTCCAGAGTTTATATGCAGATGGCAAAATAACTTGACAATGGACCCGATTCCAAAAGACTTGCTCTCAGTGTTGTGTCCACACTGAGAGCAGGCTGACAGCAGATGTTTTGGAATCTGGTCCCTGTAATAAGCCTGTTTATTGGTAGGCCTTACACAGAACTAAGTCACTTACACTGACAGCAAGTATGTTTGAATCTGGCTCAATGTAAATCTTATATGTATACATTTTTTAAACATTTTATAACTCACTATCCCTCTAAATGTATATAATTTGGTATACAGTGTTTTACACATGATGAAAGTTGTCACATGACTGAATTTTTTGTGTAAAAGTAAATTGCAAGCTTATGTAGATCATGTTGATGACATTAAAAGTGATTAAGTAGGACTAAAGCATTAACGTTTTCCATTTTGTAGAACATTGTTTTTTGATTTAGTTCTTTTTTATAGTTATTACATTATTTAGATTTAAGATTTTTTTCTTGTTTCACTTACTAGAGTCTAACTTCTGTTGCTGGCTCTTTGCATTTAGTTGTGAAAGGAAAAAAGACTTTAAATGTAGCAGTAAGTTAAGAGTGCATTTGTCAATGCTCCTTTTGAAAGGGATATCCTAATCTCCACTTCAGTACACACACTTCTTTACAATAAATCTCCCTGAACCTCACTTTTTTTAGACCCATAGTAAGTCAGAAGCATACTCATACTTTCTCATTGTGTTTGCTTACAGCAGAAATGACCTTTTGCCAAAACATAGCACTCACAACAAACAGTGTCAGTTCTCTGGAAATGGGCATGCTAACATGGGCAGAACAGCAATTTTACTCATGGGCTGGACATTAGCATATGCAGGCAATGGTGTAGGATACCATAATATTGTAGTTTGGTACAGAATGGATAAAACTGTGTCAGCCAAGAAAATACCAGTGTAGTGTTTGACCCCAAAGGAAACACTACATTTTTATTTTTTTTATTTGTTTTACAGTGAGTCATAAAACTAATATGAAACTAGACGCAATATTAACAGGAAAAAAAAAGAAAAGTGTTGCACTTGTAGTTCTACCAAAGGTGCCAAATAGTCTCAGGCAAAACTGAATAGATGGATAACTGCAAATTCACCCCTTGTTTAGTAACCTTGCCCCATATCGATAAGGGTAACAGAAATGTTCTGCTCATCTCTGGGTTATTTGTACTTACAATACAAGGGCTAAAAACATTGTGGAATCTTCATGGAGCAATAGTCTAGTAAGTACCTATTAACCTATTGCAGCTAATCCTTCAAAATACATCCATACCAAACTTCCTTTTTCTCCACAATCTCTTGCAGCTGATTCTCCAGCTGACCTCATCTCTGTTCTTGGAGCTAATGCTCCCTTTCCTACATTAACTGCCTCAACTTTAACAAAACTGACTTCTTCCTCTCAAACTGCCCTGTCTAAGATGCTTCTTGCTCTCTGTTTCTCTAGCCCTTTCTTTTACAGGAAGGGGGATATCGCCACCTCCATTTACTTGAAAGAGGTCAACCATCTTAAAGGATGGGATAACATTCCCTCCATGAATTTCATATCCTCTCAACCTTCTGCCTCTGATTTCCTTTCTCATATCAGCAACCTTTTCATCCCTTACTCTATCCAATTCCAAATTGCATCTGCCAGCCCACCTCTCCTCCATATATTCCTTCATTTTACTTCTGTTCGGTCACATCCAAGGACATCCATCCATTGCTCAAACAGATTAAACTTGATAGCCCCCGCACACACAGACAAACTTCACCCTTGGTTTATTTATCAATACAGGCAAAACATCATAACCCCACTGAAACACATCTACAACCTATGTATTACACATAATATTATGTCTAATATCTGGCAAAATGCCACTGTAAAACCTCCTCCTAAGAAACCAAATCCTTTCAGTCCCTCAGATATCCTCTATATCCTAGGAAAGATTCTGGAAAAATTACTTTACTTGAAAACTCAGCATGTCAATCAACACCACATTCTCTCCAAAAATGTAGCACAATTTTTGGTCTGGTTGCAGTACATTCACAGTTATCTGGATACTAACAATATTCTTTTGGAATGGACAAAGGTCTAATTGCTGGAGCCATTTTACTGACCTCACCATAACCTTTGATCTTGTTGATCATTCATTTCATGCACACCATCTCACTGAAATAGGCAGTAACAATGACCCACGGCCCTGGTTCAAAAACTAGCTCTCTGCCACTTGTCAGTGAAATTCAGCTCATCAACCTCTCCATCAATCCCTCTGGAGAAAGGTGTCTCCCAAGGATCTATTCTAGCACCTTCCCTCTTTTCTGTCTGTATTACCAAACTCCCTATTAACTTACCCCCTCCCTTTCCTCTCCTGCTATATGCTGATAGTGTGGTCCTACTCAGTCCAATCACACTCTGTCTTCTCCTCTCTTGGGTGTTTTTCATGCCCTTATTAAATGACTTGATGATAAACAGTTATTGCTTAACTCCTCTAAAACAAAAACAATAAAACAGTGCTTATGCTACTTGGCAAAAGCTCACTTTTATCTCCACTCCTCTACAAATCCTTAATCATCTGAATAACACCACAGAAAACTTCACTACATTCAAATACCTAGGGATTTGGTTGGACCACTTTCTAAATTTCCATCTCCAACTGGACTACACACAAAATAAAAATCAACACTGTCTCCTATTCCGGGATAATAGGATCGCCCCTTTTCTTAACGGACCTTGTAGGAATGCCATAAGTACAGGTATCTTATTAGCTCAGCTACAGTATGGTCTCCCTCCGATTGCTGCAGCCTGTACAAGAAATGTATCCACCATTAAAACCATCTGAAATGCCATACGGAGATTTGTCACTCTCTCTCTAAGAAAGGAATACCATTGCAAAACCACTGAAAAAGTTAACTGGCTCCCTGTGAAACTACAGTACATTCTGATTTTTGACTTACCTATCAGCTGTTTAAACATATCAAGGATGAGGCCTTCCCCCAGTAGCCTCCAGACTATTCAGGGATGCACCAACATACAAGCTAAAAAATCTTAATCACTCAGGTCCTCTCCTCCAAACCTCCCAATCTAGGCTTCAATGCACAAACCACACTTTCTCTGTCCTTGGTCCCAAACTGTGGGATTATCTCACTTCTTTTCTTAAAGATCATTCCTCTTATCCCACTTCCAATCCGAACTAAAAGTGAAAGACACTAGGAGAATGTAAGTTTGTCTGACTTTACGTTTCATTGTGATTCTTTCGGCATGACAAGTCTGGTATCCACTCTATATAAAATGCAGGCATATAGGTTCATGGATATAAACTAGGCTAGTGACCACCAGGGTCTTTATAAGCCTAGCGGTGCAACGCAATCCATTTGTGTCCCTTTGTATCACGGGCATTTATCAGGTTGGAATGTTAGGAAGTTTTGTACAAGTTATGTGGGACGTATATTAAATTTAGGCATCGCTGTCTGCTTTTGTTTATGAGACATGGAGGCAAGACTTGGGGTGAATTTCTGATTTCCCATCCATTAGTCAAGGTTATGCTTAAATATAGCTAGGGATGGACTCTGCTTCACATGTATGGGGAGCCTGTTCCAGAGCATGGGGACCCTCTGAGACACACATCTGTCTCACAAATATGTCTTATTTATGTCACAAGGAAACTAATATTATGTTATAAATTATCTATATATTATAGTGGTTCTAATGCCGTTTGTTTTGTGGATGGGCAAAACACTTGTAGGAGACAAGAGTATAGAGACAGGGCTTTAAGGTATAGGACAATGTGTTTATACCCTGGATTTTCCTGGTATGGCACCTTTATGGGCATCTCAACTGTTGCATATCTCTGGTCAGATACTTGCTGAAAGGGGCATTATACTCAATAATGGGGTTGATAAGGGCCAAAATAAAGTGGCACTATGACTTCCATGGAAATGGATGCCATGCCCTTATAAGTTGGGCAGATGATTTTCTTACTACCTTAGCCACATGCTGGTCAAAGGCCAGATTACTGTCTACATATTTTCCCAGATCCCTGACTATTGGGTCAACTCTTAAAGGGGTTGTCTTTATCGATGGAATAATTTGCCTGGCTGGCAGTTTTCCCAAAAGGCACTATAATGTATTTCTTGGCATTGAGTTTTATTCTGTAACTTCAAAATCAGTCATTTGTCTGTGTTAGACCCTTTTTAAGATGTTTGTGTCATGGGAGAAACTATGATAGCTCCCATTTTACAGTCATCTGTGAACTTGGTCAGCCAAAGGCCCTTGACATTAGTCTCTATATCTGAGAAGTAGATGCCAAATAGGAACAGTCCCAGCATGGAGCCTTGAGGTACCCCACTAGTGTCCAGTCTCTTAATGGAGGTGGTCTTACCAATTTTGACTTACTGGGTCCTGTCTGGGAGCCAGCTGGAAATCCAGTGAGTTATGTAGGGAGTTTTGAAATTAGGCAATTGCTCTCTTTTTTAGGTTCATAAATATAGGTTAATAGGTAGGTACTAGGCTATTGGCCCTACGGCCTATACAAGCCTAGCCAAAAAAGGTACCCTGGCTTTCGCCACCCAAGAAAATTATTTTCTTGTGCCCCTGTCGAGCAGAGCCACAGAGGTGATCCCCGGGGTGAATTTCCTATTTCCCATCCAATCATCAAGATTTTTCTTGAAGAGTGCTAATGAGGAGCTTTGTTTGATATAGGTAGGTAGTTTGTTCCAGAGTAAGGGAAGTCTCTGGGACAAGAATCTATCCCTCCAGCATGTTCTGTTTATTGTGTGACAAGGTTTAGGTCCCTAGAGCATGTAGCGCAGAGCAATTGGGATTTCTTTAAGTGGAGCATGTCCAACAGCTCTGGGTCTGACATAGCTTTGTATATTAGGCAGAGATCGCCTCTGAGTAGGCGATGTGAGACGGAGTAAAGATGGAGTTTTTTGAGACGGTCTGCGTAGGGCATCTGTTTGAGGCTGGTAATCCTCTTTGTGAGGTATTTCTGTGGCCTTTCCAGTTGATGTAGATGTCTTGTGAGGTACATACCAAAAGGGGTGTTGTACTCTATAATGGGTCTAATGAGTGACTGGTAGAGGGGAACAATGACCTCTTTTTTCCTGGATGAGAAACCTTTTGTGATGAGGTGTGCCACGTAGAAGGATTTCCTGACTACTGAGGTGATGTTATTATCAAAGGAGAGACTACTGTCCACCTGTGTCCCAAAGTCTCTTATCACAGTTTAGGTGTTAAGCAGACTACCACCTATGTGGTAGCTCATGGGTACAGAGTTTTTACCAAAGGGGATGACAATGCACTTTTTGGCACTGAGTTTGAGGCCATGGCTTTGACAACAGGCATATGTCTCAGTGAGGCCCTTTTGTAAGATGCCCACATTGTTAGGAGTTTCGATTATGGCTCCTAATCTGCAATCATCTGAGAACTTCGTTAGCCTGTACTTCAGAAAAGTAGATACCAAACAGCAGAGGGCCCAGGACTGAACCCTGTGGTACTCCACTTGTCACTGGTCTGAAGTCGGATTTGGAGTCTGCTACTTTCACAGTGTGGATTCTGTCAGTGAGCCAGTTGGCCACCCTTCTTGTGACATACGGATTTATACCTAGTTTAGTGAGTTTATCTATAATTTCAGAATGGGGTATGGTGTCAAAAGCCTTGCAGAGATTTAGATAGGCTGTGTGAACCACCTTATCCTCATCTACGGCTTTGATGACTGCTTCAAAGAAGTTTATCAGGTTTAGAAGACATGATCTGCATTTTACAAACCCGAACTGGGTGGGGTCCAGAGTTTGGAGATTACCAATGTCTTTGTTTATAAGTTCCATGATGATACATTCCATGGCCTTGCAGACCAGGCTCGTTAGGCTAATGGGGCGGTAGATCCCGCTTTGTGGAGTGGGATAACGGTCGCTGTGCAGCATTTAGTGGGCACAAAGCCTGAGGTAAGGCTATGATTGAACATGGTGATTTGGTGGGGTGCAAGTTCATTCTGTAGTTCGTGTAGAATGCAGCCTGGGATGTTGTCTGGTCCCATGGATGCTGTGTACTTGGTTTTGGAGAGTGTGGTTTTTACCTATGCAGCCGTGATTACAGGAACTTTGCATTCTTCCAGTATAGAGATGGGCCCTTTAGGGGGTGAGAGGGGGGTAAAGTTAGCACTGAACCTATCTGCCAGGATATTGGCAATATCAGTTGATTCTGTATATTTAGTGCCATTGTGCTGTAACTCAGAGCAGATCGGAGTGTTGCCGTTGACATTCTTGACATAGCTATAGAATGTTTTGTGGTTGTCTTTAGAATCAGTGGCAATTTTGTTTTCGTAACTAGCTTTGGAGGATTTTATGAGGGATCTCAGCTTCTTGCTGAGGCTGACCAGGGAGTTCCTCCAATCATAGAATTTTACTCTTTTTTTGCAACAGTTTCTTTCTTCTGTTGTAGAGTATGTTTATGGCAGGGGACCACCAGATTGGCTTCCTTTTTTTGGAGGATAGCATCTTGGTTCTGTTAGGGATAGCACAATCCATGCACTCGTGTAAGTGCTTATAAAGTGCATTTGTGTAGGATTCAGCAGTCGTACCTCTATTGTCTGTCTGCATGGGTGTCGTGAAGTTTGCCACTTCTGTCTTAAGAAGTGTGAAGTTGGCTTTGGAGAACTTTTTTACTGTGGTTTCCCTAATGGGGGGTGGGGGTGGGATGTGGATGTCTAGGGTGATCAGCTTTTGGTCAGATCTGACCAACCAGAAATTGACCTCTGGTGTGGAACACTGGTCGCCCATATTGATAATGACCAGGTCTAGGATATTGCTGCTCCTGGTGGGGGTGTGGATAAGTTGATCCAAGGCGTTTGAATTTATGAATTCCAGAAAACGTTGAGCAAAAGATTTGGTACATGAGTAGTTTTCCCAGTTAATGGTGGTGTAGTTGAAATTGCCCATTATGAGGGTGTTGGGTTGTACCTTAATATTTTCCAGTGTATAAAGAAATGAGGAGTGGGAATCCTGGGGCATGGTGGGGGGTCTGTAGCAAGTTACAATTTGGATTGTGGTCTTGCCCAGAGTTAGTTGCACTTGGATAATCTCAATGCATTATGCTGAGCAACTAGTCTGGAGGTGTGGATATCCTTAATGAATATGGACACTCCTCCTCCTTTAGTGTTTCGGTCCATGTTAGGTGGCCGAAATGTGTGGTATGAATTATAGCCTAGTAATGCAAGGGTGCTCGCTGGAGCCTTGAACCAGGTCTCTGTCACTGCACAGTTGTCAATGTTCTCCATTTTAAGGAGTGCCTCGAGTGAATGCATTTTGAGGTTTAGACTTTTAGCATTGAGTAGCATTACCCTCAGATTTTGCTTGCCTGTACCTGTTACGGTGGTGAATTTGTCATTTGAACCTTGCCTAAAAAAGCCACTATAGGGGTGGCAAGAGCCTTAGCAAGTATCTGGAATCCCAGGGGCGACAGGTGCAGGCCATCTCTGGCAAAGCATCGTGGTCTGTCGATCATGTCA
This sequence comes from Protopterus annectens, assembly GCF_019279795.1. NCBI lineage: Eukaryota > Metazoa > Chordata > Ceratodontiformes > Protopteridae > Protopterus > Protopterus annectens. The sequence continues at coordinate 404,877,097 of NC_056743.1, read as the reverse complement.
TCCCAGGCAGATACTGGATCCCCTTAGAATGACACCAGAAGCTTAGTCAATTGTTGAAGTCAATCATTTTGTCCTTGTACTGTGGTATCATTCTGGGTGATGGCAGGATGCTACTCAGGGCTAGGGTCATACCTGCCTGGGCTACAAGATCGGAGAGCTCCTCCATGTCTCTTTTCATGTAGTCCAGTGAGGTAGGTCTCAGGTCATTCACACCAACATGGACAATGACAGAGTCATATTTGTACTTGTTGTGGAGTGACCAGAGTGTGTGCGTTATGTGGTGGATCCTGGCACGCAACAGGCAGCTGTAACTAACTTTTTCCTTGCTTAGCCTGATGAGTGGAACATCAGTGTGCCTGACTATAGAGTCACCTATGACTAGAGTGTTGGGTACGTTGTTATGGCTTATGGGGTGTGGTTGAGTGGCACACTGAGTTTGTGGGCTATGTGCCATTTGGGTTGTGTTGGGGGGAGGAGGTTGCTTGTGTTTCTACTTTGGAGATCTCTGTTGCTTGAGCAGATTTTTATTGAGAGGCTCCGCGAATGTAGGTGTCTGTTTTGTGCATCTATGTGTCTGTTTTGGTGGTGTAGGTTTTGAGGGACTATGTGATGAGTGTGGTGTGGTGCAAGTGTTTACCTTCCCCTCTTGACTGTCTAGTCCAGTCTTGGGTGAAGAGAGCTTTGCTTCCAGTTTGGCTATATAAGTATGTACTAGACTAGTTGCCCCTGCAGCCCATTTTAAACCCAGCCAATTTCTCTTCAAAAAAGTGTAAATCAAACCCTGTACCCTGAATGTATATATTGTGTATCGTCAGTCAATCTGTTTGTATATAATGCCATGTATCTATTGTCTTTATATACTCAAGTAAGCTCGGATACTCACTTTATAAATAATACATGTGTAAACTGCATTTTGTCTTACTTTTTGTATATAATGTCATGTATCTATTCTGTTTACCCCTGGGCTAAGACTGAACAAGGGCTAGTGGGAGGAGTGCTCTACTCCAGTTAACATATTCAAACTAAAATAAAATAAACGTTGTCAGATTAAGTAGGAATAATGAGCATGAGTACAGGCTCAGCGGCGAGTCTTACTTACTCTTGGTATACGGTCGGAGCACGTTTGATCATAATACAGCATAGTCACAATGCTCGCCTACAAACACAGTCCAAAGAGCTGACAGATTAGCAGGCCATGCTGCACAGCTGAATGGAACTGGATAATTAAAACTGAAACACATGTAATGAAAAACTCATCATCATCATTACAGTTTACTGGCTTGCAACACACTGTTTAAATGAGAAGTGCATTAAAAGAAGAGTTACTAAAACTGAAAGCTTACTTACCTTTATTTAACAGTTTGCCTGTATGCAAAATGCAGGTATTAACCTAGTCAGTGGCAAGTGTACTAACATATCTGCCTGCTACACTTTTATCACAAGTTCAGTAGTCCAGTAATATTAAATGCAATAATGGATGAACCTTAAGGTGTGTAGCAGACAGGCCGTGGTAAATGGTTGCTTGTTTTTAGACACTGCCTTGAAAGCAGTTATAACTATATGTTTATGGGGGAGGTATTAGTGTTTTTCTGGATTATGACATGCTCCGTTTCTTTTATTTCTTACGGCAGATGGTTCAATTTTGCTTAATCTGTTTTAGACAAACTTTAACAGAAAAAAAAAATGTCTTGCACATTTTGGATTCTCTATAAAGCGAAACAGTTGTATGCTAGTAAAAGTACCTGAACTGTGTTTACGATAAATGAAAAAGATGACATATTCTTAAAAAAATACTACTCCATGTGCCTATCAACAGCCTGTCACTTTCCACAATAAATGGTGCCTGCATTCAGTTTTCAGTTAAGTGATGACTTGGAGAGTCATCTGGCATTCTCATCTTAGTCTTAACTTTTCTGATTTGAAATTTGATAAGTTTGGTAGCAAAACACCAGTCTATGGTTTTATTTATTTATTTGCAGTTTGTTTACCAGGATGGTCCATTGGGCCAAGTGGAACCAGTTTTCAATGGAGTCCTGGGGAGAAAAGCTCCAGAAAATACAAATACTGAAAATTATAAAGATTACAAAACTTACAGATTAATAAATGAGTTAGAAAATTGCAGGTAACAGTAGTTGCAGTAAAATTGGTGTTTGAGGGTGCAAATGCATGAAAAATACTTTCAAACAAATTAAGTTACTACTAGAGTATAATTATGATAATGAATGAAAACTGAAAATTGTTGCAGAAATTACGAGGCTATAGGAGGTTATTAGCAGATGTGTTTGGTATAGAGATGTGTATAGTCAAGGAAGTTATGAAGGATGGGAGCAAGAACATTCCCATTGTGAGATTGTGCGAGTTAAGTAAAGTTTTGAAGATAGTTTGTGGTACTGGTAAGAGGTGGGACAGAATTCCAGTGACGAGCTAGGCAGAAGGACAGAAGATGTTTCCTTGGAGGGTGGGCAGGTTTATGTAGTTCTATTAGATTTTGGAAGTGGCTATCATATGTGAGACTTGTATTTGCTGTAAAGACACTATCTGGTCCAGCTTATTAGAATGACATGCGCCTTGTACAAAAATGAGTCAAGAAGCAAAATCCAGGAAGTTTGGGTCATGAAATATGTATAAATAGAATTAGGCATATTTGACCCATTGGACGATAAGTAGTTTTGTTTTTCTCCAGGAGCATCCTAAGAGCAGTCTGAAAGAAAGGATTCCATAGAATACCATTAGTCAGATGAAAAGTTGCTAGCTTTTTATGAGGAAACCGTTTTGCTTACAGATGAAATGCCCCTTTACTACTGAGTGTACTTGTCTGAATCTGTGTTGGTTTGAAGATTCCTGCATGCCTGCAGAAACCTATGCCTAACTTTGTGCTTTACCAATACATGCATCCATTGATACAAATTATACCCCTGTAGATAGTTATTTATTTTTGATTTATTGCATTTATTTACCTGGATAGTTTGACTGGGTAAACAAGCTGCCTCTTGTAAGCAGAGACTTGGGAAGAAACGCTCCACAGTAAAATGAATAAAACAATAATTCATACGGTTTAGATAATAAGCCTAAATAAATTTTAGGTCAATATACGACAGCCACGGTTTGATAAAGAGTTTTTATACCTGACCTAGAAATAGTACACAGTAGTATAAAAATGTCATTCAGTATTACATTTAAAAAAAGAATGTGAAAACAGAATATGTACAATGGAGCCTGTTACAAAGCTTTATGGCAGAAAAAAAATTGTCTTAATTCCAAGAACTTAAGCTGTTTTAGTGCGAAGTAGTGATGTGTCCTATAATAATTGTTGTCAGCAAATTTGGCAACTTTATTAAAACACTGGTCAAGTAGAGAGAGTTGACTGGATTGTAAATTGATGAGTATGGGGACTGCGTAATGGAAAGAATGGATGAAGCAAAACGTACCAGAATATGACAAGGCCAGTAAGGAGTGATCAGAATAATTTTGCTTCCCAAGAACTTTGCTTCCTGGATCACTTTGGATATGAGCGGAAAGGGGGGAAATGCATAAAGGAGTCCCAGGGGCCAATCGTGAACAAGTGCGTCTCTCGGTGACTCCCACAGAGGGGGGGGGGGGTAAGGGAGAAGTAGCTGCTGCATTTGGCGTTGATCGGGCTGGCAAAGATCGCAGGAAGGCTGTCCTCATTTGCGGAAAATCTGTTACACTACTTTCTGATTCAGAGACAACTCATGAGGCATCAATATAGCCCTGCTGAGCTTGTCGGCTATCACATTGGTTGTCCCTGGGATATGCGTTGCTACTAGAAAGCATTGGAAAGAAATCGGCCACTGCCAAACAAGAAAAGCCTCTCGACAAAGTGGGTAAGATCTGGTTCCTCCTTGCTTGTTTAGATACCATACCACTGACATATTGTTGAATTGGATTGCTATCATCCCCAAGGGAAGAAAGTAGTGAAGTGCTTGCAACGCTAGAAGCACAGCTCTCATCTCTGGGACATTAATATGCAGGTGAGCCACGTGATCTTGCCATGTGCCTTGGACAGTCCTGCCTAGATAATGCCCACCCTATCTGTGAGGCATCCATGGTCACAGTGGCAACGGGTTAGCGAGGGAGGAATGGAATTCCTGTTGTCAGCTGAACGGGTTGAATTCACCAACGAAGGTCCTTTTTGCAAGACTCTGTTATGAGAATATGATGAGACAGAGGCAGTTGTTGGAGAGACCACTGGGGAAAAAAGAAGCCATTGAAGAATTTGCATATGTAATCTGGCTAGTGGGACTAGATTTATGGTACAGGCCATGGTCCCTAAGAGTTTCAGCACTGTCTTTACCTTGCCTTTCTGTAAAGGAAGCAAGCTGTAAATCTGTTGTCGGAGGTTTTGAATTCTTTCTGCAGGGAGACGAGCTAGCATGGCGACTGTATCTATTTCTGCGCCTATAAAAGTCACAAATTGAGAGGGCGCTAAGGCAGACTTTTCCCAATTTATTGTAATCTCCAGCTGGAAACAGTGATGGATGGTTGAATCCCTGGCTTGTAGGAGTAGGTGCCTGGTGGTGGCAGTCAGGAGCCAGTCATCCAGGTACAGAAACACTTTGAATCCACGACGTCTCAGGTGAGCTGTCACTACTGCCATACATTTGGTGAATACCCTGGAGGCTTTAGTGAGACCAAAGGGCAGAGCACGAAAATTGGTAATGACTGGCTCCCAGCCAGAATCATAGATGACTCTTCAATGCTCTGTCCATTTTTATATGGTAGTATGCATCTTGGAGGTCTATGGAGCACATCCAATTGTCTTTCCCTAACAGAGGGAGTATAGACTGCAGTGTTACCATCCAGAACTTGGCCTTCTTTACCAATTCTTTAGTTTGCCAAGGTCCAAAATGGGCCTCCAGTCCCCTGTTCGTTTTGGCACTAAAAAGAATCTGGAGTAAGTTTCGAATCCTATCTGGTCTGTGGGGACAGTTTGGATGACTAACAGAAACTTTTGAACTTCTATAGTTGCTTGATCCCTGTGATTGGGTGGAATATCTGGGATCTTCTTGGGAGTGTGGGGTGGAAGAAAGAAGGGTATGAAGTATCCTCTGGTGATTATTCTTTGTACCCATTTGTCTTGGGTGACGTTTAGCCAGGCTTCTGGATACAAAGATAAGCGACCCCCCGAAAGGCTCCAGAGAAGCACAGCCGGGCCCCACATCAGGAGCGCTGATAGGGATGGCCTCGAAAGGAATCATGGCCACCCTGGTTTTGCGGACCCCTCTACCTCTAAGGTAACGTCTACCATTAGCTCCTCCTCCTCTGCCTCTGAAGGAGGGATCACCTTGTGTGTCCGGGAAAAATCTCTGCGACTTCTTGAACCACATTTTACCACCTCTCTGACCCTTGGGATATGGTCTAGAAGGGACGGTAAAACGTACTCCCACAGCAGAGATTGTTTTCCCTTCTTGCTCGCACCAGGTGAGTGTATCTTTTACCTTTGGTCCAAACAGAGAAGAACTGTCAAAGGGGGCGTTGGTAAAGGTAGATTTGAAAGGCTCCACAAAATTACATAAGTGCACCTAGGAGTGTCTCCTAAGGGAAACTCCAGAACCCGCTGCCCTACACGTTCCGTCAGCTGCATAAGAGATCAGCCTCATGGAGGAGTTCACAATGGAATTTAAGGTGGACAACTAAGCAGTCACCTTCTCATGGACTCCTTCAGTAGATGTGCCTTGAAGAGTATCTCCTATCTCCTTGAGGAGATCTCTCTGAAGCCTAGTAAAATGTGTGAGATAGTTTAGCAATCTGAGGGTAAAAGCCACTAAAGAGAAGATACACTTCCCGTATCTACCCATTGTTCGAGACTCCTTGTTCAGTGGATGGACAGATGTAGAAGTCTCCGCTAGTTCCTTCTTAGTCGCCACCGCCACAACCATGGCATCTACAGGCACATCCTTGCTCAAAAACTCTCTCTTTTGGGGCAGAGAGAAATTTGTTGGGTCTTCTGGGGACTGGCTCCATCGCATCAGGAGTTTCCCCACACCTTTTGACTAACCAGGTCCATGAGTTCATCAAAAGGTGGCGACACCCACGAGGTTGAAGGTTGAGACCCGAAAGCCTTCAGGTACATGGACTCCTCATCAGAAGGGGTGACAGTGGGCCAGCTGCCTCTCTGCTTTAGGATCTCTAAGATGTCTACAAAGGAGGCATCATCAGAGGGCGACCTGGGGGACTCTTCTGACTCGAGGTCAGTGTCTGAGGTGATGGACTCATCCTGGGAGTCTACATGCTTCCTCTTGCATGTCCTCTTCCGAGGGGGCTCCTCAGAAGGGAATTCTGGGGAGGTCTCGGAACACCGGGGTCCACCCAACAGGGGCTCCTGAGGCTGCGGGTCTCTGCTGCCAAGAGAGAGAGAGAAGGTGCTGAGACAGAGGTAGGTGCATGAGGGGGAAGAGTATCGGTACCCTCGTGCGGAGCTGATGACAGAGACAGCATGCTCCTCATTATCTCGAATGCAGATCTCTCCGGCTCCAAAGACAGCCCCAGCTCCAAGGAAATAAAGGTAGTCCTCTGCTCTAAAGCGATAGTCTCAGAGATGGATGTAGGGTCTGAGCTCACCCTAGCCGACATACCGAGAGGGAGACTCGGCACCGAAGACGTTCGGGTCCAAGCGTCCCTGTTGGGGCAGACTGGTGATCTTCGGCTCCTAGACACCACGGACGGCGCCAAAGGTGTCGGAGCGGAACTCGGCACCGAGACAGCCACAAGGGGAGCTGGAACTGAGGGTTCCACAACATGTGGTACCGAACTCTCCAGCTCCGAAGGCCCGAGTTGGCTCGTAGGAGGAACCACAACAGGGAGAATGGACTCAAATGACTCCAGAACTGAATGGGTCAGAGCCAACAATTTGGGCAAAGCAGATGACTTCAAGAGTCTAAGCACTACTCTCTCTATATCCTCTTCTGAAAGGCTCTTGGTACCTCTGTTAGGTAGGATTCGGTTCTATAAAGGCCTCCCAATTATTGATGGATTTTCTTTACAGCCTGTTTTATGTGGTGGTCAGACTTTATATTTTCCTCTAGTAGCTTGGCATAGGTTACCATTTATATCTTGGTGTTGTTCGATGACAGAAATGAGAAGGAAAACTGAGATACTAAGAGTTTATAAAAGCCTAGAGAAGGCATCTTGCAAAGTCATTTTTTGGTGTGATATGATGCCGAAGGCATTAAAAAGATTAAGGAATATGGGAGAAGCACGCTTATTGTTGTTTCTGTTTTGATTTACTGCTGTAACAAAGCTTACTTGTACAGTGGCGCTGCTTAAAGGAATGTAGTATGTTTTCAGTATTGTAGGTAAGACCTTGGGTTTGTTTACACTTTTCAAGTCTTTTAGATGGGGAGACAGGATGGCTATGAGTCTGTAATTTGACAGGTCAGTGGAGTTTCACCCATTGTGTAGGAGAATCATGCAAGACATTTTCCACAGACTGGAAACATAGTGTTCCTTGACAGACCGGTGTATTAATATGGACAGAGGGTAAGCTAGAGCATCTGCAGGCATTTTGATGTATTCAGATGGATTTGGTCTGCCATTCCAAATTTCATGACCTGGTCTCACTTTCAAGTCTGCAGGCATGGCAGTTAAAATACCCAACTACTATACCCACAGCTTATAGGTTCATAGATTAAGTATTAGCTTGTTGCCCCTATGGGCCATTTTAAGCCTAGTCAAGTTCCCCTTTTATGTTCAAAATATCCTGTCTTGTTTGGTTATAGATTGTCCTTACACATCCCATACTTGATATTACTCCTAATGTGAATAACTTGGATCATACCATAGATAATTGGAGGTGACTCAGGCATTTAGGAGTTGCCTTTGTCCATTAGTAGTAAATGGGGAAGTACTGGGGTAAATTATCTATTACATATCCATAGAACCAAATTACAGTTGAATATGTATATGGATAAACTTTGTTTTAAGTGGATGGAGAGTCCATCCTAGGGAATTGGTATCCTCTACAAGAAATACCTACCCCTCCAAAGCTTTGCTTTTGATGTTACAGTAGAGGTTTAGATTCCTAGATCAAGTATTAATGATGCCATTTGGCTTACTGATGTGCAATAGGTCCATCAGTACTGGGTTGGAGGATACCTTGTATGTCAGATATGGGTCTGCATGGCCTGCAAAGACTGTGGGATTGGGTACCCTGATCTATCATAACATAGTATGTACAGCCTGCAGAACCTGTGGCACAGAGAATGATGCACTTCTTGTAGTGTACTGAGGCTCCATGAGCTATCATTATGTACTGTGTACCCCCTGCACAACCTTCAGCATGGGGAACTAAGTACTTCATGCAGTGTAGTGAGGCCCCGTGAGCTATCATTATGTACTATGTAACCCCTGCAGAACCTTTGACTTGGGAAGTCAAGTACTTTATGTAGTGTAATGAGGCCCCACGCTCTATCATTATGTACTCTGTACCCCCCTGCAGGACCTTTGACATGGGGAAGTAAGTACTTCATGTAGTGTACTGAGGCCCCATGCTCTATCATTATGTACTCTGTACCCCCTGCAGGACCTTTGACATGAGGAAGTAAGTACTTCATGTAGTGTACCGAGGCCCCATGCTCTATCATTATGTACTAAGTAACCCCTGTAGAACCTTTGACATGGGGAGCTAAGTAGTTCATGTAGTATATATACTAAGGCCCAATGATCTCTTTGTACTACGTACAACTGTTTATGCCTGCAGAACCTGTGGCATGGAGAATGATGTACTTCCTCCAGTGTACTGAGGTCTTGTAATCTATCATTATATACTGTGTACTACTGTTTACATCCTGCAGAACCTGTGGCATGGGGAACTACGTATTTACTCCAGTGTGCTTACTGTGTACTACTTTATACAGCCTGCTGAACCCGTGGCATGGGGAACTATGTATTTACTCCAGTGTGCTATGTACTATCGTATACAGCCTGCAGAACCTGGCACATGAGAAACTTTGTACTTTGTATCTTGTTCTGAGGATCCATGAGTCATCATTATGTATTGCACATAACGTAATGAGCCTATGGGTTTGGGTGCTATGCACTTTGTGCAGAGTACTGAGGTTCCTTTATCCATCATTATGTGCTATATACTATTGTGTACGACTTGTAGGATGGGGCAGTGTACACTTTGGTCTGTGTACCAAGGTTCAACAGCCATCACTTCACACTGTGTACAACTTACAGAGCAGATGGGATATAATATACCTTCTACATTGTACTGCGGTTCCATGATCCATCATTGCATATTATATATACTCAACAGACCTGCTGGATGAGATGCTAGTTTATACAGCCACTTTGTACATTGTACTGCCTTTCCATCATCCATAATTATGTATTTTATAAAGTCATCAGGCCTGTGGAATGGGGATAATATGCACGTTGTGCATTTATATTAAAGTTCCATGTTCCTTCATTGTGTGCTGTGTACAGGCTACTTACCTGTGGGATGGGATACTAATTACATACTGTGTCCCCGAGGATCCTGAAATTGCCTGCACGTAGTATCTGTGGTGTTCAGAGGATCATTGCATAATGTGAAAAGTGTTGTATTTATTGGAATGTATGCCATGTTCATAAGTAGTTACTAGTTTTGCAGTCCAGAGGGCCGTTGAGAAGCCTAGCCCAAATTCTCAGTTGCTCATAGGTACAGTCTATTGACTTGCTTATGGTCACACAGCAGGCACATGAGACTCACAAGCACTGTCTGGAGTTTTGCTCAGTAAGAGGGCTGAGGGAATCAAACCCTGGACCACAGAAACTGCAGCTCACAACCATAACCCTCTGTGCTAATTGCCATGCACTGTGTACATTGTAGATAGGGCATGACATGGCACATTACCTACAATGTACCATATTTATAAGTGTCAGTACGACACAGCTGTACACACTCATGATCTTGCATTGAACTGCTACCAACACTAACTGATTTAAGGTGTATGCCATCTTGTTCTACAAGGCTAATCTTTAGTATCAGAGATGGGGGTGTATTCTATGGATTTGGAGCCACAGTGGTACTGCAAGGTCAGGATGTGCTCCTGAAATTACATCAAGCTTATGCAGGAATATCCAGAATGAAAGGCTTAACCAGATCATGTTTATGGTGACTTGGCACGGAGCAGGATGTATTAAAGAAGATATGCGATGAGCATTAACCAAACAATAAATCACTCAGTGAATGTCCTTTCCACGCATGTAAATGGGCTGAAGAGCTATGCTGTAGACTGAACATGGATTATACACTTCCATTTCCTGTACAAATGTTCTCAGTACGGATGGAGTCTTCTTCAGAATGGATGGTGTGTATTTTGTGATTTTATCTGCTTAACCAGTCACTGAAAAACTAAAACAAAGTGGATTTCTGATAGGGGTGCTTTTTTCATTCCTTTCCCGATACCCATTTTTGTCTGATTCAGGGTCACAGGGGAACTGGACCCTATCATGGTAATTAGTGGGGACTAGACAGGGCACCATTCCAACATACACAATGGAAACTGAATCACCTGGTGAAAAGTCCCATGGACACAGGCAAAGTCTGCATGCTCTGCAGAGAACACACTCCAATGGGGAACTGACTGGAGTGGGAGCAGTGTAAGAGAACAACGTTAGCTGTTGTACCACTCTGCTGCCTCAGATCTTGTTTGCAAACATTGTGAAGAGACATTGAATCTATCATATAACCTCCACTCTGTTGTGTTATGTAATGACTTTGCAAAGAGGACTGTATAAACTTTAAAGGAAGTGATAAAGGTATGAAAAGTGAAACTTAGACAAAACTGTCATGGCTCTTGTTTAAGGTGATGTTGCAAAGACACAAATCCACATCTCACTTAACTCTACCAAGTCTGAAAGCAGATTTGGAAAAATATGGGTCTAAGGGAAAAATTCTGACAAAAGTATTAAAGCACAAAGTCTTGCATATGTACTAATCTTACAGGTCTAAAGGGAACCCAGGAATAACTGAAAGTCGATGACCTGTGTCATATACAGTGGCCATAGTGTGTGTGGTTTGCTTTATGAGCTATACAGATTAGATCAGATTTAAATGATTCACAGGTATTGTCCCAGGCTGTAAATTTGAAATTGGAAGCTCTACTGAGCAGCGAGAAGGTCCCCTCATATTTTTTACCAGAGTCATCCAAGACATATGGGAATTTCATTCGAGGAACTATTCCCCATGCCTATTGTGAAAGAAGGCAGATGTTCTAGGATGTACCAGACTTAGCTGTCTGCATGCTAACTAGACGTCATTCATGCAAACGCCATACCCTTATTGACCCAACAAACTGTGTTAGCCATCAGTGTAAACCTTTTCCAAGGAAAAATAAAAATATGCTTTTCTTTCATGGTAGTGTGTCCAGACATTGCCAGGTAGAAAAATATAGCTAAAAACCATACATGACAGACTACTGTTTTATAGCCTACCGATAATACTGTCCAGTGAACTGTATATAGAGCTTCAAACTCTGTGCATTTCTAAAGCAGACGTTTGCTGCACAAGTACTTCTATAAGCAGGTCTTGGCATAAGACGATTGTGTCGTCATACTTTGTGACATTATCTCAAGCTTGTCTACAGACTATAACTTATTTATTTCTAGAGCCAGCATGAACCAGTTTAATCTTGTTCCTGTGTACTGAAACTGAACCTATTAGTGTCGTTCTTACCCTGGGTTTTAATGACATATTAATGCCTTCTGAAACATTAAAGATGTTGGATTTTGTGTCTATGCATTGCAGTCCTGTCTTCAGTATTACAGGGTTGTACTAATCAAACCACGTGTGACCATAATTAACCTCCTCAAAAAAGACATCACTTGGGGCTAAGGGTGAAGAAAAAGGTCGGACTGCCTTGTGATTACAAATGAAAAGTCATTTCAGGCAATGCAGTTAACATGACAATGACTGGTTTTCTCTTGTAACAGCAGTAATTCAAGAGCAGACAATCCAAAAGTACATAATTACATTTATATGGATAGGTACCAGACTGCACTGGGGTTCATGCAGGAGACTAATCTGCTGCCAAAACGTAGCCGGACAAAATACTCAGAATATGTTTTTATATGCGACAGTCTCTGGGCAGCTTCTTTAGCAGGCATTTGTAGTGCACCATATCTTGTCACTTTAGAAACATCTCTTGTACTAGGCTAAGGTGACACAAAGCTATGCTGCCACTGACTTTATCTGGAGCAAAAGGAGAATATGTATGTATGTGTGTGCGCGCGCGCACATGTTTATAATGTGGCTGTGTGTGTGTGTGTGTGTATAATGTGTGCTTACTTATGTGTGAATATTTGTGCGTGTATAATACACATATATAAATGCACACAGTTATATTACTTTGGTGCGATACAATGCACAGACCAATGTCATTAAAACCAATGAAAGTGCGTAAAACAAAAAATTGAACTGTGCCAATCATATGTTTCAACTGTCCGGATTTTTGCCTCATATTTGGCTTGTTCTTCAGAAAATGTGTGGTTTTTCTGGCAAACCACTGGTGACTGAAGTCATTTGAATTAAAAGAATTCATATCCTTCAGAAAATGTTGGATGTTTATGTGCATTCATTTGCAGTAAAGATGACAGAAGTATTATTTTATTGTTAATAATTTGTTAACTGACTTTGTGATACTTGATATTTACTGAGTGTATTCCAAGGTGACTCGTTTATTTTTGACAGTTCTGATAAGACTCATTTGCTGTTTATGACAGAGTTTTACCCACCAAAATTCACTGGTTTGTCAGAATGGAAATATTTGTAAAATTGTGTTTATTTTTGTTAGAGTCTTATTTTGCCTGACTGTGTAGCAGTCACTATTTATAACACTGTTACTATTATTATTTAGTGTAATGGTATTTAATATTATCAGCCATGATTTTTTTTTACATTGTTATTGTCTTTTTCTGTTACAATGTTTTGTTAGGTTAGAAAGAATTGTTCCTACAAATGATTTCATAATTTTATAGATAATGTATTTGGAAGTTATTCATTATTTTACATAGTCTGAGTGGTGGTTTTGATGTACTTAAGAAAAAAGCACTATAACATTAGCTAGATTCATTCTGGTGGTTCACATCTCAACAAATTAGCAGAATAGGCTTTAACATTACCCCTGTCCTGCAGGAGAAAGTACTGGCAGACATGTGACCGATGAATCCCAAGCCCGGCAAAGGTGTATACATGTGTGTAAACAATTGTTAACAGAAAAATGAATAGTACGACTTCTTTTGGCTTTTTTCCTGGTTAGGGGTCACCACAGCGGATTATCTGTCCGTTCATGACTGGCAGTGGAGTTTTACAGTGTCGAGTTGCCAGTCCGGCGCCCAACCTTCCACAGAAGGCACACTCACACCTAGGGACAATTTAGAGTGTCCAATCCATCTACTGCATGTCTTTGGGATGTGGGAGGAAACCCACGCAACCACAGGGAGGACATGCAGACTCTGCACACAAGGCACCCCAGCAGAGAATCGAACTGGAGAACCTCTTGCTGTGAGGTGGCAACGCTAACCGCTGCACCACCGCGGCCGCCCAGAAAAATGAATAGTACGTCTAACAAAATTTTTTAGAATAACAGATACATCTAATATATCAGTATTTTAATTTAATTTTGTCACAGTGTTCATTGAACACAAGGCATTCCACCCCATAGTGGGCTTGAGCAAAATAGTAACTTAACAAGAATTCAACCTCTTTATTCAAACAAGCCAGAACTCAAATGAATTCAGCAATACTTTCTTCTGATTGAGTGATTCAGAACTAACAGTGCTAACAATATATTCTGTATGTAATGTAAGCAGGCACTTCCAACCCTTTACAAGACTTTCTGTTATAACAGCTGTCATGACTCCAGACTTCATTGATGAACTATGAACTTGTACAGGTACACATTTTAACTACCTTCTCTGGTGGAGACTCCACTTGGCTTTCTTTCTCAATTCAGGAATCAGGAATATGACTCTAGTTTATTTAGTGGCCTTATTCACATCAGTTCTCTGTTTTTCTGTGCTTCCCACCTGATCAGCAGCAGCCAATATTTTTTTTCGCTGGTTTAGCAGTAATGTCACATGACCCTCAGTGCAGTACCACTGGTCCTAGCTCCGTTAAAAAATATGTAGGCCTGCAACAGTTCATCCTCATTTACATAATGTGATCAGGCCAGTGACAGACCTTGAAATAAATGTCTGGAGGGTCAGTACCAACCTGGAGAATTTGGAGTTGCAGCTGTTGTGCTGGAAGGGCCACTGCAGTGAGGCATGATCTATAGTTAGTACGACTCTGTACCTATTAAGTAGTACTGGGGGGGGTATTCAGATCCCACAGCACACAAGCACTCAAGTCACTGGACAAATGCACATGTGACAGTCACCGCACGTGTGGGCGTAACTGACCTGGGCAATATGAAGAGAGACATGACAGGCCTCTAGGAATGTGTGTCAGAGGTTGGTATGAATGTAGCCTTGAGCAGTAACCTGCCATCACAAAGAGTAATGCCACAATACGATCAAATGATTCCACAATATGATCTAAAGATAAATAAACGTCAAGAATTGGCTTAGATTCTGGTGTCATTCTACAGGGCTACCATATATATCAGCCTGGGAAGAGATGGAAGACTGCAAAAAATGCTTTGCTAGGGATGGCCTGTGCCCCCCCCCAGGTTTCCATTTATAGGCTAAAACTTTGTTCACCCCCCACTGTGCATTTTTTTAGGCAAAATCACTCTTAACTTCCCACATAACTAAACAGAATCAGGACAGCATTAACATACTGCTGCTCAGCGTTGAGAGGCTTAACAAAAATATGCATCATCACAGAAAAGGAGGAGGAGAAGAGGGGGAAGGGATGCCCGAAGCAGGTACAGGCTAGGACTGTGGTAGTGAGGGTCGGAACTTTGAATGTTGGCAGTATGACTGGTATAGGGAGAGAGCTAGCTGATATGATGGACCGAAGGAAGGTTGGTATATTGTGTGTGCAAGAGACCAGATGGAAGGGAAGCAAGGCTAGGTGTATCGGAGGAGGGTTCACATTGTTTTATCATGGTGTGGATGGGAGGAGAAATGGTGTAGGCATTATCCTGAAGGAACAGTATGCTAAGAGTGTTTGGAGGTGGAA
Organism: Protopterus annectens; assembly: GCF_019279795.1. Classification (NCBI taxonomy): domain Eukaryota; kingdom Metazoa; phylum Chordata; order Ceratodontiformes; family Protopteridae; genus Protopterus; species Protopterus annectens. The sequence goes on along the minus strand of NC_056743.1, from coordinate 404,861,964 downwards.
AGAGTGTCGGATAGAGTGATGTTTATGAAGCTGGAAATTGATGGTGTAATGATGAATGTTGTTAGTGCATATGCTCCACAAGTTGGGTGTGCGATGGACGAGAAAGAAACATTTAGGAGTGAGTTGGATGAAGTGGTGATGACTGTACCCAAGGGTGAGACAGGTGACTGGAGCAGATTTCAATGGGCATGCTGGTGAAGGGAACAGAGGGGATGAGAAAGTGATGGGTAGGTATGGTGTTAAGCAAAGGAATGCAGAAGGTCAGATGGTAGTGGATTTTGCGAAAAGGATGGACATGGCTATGATGAATACGCATTTTAACAAAAGGGAGGAGCATAGGGTGACATACAAGAGTGGAGGAAGATGCACACAGGTGGATTATATCTTATGTAGAAGGGCCAGTCTGAAGGAGATTGGAAACTGTAAAGTGGTGGCAGGGGAAAGTGTAGCTAGGCAGCATAGGATGGTGGTTTGCAGGATGACATTGGTGATCAAGAAGGAGGATGAGTGCGAGGGCAGCACCAAGGATCAAGTGGTGGAAATTGAAAAAGGGTAATTGTGAGGTGATGCTCAGGGAAGAGTTAAGACAGGCACTGGGTGGCAGTGAAGAGTTACCGAATAGCTGGGTAACTACAGCAGAGCTAGTAAGAGAGATGGCTAGAAAGGTGCTTGGTGTGACATCTGGAAAGAGGAAGGAGGATAAGGAGACCTGGTGGTGGAATGAAGAAGTACAGGAGAGTATACAGAAAAAGGGGTTGGCGAAGAAGAAGTGGGATTGTCAGAGAGATGAAGAAAGTAGACAAGAGTATAAGGAGATGAGGTGCATGGCAAAGAGTGAGGTGGCGAAGGCTAAGGATAAGGCGTATGAAGAGTTGTATAAAAGATTGGACACTAAGGAGGGAGAAAAGGACCTGTACCGATTGGCTAGACAGAGGGACCGAGCTAGGAAAGATGTGCAGCAGGTAAAGGTGATAAAGGATAATGAGGGAAACATACTCACAAGCGAGGAGAGTGTGTTGAGCACATGGAAAGTGTACTTTGAAGGGCTGATGAATGAAGAGAATGAGAGGGACAGAAGGTTGGATGATGTACGGATAATGAATCATGAAGTGCAGTGGATTAGCAAGGCGGAAGTAAGGATAGCTATGAAGAGGATGAAGAACGGCAATGCTGCTGCTCCAGACGACATACCTGTGGAAGCATGGAGATGTTTAGGTGAAATGGCAGTGGAGTTTTTAACTAGATTGTTTAATGAAATCTTGGAAAGTGAGAGGATGCCTGAGGAATGGAGAAAAAGTGTTTTGGTACCGATTTTTAAGAATAAGGGTGATGTGCAGAGCTGTAGTAACTACAGAGGGATTACATTGATCAGTCACAGCATGAAGTTATGGGAAAGAGTAGTGGAAGCTAGGTTACATAGGGAGGTGATGATTAGTGATCAGCAGTATGGTTTCATGCCAGGAAAGAGCACTACAGATGTGATGTTTGCTCTGAGACTGTTGATGGAGTAGTTCAGAGAAGGTCAGAAGGAGTTGCATCGCGTCTTTGTGGATTTAGAGAAAGCTAATGACAGGGTGCCTAGAGAGGAGTTGTGGTATTGTATGAGGAAGTCGGGAGTGTCAGAAGTATATAAGAGTGGTACAGGATATGTACGAGGGTAGTGTGACAGTGGTAAGGCCCGCGGCGGGAGCGACGGACGCGCCCAAGGCGGAGGTGGGACCACATCAAGGATCAACTCTGAGCCCTTTCTTATTTGCAATGGTGATGGACAGGTTGACAGGCGAGATCAGACAGGAGTCCTCGTGGACTATGATGTTTGCAGATGACATTGTGATCTGCAGTGAGAGCAGGGAACAGGCGGAGGAGACCATGGAGAGGTGGAGACATGCTCTAGAGAGAAGAGGAATGAAGGTCAGCAGGACTAAGACAGAATATATGTGTGTGAATGAGAGGGAGGATAGAGGAATGGTGAGGATGCAGGGAGTAGAGGTGGCGAAGGTGGAGGAGTTTAAATGCTTGGGATCAGCGGTTCAGGGTGGTGGTGAGTGTGGGAGAGAGGTGAAGAAGAGAGTACAGGCAGGATGGAGTGGGTGGTCAGGAGTGATTTGTGACAGACGAGTACCAGTAAGAGTGAAAGGGAAGGTCTACAAGAGGGTAGTGAGACCAGCTATGTTATATGGGTTGGAGACAGTGGCATTGACAAAAAGGCAGGAGCCAGAGCTTGACGCAGCAGAGTTAAAGATGTTAAGATTTGCACTGGGTGTGACGAGGATGGACAGGATTAGGAATAAGTATATTAGAGGGTCAGCCCATGTTGGAAGGTTTGGAGACAAAGCCAGAGAGGCAAGATTATGTTGGTTTGGACGTGCTGAGGAGGGATGCAGAGTATATTGGGAAAAAGATGCTAAGGATGAAGCTGCCAGGCAACAGGAAAAGAGGAAGGCCTAAGAGAAGGTTTATAGATGTGGCGAGAGAGGACATGCAGGTGGTTGGTGTGACAGAGCAAGATGCAGAGGACAGGAAGAAATGGAAACAGTTGATCTGCTGTGGCAACCCCTAACGGGAGCAGCCGAAAGAAGAATACAGAAATCTGGTTCAGGATCAGTGAAAGCAGTCCATTACTGGAGGGCTTCAATGCCCATCATTCATACAGGCCCACCACATTATTAACTAGGCACTAGAGGAGGCACCAGACTCTTTAGACAATATAACGATTTGGAACAACTCCATGTCCAACTCCCTATAAACTAAATCCTTTATCTCCTCATAGATAACAAGACCCCCACCCGTTAACTAACCCAGCATCAACTGGAAGACATACATCCTCAAACAAGTATGCCCAAAGATTTCCGGACTTCATAAATACAGCTGTCTGGACCAGTTCATCCAGACCCCAACTGGGGAGATTAAATCTTGGACTTGGTTCTTACCAATATGAGACGGCTCCAAACATTGTCAAACTAGACCACGAGTCAGTCACACTCACCTTAAGACTGAAGTCCCCCAATACCTCAGTATTCAAAGACTATGCACTAAAACTGAGGGATGACTACATTAAAAAAAAAACTCTTCCACCTCGATGATCCTACTGCTTATGTGAAATCCTTTATGGACAAGTTCTATGCACATGTAAATAGCTGCACAGATGCCCTTGTCCTATAAGAAATAAATACAATGCAAAAATTCAAAAATAAACCACTGTGGTGGAACCCTAAAGCAACCAATCTCTATAACAAAAGGAAGGAAAAAAGCCACTGAGGCAATGGACAAGGGCAAATCAGTGCACACTGCCTACCTAGACCTTGCAAGAGAGTTCACACCATCTCACACATCATAGATAAACTCTCTCAGCTAGATGCTAATCCCTATGTAACTCACTGGATAGCAAACTGGCTCACAAATTGAACACAAGAAGTAAGGGTGGGCAGCTCTACCTCCACCAAAAGACCCAATACTAGTGGAGTGTCCCAGGGTTCAGTCCTTGGGGCACTTCTCTTTGGAATTTACTTCATGGAAGTCAAAACAATTGTTAAAGGATTGTGGCTGACTAAATATGGAGATGACTGCAAACTTTGTGCAGTCATAAACTCTCCAGACGACATCACAATCCTACAAGTTGTCCCTAACAAATAACTATCGAATCCATGGGAGGAACCTAAATGCAAAGAAAAGTACAATAATATCCTGTAGCAAGTATGATGGCTTCCTCTGCAACTACCACAATGACAACACCCCTGCAAACTGACCCCATTGTTAGAGATCTGCGAACCTATCTTGCAAAAACTGAAGACACAGTCCATCAAGCCATTAGAAATACATCTTATTAAGTTTTAAGTGCTTTCATCCAGAAACCTTGGACTTCATCACAAAACAAAACTATTGATTTAATGCTTAAATAAGTGATGTCTTGATCACATGAGGTTAATCAACCAAGAAAATTAAACTAACACTGTGCTCTAATATGATATATTGTTTCAGCTGTAATACAACAACAATGACTAAAAGTATCCTAATAGTACTAAAAAGTTTACTTTAAATAAGTTTTAAGTTTTAACAAACAGAATTGGAAACCATATCACCAAGTCCGGGTGGTACAGTTTCATTTAATTTCACTTGCCACTAAAACTCCTACTGTTTTAATTTTAATTTCCATGGTCCAACTCCACTCCTTGGGTTGTTGCCTACTTGTTCCAATACAAAGAATTTAAAGAAATGGGAACGGTGACTAGTAATATATCTAAATAAGGCATTTTTATCATCATAAAGCTGCTTGTATATTCTGTCCTTAGTTTCCACTCTGTCTTCCCTATGTAATACACTGGGAACTGCTGACAGATAGCTAAATATACAACTCTGACTACTACAGTTAAATCTGTCTGGGGTTTACTGACTCTCTAATATGTGCCAGCAGTAATTGCACTGGCCAGAAGGAATCATTTTGTAAACTGTCAGGGACTGTCAGGACGGTGCAATGGTGCAGCAGTAGCATTGTCGCCTCACAGCAAGATGTTCTCCAGTTCGATTTTTGGCTGGGGTGCCTTCTGTGTGGAGTCTGCATGTCCACCTGCGTTTGTGTGGGTTTCCTCCGGGTGCTCCGGTTTCCTCCCACATTACAAAGACATGCATCTGGAGTCTTTCTCCCTGGGTCTCCGCTGAAAATTGGCTTTGTTCCAAGTGGGACTTTCCCAGTTAAACGTTAAATAAAAAATATAATTAACTCTGATATTCTCTAAAATATTTTTAAAACTTGTTCCTTTTTTATATATGACATGAGGTCTTTCTCCTAACTTATTTGCTAATTCACCATTGGTCTTTATAGTACCCCAGTTTTTATGAATGATATTACATATGCCCATACTATCAATAGAATATGTTGAAATTAATGAGATATGATTAATGCGATCAATATTTTCATCAGTCAAGTGAATTTCACTGTTGTGATTGCCCTTATTAACTTGACCGATATTGCCAACAATGTTCATTAAGTTATTTGAATGACGATGCAGTAAAGGGGTAAAGTGTCCTTCCCACCATTTAATAATAACCTCATCCATAATAGAATTAATGAGGGCTAATGAATAATCTCATAGGAATTTGCATTTCATAATGTAATCTTATATACTGAAACCATGCGAGCTGCCCTGACCCTCTGACGTTTAACTGCCCTCTTCTGGTATAAAGGATGGCGGCTAGAATAATGTAGAAATGAATTAGAATATGTAAGTTTCCTATATATTCATGAAATGAGGACATCAGACATGGGCTCTTTTATTAACAAAACATCCAAATACGAAATGAATCGATCAAGTGTGTTATTGGTGAAGAGTAAAAATGAAGTTGTTTGATTAATGCAGTCAACAAAACTGGAACTTTTCTCTTTATCATCCATCCATCCAAAGGATAAAAATATCATCCAGGTACCAAGTGTAAAGTTGCCAAGAGGCTGCATATTCAAAATTTAAAATGTGCTCATTCTCCCATGCCTTCATTACTAAGTTGGCATATAATGGGCCGCGTGCAGCACCCATAGCTACTCCCACCCATAGCTACTCCTGTTTGCCATCTAAAATATTGTCCTTCAAAAAAATGAAGCTATAATAAAGGACTATATCCAGAAGTTGAACACAAGTATAGATAGTTTCCTGGAATAACTGCATGCTGTCCATTAAAAAAATCTCTAAAACACTCGCTACTGGTGTCATGTGGGATTACAGTAAATAAATCTTTAATGTCTATCTTTAAAAATATAATGTTCTTAATGCCTCTGACTATATTACACATAATTAAGAAATCCCATGAATGCTTACATATATATTTCATATTTTGTACGCCACATTAAAGTCTGTGGTCTAAGAATTTCACTATAAAGGAAGTCTTAGAAGTACTACCATCCACAATTGATCTAAGAGGGGGATTATAAAGGTCCTTGTGCATCTTTGGTACATCGAAGTGTGTGGGAATTAATGGTTGTTCAGTGGTTAAATATTTATATTCCTGAGGACTTATACAATTTGAAATAAATAAATCATACAGTATTAAATCCATTTGATAATATTTATAGATTTAGTTTATGTTTGTTTATTAGGAAAGTCTGACTGGGTGGCTAATCCTTTTTCCTGGCCTGGAGGGAAAGCCCCACATTAAATAAAAACAAGACAACATATACAGATAAAAAACACAGACACTGTACACCGTTAAACAGCAAAATTAGAACATAAGGTCAGTGTAATTTTACATTTCCAGTAAGTAGTGGGTACATGAAAAAATAATTAAAAGTAGCAAAAATATACAAATTGTATAATCAAAGAAAAAATATCACAGCTATAGAAGAGTAATACAAATGTAGATAGATACAGCAAGGAAATATGTCTGATTTCAGTCAGTATATATCCATGAGTTGAGATGTTACAGGCTGACAACTTGTGAGTAGAGATTTTATTTAACTTGGGGTTAGACAAGAACAGGTCCAGGATTTGGATAGGTGGGTTTTGACCACAGGTTTACAGTTATGAAGGTTATCAGTGGTTAGTATAGACTGGAGGGTTGAGTTCCATATCCTGGAGATACAACTAGAGTACAGAGAGACGGCATGGAAGCTGTTGGTCTTGGTAACCTGTAGCAGCAGCTTATTGGAAGATCTGAGTTGTCTTGTATTAGTTTGTCTTGTGAGTAGGTTTTGTAGAGATGGCCATTTTTCAGGATGATACACTGTGGGCTATTGTGAGTTGGGTAAAAATCAGTAGATTTGGTAATTCCAGCCAGTTAAGTTGTTTTAATACAGTACAGTGGTGAGTTCTGTGTAAGGTGTCGTTGGCAAACTGAGCAAATTTATTATACCACATTTTTAGTTTAGTTAATTCATTTTTCTTAAGGTTTGTGAGAATAGCTTATGCATATAGGAGGGGGGGGATAGGAAGTGAGGTCCTGGCAATGATTTGTCTGGTGAAATCAGCAAGATATGGTTTAGCCCTGTAAAGAAAGCCAAGTTTTACCTGTACTTTTTAAATAATTGTTGCCAGATGTTTACCAAATTTTAGATCATCAGTTGTGATACCAAGTAGTTTGAGGTGTGTTACCGATTCAATTTTGGTATTATTTGATGAGTAGATTTGACAGGGTACATGTTGGTCTGAGGGTTTAGCATTAGATAATATCATTAGTTTTGTTTTATTGGGGTTCAGGATTAACTGAGAGGAGGTTAGCCAGGTTTCAACAGCAGTGACAGAGAATTAGGTTTTGACAAGAAGTTCAGAGAGGGAGGGGGCTGCACATATAAGTGTAGAGACATCTGCATATTGTATGATGTTTGCTAAGTTAGTAGTTGTATGGAGTTTGTAAAGATGTTAAATAGAAGTGGGCCCAAGATGGATATATTTTGTTTGACAGACACCTAAGATTCATATTTAGAAACAATAGGTCAGATTTTGTTCTTGGAGGGTTTATATTGCTGAAATTGTTTAGTGGCAGTGAGACAGCTGCTTGTTGTTGATTTATTTTGGGTCCAGGGTTTGGGTGAATATCTCCACTAAGCTTAACTGTAAAGAGTATTTGTATTAATGAGCTTGGATTGTTTACAGTTAAGTCGGGATGAGATATGATTTTGAATGTATTTGTAAGTGAACAGTTCTACATTGGAGATGGTAAATAGGTTCGATGAGATAGTAATGTGGACTATGTTGTGCTGCAGTGGGGGCAGAAATGGTTGGAGATGCACAGATTATAGTAAGCTCATGGTGATGAGATGTAATTCTGGATAAGATGAGGAGCAGGGTTAGGAGTGAGAGGTGTGGGATAATCATACTGGGATTGAAGTTGGTGAGTGCAAATATAACAGGAGGAGTTTGGATAATTATGTTAATTAAGGATACTAAAAGAATATATGATTAGAACAGGCAAAGAAGCAATGACTAGAATGTGTATGCATTATTAAGTAAATAGTCGGAGGGAATAGAAGGTGGTAAAGTAAGCATTCTAGTTGGGTAATTGTTTGGCTAACTGGAATGTGAGGTTGTGATAGGTTGTTTAGAGATGGTGGAGTGTATGAGTGATGTGTTGATGTGATGGGTGGAGAGCAGGTGGTGCAGGTTTTGATAGAATAATGTGATGTGGAGGGACGGACCGTGTTTAGGCTTGTGCTCTCCAAAGACCATCAGTAAATCTGCATATATCCAAATCCAAGGAAACAGTTCAGTCTGTGTACCAGATCAATACTGTGAAAGTAGACACTCTAGTGTTCACTAATGGCATGGGCAAAAAGCAGAAAAAAAGAGGGAATAGAGCTTAAAAGAGAACAGAAGACTGAATGGGGTATAAAAGAACTGCTGCTGAAAAAAGTTAATTAGAAGTCCACTGCAGCTTTTACCTTTAAAATGCTTAAAAGGGTATACTAGAGAATAGTAGGGGATGACAGCAGGAGTTAAGTGGAAGGGGAGCTAGGCATTCTGGAGATGTGCAGTGGTGCTAGGATACGCAAAGCTTTACTGTTGAATACAGGTGACCTTAAAATAACATACTGAGCAAATTACTGCTCAACTGATGTACTGCACCCATCAGTAGGTATGAGCGCTCGAGAGACTGTTATGAGTTCAGGCCTTAAGCTTAGGCTTCGATGAATGTGGGGATTCTTGCAGGAGTTATTTCCTATAAAAATACCACAAAAAAAAACCACGAGTGAAAAACAGCGAGACAGGGAGTAAATGAAAAAAGTAACTATGTTTGTGCGCAGTAAAGGTGGAAAAGAAAGAAAAAGAGAGAAAAGGGATAGGAAAAAAGGAGAGAGCTGAAGAAAAAAATGTTAACAGTTTGAGCAGGTTTAAGGGAAGGACAGCAGGCACAGGTAGAAACAAGTATGTTATCACTACAACATTGTGCGGAAAAAAGTCATCAACAAGCAAACAATGATATGTTTCCACAACTGACAAGTTCAGTGTTAATTTGATTAAATTGTAAAAAAATGCAAACTGAACTACAGACCCGTGTTAAATCACTCAGCTATGCTATGAATTAGCATCAGCAAACAAATAGTGCATATACCTCTCAAGTGTACCTCATTACAAGAAACGTACCTCATTTAGAGTCTTAAAAGGTTCATGTTCCTGAAAGTTCACATTGAAAGGGTCTGCTACCCATTCAGTTTTAGAAACTTTTTACCTGATATCTATGGTAATTAAAAATTAATCATTAATTCATTAAAGGATCTTTCTTATAAGTAAAACCAGCATATTTTCACCATCCTATGACATTCCTAGTTGAAGTTGTTAATAAGCCGTTAGCATGTATTCCACATTTTGTCAATTTGTTCCACATTATGAAGGTTAGTTCCTCATTTGGGATTTAGAAGGCTAAGAGTTATGATCTACACTTTGCTAGTTCTGTCTTAATCTGGTTAAATTGCAAAAAAACATTCAGACTGAATTAGAAATCCTTGTGAACTCACTCGACAGTGCTAACCATTAAACAAGCGATTACCAGTAAACTTAAACTGCAAGCTGCATTTGTATGCACTAATCATGCCTACACAGAATGTACAGTCTACATCTTCTTCTTCTTTCGGCTTTTCCCGGTTAGAGGTCGCCACAGCGGATCACCTGTCCGCTCATGAGTGGCAGTGGAGTTTTACGATGTCGAGTTGTCAGCCCGGCGCCCAACCTTCCCCAGAAGACACACACACGCACTCATGCCTTGGGTCACCAACCTTCCCCAGAAGACACACACACGGACTCATGCCTTGGGTCAATTTAGAGTGCCCAATCCACCTACAGCATGTCTTTGGGATGTGGGAGGAAACCCACGTGATAACAGAGAGAACATGCAAACTCGGCACAGAAGGCAACCGGAGAACCTCTTGCTGTGAGGCGGCAACGCTAACCGCTGCACCAGTCTATAACCGTCCAATGTACAGTCTACATGAGACTCAGATAGTGTTTTTGCTTTCATGACACTCCACTAAAACATTTCCAAGTCATATAGTGACTAGCTAGTTGACTAAAATGCAACAGTGCAATTTGCATACAAAGACGATGCATAGGGTAACACAGCAGTCAATAAGGTTAAAAAACAGAGTAGTTAGTAGCACACTTGTTTACCATCCGATCTGTATATAGCCATATCATATCAAGAACTTACAGAAAGCACAAAGAAGAATTATAAACAATAAAAGTACAAAGAACACTTACTATAAAAAAGTCCTAACTGGAAAAAACAAGATGCCTGTCTTAGAACATTTCCATAACAACAAAATGTATAGTGGAAAAGACCGAATGAAACATGGCGCTAAACGTCAGTATGGTTTTAAATGACGCAATGCATAATGGGAATATTGTGGGACATAGAGGAATGTAAGATAGAAAGAGAAGCGCGGTAATTAGAATGAGTTACCGAGTCCACGGTTAAAAAAAAAATCATAAATTGTACCGCGTTTAGGCTTGTGTTCTCCAAAGCCTATCAATAATCTGGTAAGTTATCTATATACATCGGAATCCAAGGAGACTTTCCGGTCTGTGTACCGGATCTGTATTGTGAAAGTGTTCACTAATGGCACTGGCGAAAA